>NC_067139.1:51056689-51395023 GCF_903995435.1 Acomys russatus | reverse complement strand
GTAGATGCCTGGAAAACAGTAGTGGTGAGAGCAAAGCTGGCTGCAGAGGTCCAGCTCCCAGGTTACAGGGAGAAGTCATGATTCAGCAACAACTAAGCTAGCAACCATTCACAAAAGATCCTGACCAGGAATCTGCCTGTGTCCTGAGAACTTACATGAGACTCAGTTAAAACCCAATGGACTAATTTCAAGACCATAATGTTGAGCCTGTGGCAGATCTATGATGAAAAGGAACACATGGGGTAGAATAGAAACAAATATAAAATGTAAAGTTTGGAAAAAAAAAGAAAGAACACTAGAAAGGTTAATGCTATGGGCAAGACATGTGTTGAAACAGGCGGTGCTTATGATGATTGGCAGATGAGGAGAGGCTTTCTGCTCTGGACTGAAATGGAGGGAAGGGTGCCCACCAAGGTAAGTTCCTAGATTTTGAATGTGAGTTTTTTTCCTAGAAGAACTTAAACAGCCAGACACTGCTGCTAATGTGGTCAAAGTATCTGAGAAGCCATGCAAAACTGGCAGCCAAACTTGGCAATGTCATCTTTGTGGTCCTGATTTAGAGACATGAACAACTTAGAGTGGGGGCATTGTGGATTCTTCTTCCTTGGCTTCAGAAAGCTGCTGAGGCCAGGTAATATTTAGCAGGCAAGACCCTGCAAGGCTATGAGAGGCCAATGTAGGCACTGTAAAATTGAATCCTGGCTTTCAGTGGAGACCCTATGATGTTTGAGATGCTAAAACCATGGGATATCTGCCCACAATGAGTGGAACCAGACCAAGAAAGAGATACGTGTGTAGGCAGCAAAGCTACAAGGGCAGAGCTATTAAAGCCCCTCCAAGTACTAGACACCAGTCATTGAGGTACAGGATTTGGTGTTTATCCTGCTGGGTTTTGGTCTTGCTTTGACCCAGCATTTCTTTACTATGGCCCCATTCCTCCATTTTTGAATGGTAATACATTTTATATAATATATATTCTATGTTCAAAGTATATGATTTACTTTTTGATTTTACAAGGGCAATAGATAAGAGATTACCTTGTGGCTCAGAAGAGACTTGGAACTTTTAAACAGTGTTGAAATTGGGTCTAAAAATAACTGTAGGGATGTATAAATTTGTCTTAAATTCATTTTGCATTATGAGATGGTTATGAGCCAATGGGGAGTGGTGAATGGAATGTGGTTGTTTGAAATGTCCCTCATAGGCTCAGGCATTTGAACACTTGGTCCCCAGTTAGTGGAAATGTTTGGGAAAGTTTATGAAGTGTGGTCTTGCTGGAGGGAGTATATATAACTGGGGTTGATCTTTGGAGGCTTATAGACTCACTCCACTTCTAGTTCATTCTTTCTCTCTAGTTCCTGTTTGCTTTGGAAGACATGGTCTCTCAGCTTCTTGCTCCTGCCACTATGCCTGCTGCTTGCTGCCGTGCCTCCCTGCTATGATGGACTCTTAGGCTCCTGAAATTGAAATCCAAAAAAAAAAAAAAAAAAAAAAAAAAAGAAAGAAAGAAAGAACAAAAACAAAAACCTCTTCCACAAGTTGCTTTTGGTTATGGAATTACCTCTGCAGAAGTGTACCTGAAACACTCTCTCCCTTCAGCCAATGGCTGCGAGTTATTTCCTCTTTGTAGGCACTTATCATGGGTCATTGCCTTCCACCATCACTTCCAGAAATGCAGCCCAAGTGGCAAAGTTAAACCAAACAACTGCATGATGGAATCCCCCGAAGCAAAGGTTAGACTGGGAGCTTGGCCCCTCTTGCCAGAGTGACAAAGTACCTGGCAGAAACAAAGAAGCAAGGATTTATTTTGACACACAGTCTGGGAGACTGAACTTTGCTCTCCATGTGTTTGCGAAGAAAAATCCTGGTGGCAGGAACATAAGGCAGAAGGTCTTGGTACATCACTGTAGACGAAAAGCAGAAGAGGTGGTAGACAGGGACCCGCCACCAGGGAAACATCCTTCAGCTAGGTCCCACATCGTAGTTTCCAAAACCTCCAGCTTGCCAACAACCACTTAGCACATGAGCTTGTCCTAGGACTTCATACTCCAACTATAAATAGACTTCTAGCTGGACAAGTGTCAGCTCACAATGAAGACTACAGTTCCCAGCATTACTTGCATCTTCTTTGGGCATTGGAATAAACAGCCATGGTTACATGGTGACTCCTGGGATTTTCGCATATGCTTTGTCCATTATAGGTTCCATTGTTTTCTTCTTCCTACTGGTTGGGACATCTCTATACAACCAGAGCTATTGCAACCATCTTGGAAAATCTTGGTAATGTATGGTGCCCAGGAGTAGCCACAAAGTAGGATTTCAAGTTTCATAGAAGAGAGTCTTCATTCGCAACCTTCAAGAATTTCAAGTGAGAGAAGACATCCTCAGCAGCAGGATGTCCCTCACTATTAAGCATAGTAAGTTCCTGTTTCTCTCCTGCTCCTAGCTGATTCAGTCTCAGTGTAGCTGGCCTTCCTTGCTGAGTCCACAGATTCATACTCGGTCCTTCCTGGCTGAGTCCATTCCTACATATTGAGACCTAGATTTACGCAGATTGCATGAAGGGGCAGTGACAAGGCTACAGTTGTCTTAGTTTAAAATATGACATTCAAAGGAATCTGCCACGAAGGAGAGGGGATGCAAATGCCTTTTTAGTCTTAGAAAACAACTATTTTAATATAAATATATCCTTTATCTCACCATGTAACTGCTTGTCATTGTTATATTTAAGTAAGTTAGAAGCAACACTTTTCAATAACAGTTCTGTTCTGCTGATCCTACAGATTGCTCTCATCTACAGACACAGACACTATAGGGCAGTAGGCTCTAGAGCACCAGAGGTTACAGGTGGGTATCATTTACAGTGCAAGATACTATAGGTGGGTACCATCTGTAGTAAAACATACTGTTTGTGGGTACCATCTAAAGAACCAAAGCTTGCCATCTTTACTCTCTGTGAGATTGTGCAATTATCTGGAGATGCAAGCATTTGTGGGCTGTGGTATCAAAGGAGCATTCTTTGACCTCTCTGCTCAGAAACTGTGGATTGCAGTGGTGGAAACAGCTGAGAGTTTTGAGATTAGATATGGCCAGGCTAGCTGTCAGTTAACTTATGGTTAGGTCACGCTACGCAGTGCAGGCTTGGAACTTAGCATCCCCCTGCCTGGCTTCCTGAGTGCTGGGATTAAAGGTGTGTACTACCACACCCAGCTCTAAAAGTATTTTGTCTGGTCTCAGGATAAAAATACTGCCCTGTATTATTTTGAGTATGAAGAAAAACATGAAAACCTCAACACAGTCTTATACACAATAGGTGTGTGTTTGGCATGCCAGAACACTAATCCCTTGTCAGTTATACACACTGGTATGAGCTTTCAGAGGTGGGAAGGAGAAAGGTATGTATGATAAAGATTTAACCGCTATGCCTTGGGTTGGGGCCAGGGTGGGGGTGGGCTCTGTTTCTCAGCCTTCTCAATTTCCATCCTCTCCACACTCCCAGTTCGATGTATTGAGGAGGAGCAGGCTGAAAACAGCACCTGTGAAAAGACGTGACACATAATGTTCTTGGAAAAACACACGCTACTTCAATAACTGCGTCTGCCTTTTCTTGAAATATTTAGAGTTCCTAACCTTTATTTTGGTTGGATAGAACCCTTGGCTGGGGTGAGGGGTAGGGGTGGGGTGGGGGGTGGGGGGGGGGGGTGGGAGGGGATGGGGGGGGAGGCGGGGATGTCACCCAGAGATACCATGAAGATGTGCACATCCAAGTTATTTGGCACAGGTTCTCATATGGCTCCTAATGTACAGTCATGGTGGCACGCTACATGGAAAACATCCTTAAAATGAGAGATCTTCTACAGATATGCAAGTGTAGTTTAAGCGTCAGCCAATAACAGGTGCAACACCCGGAAATGACTCGGTGGGACTGTCTCTCAAAGGATTGTCCCCAGATGAACAACAAGGCAATACCTACTGCACTGTCAGCACTGGGGTGAGGCCAAGGAGTCTGAGCTTTAAGTAGCTCCGTGGCGACTCTGCCTTTACTTGGAAGAGTCCCAGGTAAGTTTGAGGACCACCGTCAGTCGGGAGCTTGTAGTATTCTTGAGTGGAGGGTCCTGGCCAATTTAGCTATCCAAGGTGAACTGATATCTGGTATCCTAGGTACTGCTGTATCTTGTGTGATGGCTGCTAGGGACAGAGACATCCTTTCCTCTGGTTGACTGCCCACAGTGGGTTTGAGCATAACTTCAACATGAGACCAACTCTGTGATGTCATTCCTGTTCTTTGTGGAAGAAAATAAGCCAGTTTTCAGTGACTAATTAATTAATTAATCAACCAACCAATTTTGAGACTGTTTTTCTATTTCTCTCACATTGGTCAAACTTGCTACATACTGAAAGCTAGCTGCAAACCTATAATCCTCTAGTCACAGCCTAGCAGAAGCCGTGGGTCATCATCTTGCCCGGCCCACAGGAATCTTAATGACAGGGTCTGTTTGCAGAAAAACTTGATCTGAGATGCCAGGTTTCAAAGTTCTACAATTCGGCAGTTGTATCTAGACTTCCCCTAATTACTTTCCAGCTTTAGGTGGCTGTGCTCATCACCCTCTTGAGGTGTCAGTGGGGAGCTATTTAAACCCTCTGCAGGAGGCAGCAATGTGGCGGCTGAAGTCTTAGTCTCAGTACCTGGAGGGCTCTGTGGACTTTGATCTTTCGCTGAGAATCCTTTGGTGCTGGGTACCAATGTGTTGTCTTAGGGCAAGCTTCCTCATTGGCGAATAGAAATCATAAATACACTCTCAAACTGTGATGTTATTGGCAAGGTTTTGGGAAACAGACATAAATATGACGAGCTCTAATTACACTTAGAGGATCATCTGGTGGCCAGAGGTCTGGGGAGAAGGCACTCCTCCTGGGTTTTCCTGGGACTTTCCCACCCTTGTAATCTCCTGTTGAACTTGAAGGTTTTGGAATTCTCCCCTGGTCTAGGGAGCCTTGGTAACATGGGAGGAAAAAAAAAAAAAAAAAAAAAAAAAAAAAAAAAAAAAAAAAAAAACCAACTTCAGGAGAGTGTTGACTTCACCCCAGTTGCTCCTTGTCTTGACACATGCATTCTGCATTTACCCCTCAAGGGTTTTCTCTGACCAGTCCATTTAAAAAGGCCCCTTCTACTGGTTTGTAACACTGGCCTAGACCAGACATCCACTTGCCCAGGTGTCTGCCGGCTAGAACTCTTATAGAACTCTTCCTATAAAGGGCTCAGCTGTGGTGTCTCAGGTCTCTCCTCAGTGTGCAGGCTTTCCCGAAGGCCTGGGGCTGCTGGAGTCTTTCTTTTTTTATTTTTTTATTTTTTGGAAATCTCCTTGGCTGTTCAGGGAGGCTGAGCATAGCTTTTTTTTTTTTTTTATGGCCCAGCAACTTGGGTCTGTGGTGTCCAATCCAATGCGATGCTAAAGTGTTCACCAAAACATGCTCCAGAACATTCATTCCAGCACATCTGTACAAGGCAGAAAGAGCCAGCCATCTTCAAATACAGGTGACCACCGGGAAGACAGTCCCTAACAGGAAGTTAGCAAGCAGACCTAAAATGCCATTCCACATCATGCTCAGTGGAGACAGAGCCTGTATTCTCAGCATGCAGGCACCGCGTTCAAAGACTTGCCAAGTTAGATTCCAGCCCAAGCTACATGAGGCTGTCTCAACAAATGAATCCTTTGACCCAAGCCAAATTTTGACCCAAAATTTGTGCTGCCTATGAGAACTGTAAGGATAAGGATGGAGCTAGCATATGGAGAGCAGGGGTGGGGGCGAGAGGACAGAAATTGGTAGAGGAGCATCTCTGGGAAGGCTCAGGGGAGTCTATGGGTGTGACCCTAGCTGAGACTTCTAGCAACAGGGGATATAGAGCCTGTGAAGTTGCTACCTCCTGTAGTGGAGGGAGAGGGACACCAGCCCACCCACAAAACTTTCAGCCCCAAATTGTCTCGCCTACAAGAAGTCTAGGGATAAAGATGGAGCAGAGATTGAGAGAATGGCCAACCAATGACTGGCCCAACTTGAGACCCACCCCACGGGAGAGAGCCAACCTCTGACACTATCAATGACGCTCTGCTATGCTTGCAGACAGGAGCCTAGCATAGCTGTCTTCTGAGAGGCTTCATCCAGCTGCCGATGGAAGCAGAGGCAGAGACCCACCGCAAAACAATAGGCTGAGCTCAGGGAGTTTTGTGGAAGAGTGGGAGGAAGGATTGAAGGGGCCAGAGAGGTCAAGGTCACCACAAGAAGACCTACAGAGTCAACTAACCTAGGCCCATGGGGACTCACCGAGACTGAGCCATCAACCACAGAGCATGCATGGGCTGGGCCTAGACACCCTACACATACGTAGCAGCTGTATAGAGTGGTCAGCATGCAGATCCTCTAATGACTGGAGCAGGGGCGGTCTCTGACTCTGTTGCCTCCCTTTGAATCCCTTTCCCCTAGCTGGGTTGGCCTCAGTGGGAGAGGATATGCTTAGCTCTGCAGTGACTTGATGTGCCAGGGTGGGCTGGTACCTATGGTGGGGACCTCCCAGGAGGTTATGAATGTGGAACTGTGAGGAGAGGTGGGAGGGGGCAGTGATCAAGCTGTAAAGTGATTAAATAAATAAATTAATGAAAAATATAATTTTAAATTTATAGCAGAGTATGTAGAAAAGGACAAACAAAACAATAACGAGCACACTCTAGATTCTATTTATATAAAGAAGCGCTTCAAAACAAAACTAATCTTGCAGTTCTTCCCTGAGATCTAGTTGCTTTGGTAGGTGAGCAAGGTAGGAGGTAGGACTGGAGGGTATTGGTTGAGTTTGACTAGTGGTGAGGTCTTTTGGACTACATCAGGACATTTACCCTGTTTACATGAGGCTGCAGTGCTGTTACATGGTGGTGGTGGAGTGCTGCCTGCTGCTGGGCTGCGGTGGCGCTGGTGTCCAGAGACTGCAGGGCTATGGTGGTATGGATGTGGGGGCATCCCTGGAGTCTGATGGGGTAGAGGCATTGTCAGTGGTTTCCTCCGCGGGGCGCCTCGCCGGCCCTTGGAGGAAGTTCCCCACAGCCCTGTGCGGCAGAAGCCAGGCCCTGGCACCAGCCTCTGCTAGGAGGAGGGGAGCCGGCTGGGCTGTCCTCGGGTGACCCCAGCAGGAAGGGCGGGCCTCAGGCGGCGCCGACTGGGCCAGGGGCGGGAGCTACCCAGGCTGGCGCTGAGGGAGGCCTGGGGTCCCAATTGGGCCAGAAGATACTGTCTGGGGATCTAGAGCCAGGGCCAAGGAAAACGTTGTAGGGGTGTCTTGGAGTTCAGAGCAGACTGGAAAGGTGGATATCAGTTGGGGTGGTGAATTGGGAAGAGGGGATGGGCGGCAGCCACCGCTTCCTTGCATTTCTCTTGGCTTCCAGCCTGCCAGTCGAGGAGGAGAGGAAGGGAGAAGCAACAGGATTAGAGGAACCCAGAGGAGGTGCTGGGGGGGGGGGCGTCTTTAGAACAAGGGGCACAAGGCGGGGGGGGGGGTGTGGTGTGGTGGCTCCAAGAAAGCCTCTGGTGCCAGTGGAGGGAACACAGGCATTCAGGGACAAGGGGGAGTCAGGACATAACATTGAGAGTTAGAAAACAGCCCACCAGGTTGTGCTGAGATGCTGAGAGGTGTCTCCAAATTTGCACAAATACTGCCACCCCTGAATGCCTGTGTTGTCTACACAGGCACCAGAGATTTTTGATGTCCAGTAGCCCGCGCCTCATCTGTGAACCTTTGCCCTTTTCCCAAGAACGCCCCCCCATGCATCATTTAGGGGTTTCTAGACCCTTTGAATGCCCAGTGCCTGAGAGGACTCAGAAGGTGGGGCCTCATTTCCTGTTCCTGCTCCAGGGAGGGAACAGGTGGCATCAGGTGGAAGGTAGGTGGTACTTTGGAGGTATAGTCTTGCTTGAGCGGGAACTACAGTACACCCCAGCTCCTGAAAGCTCACATTTCTCAGTCGTTGGACCAACAACTCTCACCCACAGCCTCAGTTGCAGGCATCTACCTCACCCGGGTCCCTAAGCTAGCAGAGTACAACCTAGCTCATGCTTGAGGACAGCTTGTGGCTCCAAGGTGAGACTGGGAGGAAGGAGCTGATCTGGATGGAATTTCTTGAAGCAGTTTTAATTCTTTCTTTTAGCCGTATTCCTTTACTTATTTTCAATTCTTTGGTAATTTCATACATTTATAAAACAAATTTAGATCACATTTGCCTCCAGTCTCCCCACCTCCTCAGATGCCGCACCACCTCCGTGCCTCACTCCCAACTTTATTAATGTGACCTACATGCTCATGGGTGTAAGGGATTTTTAATACTTGATATTAATGTTAATACTTGAAGGCTAATGGTAACTTCTGTGAGCTGCAGGAAGGAAGTAAAGGCACCTGCAGAAGCAGAAGCCCCAGCAAAGCAGCAGATTTGGTCTGTGACATCCTGACTCCCCCTTGTCCCAGGCTGGCCTTGAGTTAGTGATGCTCCTGCCTCTTCCAGTGGTAGGATTCCATACCTCCCTCCCTGTCTGATAAGCCCCGACTCCCTCTGCCCCATACCTGGTGTGAATGCCCTACGTCTTCCTGCAGGCTGAGTCTAACTTGCACCTTAGGCAAATGTAGCATGGCGTCAGAAGGGAGGGAGAGTGGCTGCTGGATTCCTGGACGAGTTTCTCACACTTCTCTTTCCATTCTCGCTCTCATTAGCACACAACTTTTAAATGTTGGCCTGGGCACAGCGACACTTTCACACATCCATGTGAAAATCCATGCTAATCTTTCCTGCAGGATGTAATTCAATTGAATTGACATTCTAATAAAATACTGGCGAGGACACAATCACAGCTTCCCTGCAATGCATAATTAAAATAGCACCATGGAGCTGCTTACCGAGTCAGATAATGACTTCCTACATGCTGTCGGTTATGAAATTCAGGGTTTCATTCCTGGGTGTTAATAGAACATGGCTAAGCTATACTCTTTTTTTAGAAAGGTGGGCTGTGGTCTTAATTTGTTGCCGCCAGGACTACACTCAAGCTTAGGTTTGTTTTCAGATAGGTTTGGGGTAGATAGTGTTTCTCAATCCACCCTCAGGTACGCATTTTGCTGTGGTAGCTTACCAAATCCTCTCGGCCATTTTTAAATGATTGGTACAGATCGCTGGTTTAGAGGTACCTTGAACCTACCTTATACATCTCTGGAATATTGTCTGGGTGCAGGAGGGGTTTTGTGAGCATCTGTTCATGTGTGTGGGGGTATTCACAGACCTTTGTATGAGTGAGTGTGTATGTGTGTGTGTGTGTGTGTGTGTGTGTGTGTGTGTGTTCATGTGTGTGTGCATGTGTGTTTGTGTCTGTGCTTGTGTGTCTGTGTGAGATGTGTGTATATGTGCGTGCTTTCCACACCTATGCCACTCAGGTCCTCCGACTCGCATAGATGCATTTTACCCACTCACCCATGTCTCTAGCCCTTGAAGGCTAGAACAGTGACTTTGGAGAGTGAGACTGAGGAGTGATGTTGTTTTCTTTGTAGTGTGTTATTCTAATGAGGCTGCCCTGCTGCTGCACTGCCATGGAACATAGAGAATGCCCCCCAGGGATGCTGCTGGCACCCATAAGCTCATGGTTGCTGAGCGATGTTCTTCAGGTTACACATGAACTGTAGTCACAGTGGAAAGTGCTGTATCTTTGCAGGTATTTGTTTCATGATCAAGAAGAACTAAGGGTAGAGTCCTTCATGGTTTCCAGGTTCCTACATGTCCCAAGTAAAGCTTGGGTACTTTGCTCCTATCCCTGTCCCCCAATGTGATGAGGCCATTCGATGCCCCCTCCCCCAGGAGACAAAGCCTTATCCAGTCTGTTCTTTATATCAACAGTCTTGGATTTAGGAATAAGGCCTAAGTCATAGGATACCCCAGGAAGTGGGCAGAGCTTCCCTCCCTGCCTCGGAGGGGCGCATTCTGTACCAGAGCTCAAGGCACCCAATAGCTACCAAATCACAAGGACTGTAAGCTAGATCTATCTTCTAAAGTAGGACAAGTGCTGGGCACACAGAACAATGTCCAGTGAAAGGCTTGAACCGGGAGTGCCTTCTCTGCAAAGGGGAGGTTAGCACGTGCTTTAGGGAGGGGCCTTGTGTTTAGGTATACTGTTCCTAGGTAGAATTAGACAAGACTAAGAGACAGACAAGGAAGCTAATGGGGCATAATTATGCTTACTGAAGTACATTAAGTTGGGCTTCTTTAAATTAGAAAATGAGTTCATTTTCCTTGAGCATTTAAATAAAACATGAAATGGTACCCCCTCTCCCATGCTGTGCTAGCAACAAGTCCAGGAGAGAACAGGAACAGTGCAAGAATAAAGGCTTGAAACAGACTCTACCTGACGATGTGGAAGAGAAGGGATCAGGTAGCCTCTCAACCCAGTGGACATTTCTCCTTTATTTTACAGGAAGAATGGCTGACTGCACCCACATCAGAGCAAGTGTATTTGAGTTCACTGCCTTAGACCACTTTCCAACCCTGACACTCTGGGGGCAGGAATAACTAAGCTGTAAATCTCCATTCTCTGTGAGCTGAGATCATTAGACAGTGTAGGCTACAGGAGCTGTAGGCTACAGAAGAATAATGGTACAGCGAACTACTCAAGGAAGGTGTCTTAGTTTCCTTTTTATTCCTGTGACAACACAAAGTAGCTTGGGGAGGCTTAGTTTTTTCACCTCACAGCATGCAGTCTATGTCTGGAGGAAAATCAGGACAGGAACTCAAGGCAGGAACCTGGAGGCAGGGACTGGAGCTGAGGCCGTGGAGGAGTGCTGCTTAGTGGATTCTTCAGCTGGATTTCTTGTGGTACCCGGGACTACCTGTCTATGGGTGGCACTGCCCATAGTTAGCTGAGCCCTACCACATCAGTCATTAATCAAAACAATCTCCCCCACCCCACCCCAGCCACAGGCCAATCCTGTGGAGGCATTTTCTTAATTAAAATGACCTCCTCCCAGATATGTGTAGGTTTGTGTCAAGTTGACAAAACTAGCCAGCACAGGTGTTCCGGGCTGACGTGTAGAGATGGCGATATTTATTAGGACTCTGGCTTCTCCTGTGTTCCGTGCTCAGAGCCCTTCAGTTTATCATCCTTAGTGTCTAAAGGGGAGAGGGAAAACAGAATAAAGAAGGCATCGAGCTCTTAGAAGGCTTGAACTCAAAGTGACAGGTCTACTTCTTGTCCCTCCTCTCAGGGTCTCAGTTCCCTGCCTGGAACTCAGACCACCACATTCCCCCTCCTTTAGAGGAGGAAGGTTGAGGGGTGCAGCCTGGCCTGAGGTACAGCAGCAGCATGCTACTGTAAAGCCAGCGGCCAGCTGGAGCTAGAGAGCTAATAGCTAATCATACTGATTAAGTTATTCCAGGCTCACTGTGCAGTTTTGACTCAGTCTTCTCACAAACACTGCCGTGGTGAAGGGGCAAGGAGAAGGGATGAAGGCCGATGGACTGACAGTCCTGTCCAGAGAAGCGTGCACCATGACACTGTCAAGTGTCAAGTGGATCCCAAGAACTACTGGGAGTGGAGTGTTCATGAGAATTGCTGGGGGACATGTGATCCAGAGGACTGGTGATTCACAGTCCAATGAGCTTTTGAGTGGGGTCTGGTAGAAGGAAGCTGGTCAATGGGGGTGCCACTCTCTTGCTTATCTGCACTGGTTCTTTGCTCTGTGATGTGGCCCATGTCTTCTGTCCCACTGGAACTGTTGGCCTGGGACTAATCCCTCAAACCATGAGCCAAGATTAAATCTTTCCTCTAGTAGTGGACTGTCTAGGTGCTCTGTCATGGTGCCAGGAAGCTGGCCACGCACCTCCTCCTGCTTTGTGGGGAAGGAAGCTGAGAGGTGAAACCCCTGCACACAGCTGAACTGAGAGTGAGACTGCCAGGCTCCACTCACAGGATGCCCTTTGCTATGGGTATAGCTGTGGAGGCCACAGCTCACAGGTGTCTTCCCCATTCCTGCCTAGAACAAAATTGGTCCAATTCCTTTGTCAGGAGCTTTATCTGGAGAGGACAAGGGAGCTGCTGGAAGAGTTGGAGAGAAGAGGCTGTTAGTTAAATAATCTTTGGCTTGTTTTAAAAACCTCTACTTCCAGGCCATGTGTGAAGGCATCCTCCTATAACTCCAGCACGCGGGAGGCTGAGGCAGGAGGATGACAAATTTGAGGCCAGACTGCTCTACAGAATGAAACCATATCTGGGAAAACAAAAAAACAATAAACCTCCCCAAACTCCATTTTCAGAACCCCTTTGTTTCTTTTCTTTCTCTTTTCTTAACAATGCTGGACTCTGTAAGCAACACTAGCTCCTTTTTTGGGGCCAGCAGGGTAACCCAAAGCAACTTCTAACAGACTGGCTGGCAAGCACAGGTAGCAATTGTATTTCAACTTCAGGATCAGTAACACTGGCTGGAGCCACAGAGAGCAGTGAATGAAGAAGGAGTGTCAGGGCAACGTTTACCCCTTCAACAGCCCTGAGGGCTGAGGATGGAAGGTTGTGCTTTACTTGGAATTTTCTTTTCCTTTGGAAATCAAGACAGCCCGAGGGACCCTCATATTTAGTCCAGCGCTATGGAAAAGGGGAGAGTTTGTGGTGTCAGGAGCTCACCTACACTGTACAAAAATGTCTTAGGTAAAGTGCTCCAGATTTGCTTCCTTGGACAGCCAGTGTGCTATGAACAAACTAACCTTGAATCTTGGAGATTTTCAAAGAAAAGCTCTCAGTGCCCATGTAATCAAGTATTTCTTAAAAAAAAAAAAAAATCAAACAAGCAAACAAAACTCAGCAATGTTGTATATTGAAAACAAGGACGAAAGTCTGAACCCCAAATTTCCAAATTTCATGTGTACCTACATACACCCACTTTTAGTTGTTAACATTAGAAACTTACTGTTTGGAACTTATTTTTGATGTCAGTACTCTGGATGAGAGTTTGAGTGACAATGGTGTATGTTTGCATAGACTATAGAATTAATTCAATTAACGAAGGCCCAGGAACAGACACAAGTGTTTCTTTTTTAAAAGGTGATCTTAGCTCTTCCAATGAGCCCCATTTATCCTGGCCTGGCAAAGCTGTTTCTGTTTAGGCTTCTTTTGCATACAGAAGTGCAGGCTAGCTGAGCCGAGCCAAATCTGTCTATCCAATTACGGGGTAAGGGAGCTGACTGTAGCTTTAGGCAAAACCTGTAATCTGTACAACTCCGAAGTATCAGTGACAGCCTAATGAAAGGGAAAGACCAACAGGGTGTATATACGCTGGAGTGATCCACCAATGCACGGGCCTCTCCAAATAGCCCATTTCAAATCTACTAACAGAGTGAAGAGATACAGAGCCTTGAAGAATGAAACACAGGGTCTATAGTTACGTCCAGGGTGAATGGCTGGAGGGGGGACATTCTCAGCAGTCCACTGTGCATCGCTAGGCTGGCGTCTAATTTGAACACTTAATATAGCCGTTAAACACTGTTTCTCACGGTGAAGACAGGACTTTGTAACATTTAGTAAATTATATTTTCCTAACTTAGAGAAAGTGAATTCCAGGGTAATATAACTGATTCTGTTTTAACACACACACACACACACATACACACACACACACACACACACACACACACACACATACACACACACACACCTTAAATTTAATGGAAAGAGTTAATTGCTATTGAATATTGGATGAAAGAAGCCAGATTCAAAAATTATACAGACTTTCGGATACTATTTATGCAAAACCTCAAAGCAGGACAAGGGTATTTCTGATGTCAGAGGTGAGGAGAAGGGCGTGGTTATGGAGGGAGGAGGACAGAGCTTGGAGGAAGAACTGGTGCCACGCTCTGCTCTGCTCATGGCAGTTATCCGTGATAACCGTTGGTCAGGCACCGTGACATGTGCGCTCTCTGTTTTGTGTCAGAACCAATTCCAAAAGGTGAAAGTGTTCATCTCAATGTTATGTTATCAATATCAATGTTAATATTTAGTGAAAGACAAAATTAAAGCTATGGGTGGTGCTTGGCCACTTTAAAGCCAGATATTAGCTATGTAGTCACAAAAGAGTTCATCAAAGGTACCTCAATATTAGGTTGTTTCTTAAAAAAAAACCTCATCTCTATGGAAAATTTACATTGATTTACTCTGTGTGAGATTGCAAACAGCAAGTAAATTCTCTCTTCCCATGCATGGAAGTAGCAGCAAGAATGAAATCAGGGCATGGTGTGCTCAAGAAGATATTTTAATTCGTGTTATCAGTATATCGTGAAAGAAACCCAAACCCTCTGTAAGTGAGGTTTTTGCTGGGCCCAGCATTTTCAGTGGTAATGAAGTTTCATGGCCATTATCGCCACCATCTGGTAATCAATACAGGGGTATCTACTCTAGGAGAAATGAAAACCTTGCTCAAATGTTTCCATTTATAGTGCTTTTCTTTCTTTTTATGGGGTTACAGCAGATAACAGATAACTCAGTAAACCTATATTTCCAAGGCCGAGCAACCATGCACATTTTAAATTAAATTTTGATTCAACTTTGTAAAATTTGTTTTAATGTATTTTAAAACAATGTCAAGAAGTTTAACGTGAATTTAGTCTCACTTCATAGTGACAAGGCAAGGCACTTAATGCTGTCTGTCAATCACTCAGTATTTCTGGAGGCACACGGGAAGCAAGCATGCAGGGAATTGGACAGTGTCCTCTACCAGCTTAGAGTAAGAGGATTGGCCATCATTTGCCAAGCGTGTGCTTTAAAATCATTTGCTATGCACAAACCTCAATCTAGGTCCACTGGAGCTAGGGTGAGAGAACATTGAAAGTGTCCTTGACTTGATGGCCTCAAATTCTCATCCTCCTGCCTCTGAATCTGGGCTGTGGATTACATATGTGCATTGACACATCCATCTAATCCCCACATTTTTTGTTAACATGTTTAGTGCCACATGCTTTCAATGATACACAGTCCCTATAAACCGGGACACATTCCTACCCACTCACTCTCCCTCCAGAGGAAACATGAAAGGGACACAGAATCATAAATGGCAAATAATAGTCAAGACTCAGTCACATTTTGTGGGTTGTCTCAATAGTATTCATTATCTAAAATAAAAATGTCCATGTAGGCAACATATGTTACCTTTACTTTCCTTCAATTTTCTTCTGTGAAGTTGCCCCTTTCTCCTTCATAATTATTAAGTATGGTCACAGCACTGTCTTTTGGAACTAAGCAAATGTCCAGGTCCTCATACACTGATTTTTGTTCATTGATTTATTTGCATCAGGATCAGCTCACACTTTCCAAGTTTATAATTAAATAGGTTATAATCAGTGACAATGATTAGGTACTGTGCTGCTTTATTTTATTTCCCTGGCCTTCTGGCTGGCTTCTGAGGAGTCCTTTTGACAGATCCAGATTGCCCTTTGAGAACTTTTTCGCCTTGCCTTATGGTGCAACATTTGAGATTTATCTATTCTTTTCTCTGGACCACTCCCGGAGTCAGCCCTCTGTCTCTGCCCCCTCCACTCCTCTTGGCTGACTTTACTCCTCCGTATGGACCTTCCTCACTCTTGGAGATGCCACTTGTTTATTTTCTATTTCTGTAGCTCTTCCTTTCTTTGCTGTTGGTCTGACTTTCTCCTCAGCATCATTTTCCACAGCTTGAGAGGATCTTAACATATCTTGTAGAGAAAGTCTGCTGGTAGTACGCTTTCTTAGCAGCTGTTCATCTTGAAATATTTTTAGTTTGCCTTTATTTTTGAGGAATATTTTTCTGAGATATGCAACTAATGGGTGATAGCTCTTTCATCTCAGCACCATGGAGATGCCACAGCATTGTCTTCTGGCTTGCATTGCTTCTGGAGAAGCCATAGGTGATTCATACCACTGCTCTTCCCTAAATGTTAATATGTAATGGGTCCCTTCCCCCTTTTCTGGCTCCTTATAACTTTTCTTTTTGTCTTGGTTTTAGCATTAAAGAGTATTAAGATATAGTGTTATCTTTTCCTTATTTTTTTAAAAAAGGCTACTTATAGTCAATTGAGCTTTGGATTGGTAGGATTCCTTTTATTTTTAATCTCTCTTTCTCTTAAAATGGGAAAAAATTTTAGGCATTATTTTTTCAAGGAATTTTTTTGTTCCCATCTTTTCCTTCCCCTACAGCCATGTTGGTATGTCTAGACATTTTCCCATCAGAACTCCAGTGATTGGTTGGCAGGCCCGAGGGTCTCTGTTCAGACAACTGTTCTCTGGCCCTTGTTTTCATGCAGGCCTTGTGGAATTTGACACATGCTCAACACAGTGCCAATTGAGGAGCAAGGGGGCCTGGGGACTTAGCAGCACTTTCTTATGTGCACACCCTTGTATCCATTCTGGCTCTACCTGCTACTTGGGTTTCCAAATGACCTCCGAACAAATAAGTCTGACACACCTTTGTCACACCTGCCTGTTGTCAGGGACCTGAAAATACTTGTTTCATTCTTTTCACAACCTAGGAGAGTTTGGGTGAGAGGTGTTAACTTGGCATCAGTTGCTCTATCATAGCCAGAAATGAGTACCAAGTGAGTCTTCCAAATATGGTGGAAGGTGACAGATACTTAAGAAAACAACAAACTAGAGTAAGGAAGACGGCGAAGTAGGGTGAGTAGAGCTTTAATTCAGAAGACAGGAAGCATGGCACATCCTAATGGTGGAACACTTTCTACACCTAACAGAGAGAACCAGGCTCACCAAGGTGATCTAGAGGGATCTGGGAAAGGGGTAGACCAAAATCCTCCCCAGTGTAAAAGCTGAGGGATTATCAGGAGTTAGTCTGGCAGTGAGACAGCATGTGAGAGTGCTGGCATTATGTTTTGAGGCACAGGAAGAGAATGTTAAGCCTCACTGACGGGCATTAAGTGTACACAGGTATAAGTTGCTTCCTACAGCTGGAGTGGTGTGGATTAAAGTAGAGACAAAGTCATGGAAGGCACATAAGCTGTATCTGCAGATCTATGTTTTGACCTCTTGGTCTTAGAAAACCTTTAAAGCATTTGAAGTAAGTGTGAAACTTGATCATGATGTGAGCTCTGAATCCCTGAGAACAAAATGGGATAAGCTGAAAACGAGAGCACCAATTATTAGCCCTATGCATGAGTCTAGCTTGTATGCTGTGGGTTCTGGTTGGTCTTGTCTCCATATCAACAGCCAAAGTCACCTGCTTAATATGAGAAGTACGTGGAAACAATACTTTTCAAGACTATTTGGATAGCGTATTGTCAGCAGTGAGATGGTCTCAACATAGAAGAGATGGGGAGCTTTTGCTTCCTTATGCATCACTCTTAAGTGATGCAAAAGATTAACTTAGGAAAATGGAAGTGCACTGTGATATTCCAGTGCCAGAAAAACAACAAACAAACAAACAACAGCAACCCACTGGCCAAAGTAAATGAAACACTCACATGGGAGGATCTGTGGAATCATGGCAGAGTGGAAGTCGTCTTCATTTCCATGCTAGACGTGGGGAAGTCTTTTTTTTAATCTTTAAAAATAATATACCCAATTCGATCCAATCCAGACAAAAACTTACTGGGTTTTCAAGCAAGGCACATTGGGAGTGACAAGAGGGGACGTAGAATAGACTGTGCTAGACTTTTGGGGGAGCTGGTGTTTCTAGTTATTTCTTACAAATGGTAGAGTAAAAGGAATGGCTTCTACCCTGAGCTGGGAGAAGACAAAGGAGCATGTGTCATGGGGGTGGAGTGGGAAATCAGTGAACTACATTCAGAAAATACACAAAATAAATGGCACAAGGAAAGTATAGTCAAACTCCCACAGGGACTGAATTCAGGGCTTCAGGTTTGGCAATCAATGACCTTACTCTTCATGACATCCTGTTGGTCCCTGATGTGAAGTCTTGAATGTTGTGGACAGTGTTTCCCAGATACGGTGTACTGTGGAGTCCTGTGGATGATGTGTCCCAGGTGCTGTGAACTGTGGGGTCCTGGGTGCTGTGGATGGTGTGTCCCAGGTGCTATGGACTGTGGGGTCCTGGGTGCTGTGGATGGTGTGTCCCAAGTGTTATGGACTGTGGAGTTCTGGGCACTGTGGATGGTGTGTCCCAGGTGCTGTGAACTGTGGGGTCCTGGGTGCTGTGGATGGTGTGTTCCAGGGGTTATGGACTGTGGGGTCCTGGGTGCTATACACTGTGTGTCCCAGGTGCTATGGACTGTGGGTCCTGGGCACTGTGAATGATGTGTCCTAGGTGCTATGGACTGTGGGGGTCCTGGGTGCTGTGGATGGTGTGTCCCAGGTGCTGTGAACTGTGGGGTCCTGGGCACTGTGGATGATGTGTACCAGGTGCTGTGAACTGTGGGGTCCTGGGCACTGTGGATGGTGTGTCCCAGGTGCTATGGACTGTGGGGTCTTGGGCACTGTGGATGGTGTGTCCCAGGTGCTATGAACTGTGGGGTCTTGGACACTGTGGATGATGTGTCCCAGGTGCTGTGAACTGTGGGGTCCTGGGCACTGTGGATGGTGTGTCCCAGGGGTTATGGACTGTGGGGTCTTGGGTGCTGTGGATGGTGTGTCCCAGGTGTTATGGACTGTGGGTCCTGGGCACTGTGCACTGTGTGTCCCAGGTGCTATGGACTGTGGGTCCTGGGCGCTGTGCACTGTGTGTCCCAGGTGCTATGGACTGTGGGTCCTGGGCACTGTGAATGATGTGTCCCAGGTGCTATGGACTGTGGGTCCTGGGCACTGTGCACTGTGTGTCCCAGGTGCTATGGACTGTGGGGTCCTGAGCGCTGTGGATGGTGTGTCCCAGGTGCTATGGACTGTGGGTCCTGGGCGCTGTACACTGTGTGTCCCAGGTGCTATGGACTGTGGGTCCTGGGCACTGTACACTGTGTGTCCCAGGTGTTATGGACTGTGGGTCCTGGGCACTGTACACTGTGTGTCCCAGGTGCTATGGACTATGGGGTATTGGGCACTGTGGATGGTGTGTCCCAGGTGCTATGAACTGTGGGGTCTTGGACACTGTGGATGGTGTGTCCCAGGTGCTGTGAACTGTGGGATCCTGGCACTGTGGATGGTGTGTCCCAGGTGCTATGGACTGTGGGGTCCTGAGCGCTGTGGATGGTGTGTCCCAGGTGCTGTGAACTGTGGAGTCCTGGGCACTGTGGATGGTGTGTCCTATGTGCTGTAAACTGTGGGGTCCTGGGTGCTGTGGATGGTGTGTCCCAAGTGTTATGGACTGTGGAGTTCTGGGCACTGTGGATGATGTGTCCCAGGTGCTGTGAACTGTGGGGTCCTGGCACTGTGGATGGTGTGTCCCAGGTGCTATGGACTATGGGGTCTTGGGCACTGTGGATGGTGTGTCCCAGGTGCTATGAACTGTGGGGTCTTGGACACTGTGGATGATGTGTCCCAGGTGCTGTGAATTGTGGGGTCCTGGCACTGTGGATGGTGTGTCCCAGGTGCTATGGACTGTGGAGTCCTGGGCACTGTGGATGGTGTGTCCCAAGTGTTATGGACTGTGGAGTCCTGGGCACTGTGGATGGTGTGTCCCAGGTGCTGTGAACTGTGGGGTCCTGGGTGCTGTGGATGGTGTGTTCCAGGGGTTATGGACTGTGGGGTCTTGGGTGCTATACACTGTGTGTCCCAGGTGCTATGGACTGTGGGTCCTGGGCACTGTGAATGATGTGTCCTAGGTGCTATGGACTGTGGGGGTCCTGGGTGTTATGGATGTTGTGTCCCAGGTGCTGTGAACTGTGGGGTCCTGGGCACTGTGGATGGTGTGTCCCAGGTGCTGTGAACTGTGGGGTCCTGGGCACTGTGGATGATGTGTCCCAGGTGCTGTGAACTGTGGGGTCCTGGGCACTGTGGATGGTGTGTCCCAGGTGCTATGGACTATGGGGTCTTGGGCACTGTGGATGGTGTGTCCCAGGTGCTATGAACTGTGGGGTCTTGGACACTGTGGATGGTGTGTCCCAGGTGCTGTGAACTGTGGGGTCCTGGCATGGTGGATGGTGTGTCCCAGGTGTTATGGACTGTGGAGTTCTGGGCACTGTGGATGGTGTGTCCCAGGTGCTGTGAACTGTGGGGTCCTGAGCGCTGTGGATGGTGTGTCCCAGGGGTTATGGACTGTGGGGTCTTGGGTGCTGTGGATGGTGTGTCCCAGGTGCTATGGACTGTGGGTCCTGGGCACTGTGCACTGTGTGTCCCAGGTGCTATGGACTGTGGGGTCCTGAGCGCTGTGGATGGTGTGTCCCAGGTGCTATGGACTGTGGAGTCCTGGGCACTGTGGATGGTGTGTCCTATGTGCTGTAAACTGTGGGGTCCTGGGTGCTGTGGATGGTGTGTCCCAGGTGCTATGGACTATGGGGTCTTGGGCACTGTGGATGGTGTGTCCCAGGTGCTGTGAATTGTGGGGTCCTGGCACTGTGGATGGTGTGTCCCAGGTGCTATGGACTGTGGAGTCCTGGGCACTGTGGATGGTGTGTCCCAAGTGTTATGGACTGTGGAGTCCTGGGCACTGTGGATGGTGTGTCCCAGGTGCTGTGAACTGTGGGGTCCTGGGTGCTGTGGATGGTGTGTTCCAGGGGTTATGGACTGTGGGGTCTTGGGTGCTATACACTGTGTGTCCCAGGTGCTATGGACTGTGGGTCCTGGGCACTGTGAATGATGTGTCCTAGGTGCTATGGACTGTGGGGGTCCTGGGTGTTATGGATGTTGTGTCCCAGGTGCTGTGAACTGTGGGGTCCTGGGCACTGTGGATGATGTGTCCCAGGTGCTGTGAACTGTGGGGTCCTGGGCACTGTGGATGGTGTGTCCCAGGTGCTATGGACTATGGGGTCTTGGGCACTGTGGATGGTGTGTCCCAGGTGCTATGAACTGTGGGGTCTTGGACACTGTGGATGGTGTGTCCCAGGTGCTGTGAACTGTGGGGTCCTGGCATGGTGGATGGTGTGTCCCAGGTGTTATGGACTGTGGAGTTCTGGGCACTGTGGATGGTGTGTCCCAGGTGCTGTGAACTGTGGGGTCCTGAGCGCTGTGGATGGTGTGTCCCAGGGGTTATGGACTGTGGGGTCTTGGGTGCTGTGGATGGTGTGTCCCAGGTGCTATGGACTGTGGGTCCTGGGCACTGTGCACTGTGTGTCCCAGGTGCTATGGACTGTGGGGTCCTGAGCGCTGTGGATGGTGTGTCCCAGGTGCTATGGACTGTGGGTCCTGGGCGCTGTACACTGTGTGTCCCAGGTGCTATGGACTGTGGGTCCTGGGCACTGTACACTGTGTGTCCCAGGTGCTATGGACTGTGGGTCCTGGGCACTGTGCACTGTGTGTCCCAGGTGCTATGGACTGTGGGTCCTGGGCACTGTGCATTGTGTGTCCCAGGTGCTATGGACTGTGGGTCCTGGGCACTGTACACTGTGTGTCCCAGGTGCTATGGACTGTGGGTCCTGGGCGCTGTGCACTGTGTGTCCCAGGTGCTATGGACTGTGGGTCCTGGGCGCTGTGCACTGTGTGTCCCAGGTGCTATGGACTGTGGGTCCTGGGCGCTGTGCACTGTGTGTCCCAGGTGCTATGGACTGTGGGTCCTGGGCGCTGTACACTGTGTGTCCCAGGTGCTATGGGCTGTGGGTCCTGGGCACTGTGCACTGTGTGTCCCAGGTGCTATGGACTGTAGGTCCTGGGCACTGTACACTGTGTGTCCCAGGTGCTATGGACTGTGGGTCCTGGGCACTGTGCGCTGTGTGTCCCAGGTGCTGTGGACTGTGGGTCCTGGGCACTGTGCGCTGTGTGTCCCAGGTGCTGTGGACTGTGGGTCCTGGGCACTGTGCGCTGTGTGTCCCAGGTGCTATGGACTGTGGGTCCTGGGCGCTGTGCACTGTGTGTCCCTGACACTGTGCTAAATTTAGGGGGACTCCACAATTGGAGATTGATGAGTACAAAGAAAATCATATTTTTTGAAAAGAAAAACTCTGTCAACAATTTAGATTAAAATGAGATAAAATAACACAAGAAGTGGTATTTTTAGGACTTGATAAGTACATAGATGTGGAGAGGAAAGAAAAAGAAAAGACAGCCTTGGAGTTTCTAGTGAGAATTGTTGAAGTGCCAGAAGAAAATAGGTGTGAATGTGTCCAGTAGGTTTTTGGAAGATGGGTTCATAACTTGTCATAGCAGGGATAAACAGCAAGGTAACTTGATTTGGTAGATGAGAGTGGAACTAGGATGTCCAGAGTAAGATGGCAGGCTAGGAATGCCTTCATGTGATATGTGATGAAGAATCAGGAAAAATATCAACTGTATGCCAAGAGAGAAAGAAAGAAAGAACAGCATAAATCACAAGGCAGTGAAAGACAGCTGCAAAATATGGAGGAACAGAAGAACAACTGAGCCAACGGAGCAAGCAGCATGCAGGCTTCGGTCACATGGACTCTGGTCACGTGGGCGCCGATCATGTGGGCTCTGGTCACATGGCTCCCTGGTGTCGGGGAGGGACTCAGAATCCTCATTCTTTTTTTTTTTTTTTTTTTTTTTTTTTAATAATTTATTTAATTTTATGTGCATTAGTGTGAGGGTGTCAGATCACCTGGGACTGAAGTTACAGACAGTTGTAAGCTGCCATGTGGGTGCTGGGAATTGAACCTGGGTCCTTTAGAAGATCAGACAGTGCTCTTAACCACTGAGCCATCTCTCCAGCCCCAGAATCCTCATTCTTAAAGTCAGCCAGGAAGCCTCCCTAAGAGACTGACAATCTTACTGAAAGAATAAGCCCATAGCTCTTATAAGTCTCAAATCCACATGGGTTTTGGTGATGTCTCTTAAGAGGTGAGTCAGCAATCAACAGGAGGTGTATTTTGTCATGTCTCTGAGGGCTGTGGCTAGGTGCCAACTTGGAAAAAAAACCCTACTGTATAAAGACAGAGCTACTGTAGAGAACTGACACAAATGTCCTGGTTGGTTTTTATTGTCAACTAGACACAACCAAATCACCTTGAAAGAGAAACTCTCAGTTGAAGACTTGCCCAGAGCACTTGGCCCATGGTCCTGTCTGTGACAGTCTTGAGTGATGATGGATGTGGGAAGATGATCTCGCTATGAAAAGTGCTATCCCTAGGTTGGTGGTTCCAGGCTGTAGAAGAAAGGTAGCTGAGAAAGCTAGAGCGTGAATAAACAGGCAGAATTCCTTCATGGTTTCTTCTTCAAGCTATTGCCTTGAATTCCTACCTGACTTCCCTCAATGACAAACAGTGACCTGAATGCAAACCCTTGCCTCCCCTAAATTGCTTTTGGTCATGGTGTTTATCACAACAACAGGAACACCAAACTAGAATAATAAGGTATGATCATACTTCAAGACACTTGGAGCCAGTTTGCCACAGTCTCTGAACTGAGGACACCTGCATGAGGCAGCCAAAGACGAGGGGGGGTGTTCTATGCCAAGAAGCTTGGAGAACTGGAGGCCTCAGCAGCCAAGGACTCAATGATTCATGTTTAGTGGCCCTGTTGTCGTTGTTAAGGAGACGCCGAATTCCCTAAGGTACAGACCAGCAGGCTGCTAGAATTTTGTAGCAAGCCCTGTGGTCTCTACTCCCAGGACTAAGAACTTTAATGTTGAGGCCCATGGCTCTGGCTTTCTGCCTTCTTCAGGGTATTCAGTCTTGAGCAGGAGCCAGAGTCATTGTACTTGGTCCTCCCTGCCTCCTCGACACTGTAGCAGGTCCTCTAGTAACCACTCTCAGTGCTCCCTGGCCTCTTTCACACTCTGAACACTCAGTTGACACCCTTGGTTTAGATAGTTGTCATTCCAAAGTGTGAAACTGACCTTGGAGTTAGAACCTGCCTGCCCATGGCTGCAAAGATAAAGATGATCACAAGTGGGCCCAAATGAGCAAAGAAAGGATGGCTGGATAGTAGTTACAGCTCTGCTGAGCAACCGAGCCTCTGACAGGACAGAGAGAGAATAGGATGAAACGAAGAATTCCTTAAGTTCGCCTGCACTGTTTCTACCTGAAGATCATAGTCATAAAAAGCCACTGTGAGTGTTATTTCTTAATACTTTTAGATTTTGTACATTTTTCTTTTGTCCTTTGTGTTTTCAATATTTTATTGTAATATACTCATCTTCTATTCTGCTTATTATTATTCAGTGTGTGTGTGTGTGTGTGTGTGTGTGTGTGTGTGTAAGTCAAAGTAGGACTTGTAGGGATCAGTTTTTTTCCTTCTACCATGTGAGTGTTGAATATCAAACCCTGGCCATTACGCTCAGTGGCAAGTACTTTCAGCTGCTGAACGATCATGGATAAAATGCATAACTCTTCAATTATGGTACCCAAAGATAGGAAAACAGAAAACACCAGTAAAGTTTACTTGAGGGGGAAAAAGATCAATGACTTGAAAATGGTACAAATAGCCAGACGAGGGAAGTAAGGGAATGAAGTCAGTTCCCAGGAGAAAAAACCTGAGCATTGTGGTTAAGAAAATCAGAAAAGAAAACAAGATCCTGAGAAACCAATTAATGTGGGTGTGGTGAACTCAGTGAGTCAAGAAAAACACATTGGAGAAACCCCATCAATGGCCCATATCAAGCAGAAGGAAGGTACCGGGGTGTAAGACAAAGCCAAGTGAGTACTATACCCACAGATTAATAAAGAAAACAATAAGAAACATGACTACAGTATGTGAAAATTAAGATATCATCAAAAGACTAAACCCCATGGGACAAAAAGAGCAGAGATAAAAACTAAAGATATAGAAAAGTCTATTGTAGTAAATTATATTAGACCCTAGGAAATTCCTCTAGAATGGAGAAAGAAATAGATACACATTTAGAACTCCAAGCAAACAAAATCAGAGAAGATCCTCTTCACAGCTTACTATAGCCAAGATGCAAAAAAGTACTAACAAATAAACAATACTAAAAGCCCCACGGAGAAGCCAGGAACTGATTTATCAAGGCAAACATAAGGTCATGCCGAGCATCTCAGCAGAAACTCCAAACAAGGAAAGCATAGAAGATACTGCTATTCCCAGCAACATTTCATTTAAAAAAAAAAAAAAAAAAAGCTTTCTCTAAATTAGTTTATAGCATAGGACATAAGGCAAACATTAACGAATATGAAAGGCTGAGTAACTTCTGTGTTTTGATGGTTAGTGTTAATTGTCAATGTGAAAGAATTAGAATCATCTGGGAGATGACCATCTTGTCTTGCCTGGGAGGATTTACCTTGATTATGCTAACTGAAATATGAAAACCTACTCAATGTGAGTGGTACTTTTCCCTGGCTGGGATCCTAGACTGTAAACATGCATAAAATGAACTGTATAGCATAATACGCATTCTCTGTTCTCTGCCCCAATGTGTCCAGCGGCTTTAGTCTGCTGATGCTTTGACTTCCCACCATGATGGACTCTACCCTTGAACTGTGACCCAGAATAAGCCTTTTCTGCCATAAGTTATACTTTATTGCCTGGAATATTTTATCACAGCAACAGGAAAATTAACTGTCATGTGTAGCTTACTAGGTCAAGTGACTAAGACTCAAAATCAATACATAACAAACTATAATTAAATAGGTAATTTAACTAAAACAATTATAATAATAACTGTGTTCCTAAGTGCTGAGTGTGTCATTGAAGGAGTCATAGAATTAAACTCTTACTAGAAGAAAGTTAAAATGAAAGCACAACTCACAAGAAACTGTGATGCAGCAAAGACCACTAACAGGAAAGTTTGTAGCTATGAGTGCTTATATTTAAAGGCCAGAGATATCAGAAGTAGAGATGCACCTCATCATTTTTAGAAAAACAAGAACAAATGAAAAACAAAAGAAGTAGTTGGAAGTAAAAAGATAACTATCAGAACAGGAATTAGTAGAAATTGTGATAGAAAGGACAAAATGTTGGTTCTTTGGGGGTGGGGGGGGGGAAGCAAGACTCACAAATCCTTAGCCAAACTAGCCAATAAAAAGAGAAGATTCAAATAAAAAAATTGAGAGATGAAAGTGGGCATGACAACAGATAGCAAAGAAACCCAGAGAACTAACATGAAACATTTGAAAATCTATATTTAAAAGTGCTAGGTAATGTAAAGGAAATAGGTAAATCCCTAGACACAGATTACATACCAAAATTGAGTAAGGAAGAAAGAAGCAGCTTAAGCTGACCGACCAAAGTGACAGCACTGAATTAACAGTAAAGGGAGACCCAGAGCAGAAGCCCGGGAATGAGAGGACTCATACTCACTGGCCAGGAAAGAAGATTCCCCAAGGACTTCCAATGCCCCTCCAATCTATCCCTCTAATTGGCAGTTGGATCTGGGAAAATGGAGCCTAAAAATGAGGTGGACTAAAATCTCATGCGGTAGCGAACTTTATTCAGAGCATCAGACAGTTTATCTTCTTAGGGTTAAAAGAAGTCCATGAGTAAAGTGTACAATCTCAAGGCTATGCAGCATGTGGCAGGCAAGCTACATGTAGTGATCAGGCCACATGGGACAAGCCACACAGGGCAAAAACACATTTTTGTTTTTGTTCTCATAAAGACATATAAACAGCAATAGCCAGTCATAATGAATAAACCAAACTCACTCCTATCCACTAACCTTAGAGGGTCACAAAAACACATTCCAAGAGCAATTCCATGTTCTTGAAGAGAGTGAGGTCACAAGACGCTTGTGTTCTTTTCTTACAAGCACTCAGAATTTCCCTAGCACGACTCCATTCTTGGACTCTGTTCCAGCTTTATACCCAAATCAGATAAGGACATAACAAAAAAGGACACTATAGTTCAATTTTATTGAATACCTTAGACACAAAAATCCTTAACAAGCTATTTGAGAAGCAGATACAATAATACATAGGAGAGTTTACATCAAAATAAAAGTTGCTTAACTCCAGAGATGAAAGAATTGTTCAACATATATGAATCTATAAATGTGACACAGCTTGTAAATAGGCCCTGGTAAAGAAATCACATGGTCATTTCAATAGATACAAAAATAGGCCTTAACACTTTCTCAGAAAACTGGGAATAGGGCTTCCTCAAGACCCAGCTATTCCACTCCTTGGAATATACCCAGAAAATGCTCCACCACACAACAGGGACATATGCTCAACTATGTTCATAGCAGCCTTATTCATAATAGCCAGAACCTGGAAACAGCCTAAATGTCCCTCAGTTGAAGAATGGATAAAGAAACTGTGGTACATTAACACTATGGAATACTACTCAGCTATAAAAAACAAGGAAATTCCGAAATTTGTGGATAAATGGATGGCACTAGAAACGATCATACTGAGTGAGTTCACCCAGAAGCAGAAAGACTCACATGGTATATACTCACTTAAAATTGGGCACTAGCCCAAAAGGCATGTCCCATGAAGTCTTTACTTACCAGGAGATTGGGATAGATGTGAGGATATCACACTGGGACTCTTGGTAAGAGAAATATAGGAGATGGGGAAATAGAAGGATCCAGAGAATCTTAGAAAATTACAAGAAGAACATCGTAATGGGTGGATCAGGGCCCTGGAAGGTCTGTTCAAACTATTACACTAACCAAGGACAATACAAGTAATAAACATCGAACTCCTACTCGGATCTAGACAATGGACAGGACATTTTCCACAGTTGGGTGAAGAGCAGGCACTAACTCTGACATGAACTCTGGTGCCCATATTTGACAACCTCCCCTTGGTGGGGAGCCCTGGTGGCACTCAAAGAAAGAATAAGCAGGCTACCAAGATGAGACTTGATAGCCTAGGACCATAAAGTGGGGGAGGAGGTCCCCCTCGGTCTTAGACCTAGGGCAGGGGACTAGGGTGAAAGTGGGAGGGAGGGAGGAATGGGAGGATACATGTGATGGGATAACAATTGAGTTGTAATCTGGAAAAATTAATTTAAAAATAGGCCTTAATCTATCATAATAATCCATGAGGAAAACTAGGAATAGAAGGAACATACATCAACACAACACAGGCTATGTATAGCAAGCCTACAGCCAACATTATGGTAAATGTAGAAAAACCCAAAGGCATCTTCTTTAAAATAGCTTTCAAAATTTTATTTTATTTTTAAGTGTGTGTGTGTGTGTGTGTGTGTGTGTGTGTGTCTATGTGTGTATACATGTGTACATGCATGAGTGCAGGGGCCTTCTGAGTCAAAAAGTGTTGGTTCCACTGGAGCTTGGGTTACAGGTGGTTCTGAGCTGCCGGATATGGGTGTGGGAACTGAATTTGGGTCTTCTGCAAAAGTAGTACCTGCTTTTAACCACTGAAGCATCTCCTCAAGCTTTGCTTTAAAATCTTGAACCAGCCAAAGGTGTCTCTGCCTCTGTTTGTGTTCAGTGTAGTGCTTGAAATCTTAGCTAGAGTGATAAGGCATGAGAAAGAAATGAAAGGAACCTAATTAAGAAAGAAATTGGGCTACTCCCACTTGCAAGTGGTAGGGTCCTTTACTTAAAAGATCCCACTTCACCAGAAAGATCTTAGTTCTGAAAAACAACTTTAATCAAGCAGCAGACTGCAAAAGCAACATGCAGTCAGCAGTTGCTTTCCTGTCCATAACTTTAATTTGCATAGTGAGAAACCAGGAGAAATAAAAACCCTAGGAAGAAACCTACCCTGCCAGGAGGTGAAACATACATAATTAAGACTTTAAAACCTTGAGGATGGGTACTGAAGGCACTAAGAGATTTGGATCCCATACTTATGGATCAGAAGAATTAATATTGTTAAAATGGCTATATTACCAAAAGTAACCTATAAATTGAAAATAATCACCATTGAAATTGGAATGAAATTCCGCTTAGAAATTGGGGGAAAAATTCTAATGCTGACAAGGATGGCAAAAACAATCCTAGACAGAAGGGCTAAGGGAGATGTGTTAGTTATTTACCTTGTTACTATCATGAAATACCCTGAACAAAACAATTTAAGGTAGGAAAAGTTTCAGTTTCAAGGTCCAGTTGCTCAGAATGGGGGCAGGAGGGCATGATGGCAGGAGCTAAAGGCAGCTTTGTCACATTGTATCCACTCTCAGGAAGCAGAGGGAAGGGAATCTGCTGCTTAGCTGACTTTCTTCAGTCCATGACTTCAGCTCAGGGAAAGGCATCGCCCACATTTAGCATGACTTTCCTCCCTTCAATTAATCTAATCTAAATGATCTCTCACGAACTGCTCAGAGGTTTGTTTCCATGGTGATCCTAATCCCATTAAATTGCCAGTGAAGACTGCTTTGGGGACTGGAAGGGGACCAGGCAGAGGACAAAGCAGGATCGTGTGTGGGCAAGGATGGTTCGTGAATATAAAGTCGGAAGACACATTTGTGACAGTGTCATAACAAGACACACCATTTTGTACAAAGACTAAAAAGTCAAACTTTCAATTTCAAAAATCAATTAGCAATTTATCTAATGTATTATATGCACCCTTGTTCATTTACTGTTGTTCATTAACTTTGTTTACTGTTTTCCCTGTTAAAAATGATTTTGTTTGTATTCCATTCACTAGCATAAACTTTGCCTGGGTTTCTAGTTATTTTCTTCTAGCCATTTTCCAGTTTTATTTCATAGCTATGGAATGAATGATGGTGTAAGAAAGGAATTGAAGCCCAGGCATGTTTTCCAGCTATAAGTTTGATTTTAAAATACTTTTTATCAAATACTCTGCCCTCACCCTGTTTGCTGAAATTGCCTCCTTCTCCTAAACTCCTTCCCTGTGACTGGCCCTTGGGACTCTTCATCGCTGTGTCTCCTTACCAGCACGCTCCCACTGGAAGAATCATGGCTTAGTTTCTGAGAAGCTTGCCTTATTGTTCCTCTTTTCAAACAGCTCTCAGCTGTCTCTGTGCGCTCATTTTTCTAGAAGAACTTCTGAGTTCGGTTCTGCCTAGTTGGCTCTCAACTGCAGCATCTTAACTGTTTTCCCGAACTCAGTTATTAAGACTGCATTATCCTTTTGATATTTTCCTATCCAGTTCAGCTGACATCTTCCCTTATTCATCACCTTCATGCCCTAGGCAAAAGCGTAACATTTCATTTTCTTCTTTGGAGGTGTGTATGTTTTCTGCTTATGTCTCTGGAGATTTTTTTTTTTTCATAAGCTTTTACAATTGTGGATGGCTCCTTTAAAGTAGCTCATTGTTTATGTAGTTATTGTCTATGTAAAATAGCTACAGTTGTTTTTATTATAATTACTTCATAATAAGGGATCCTGCCAGAATCATTTTAGTAGTACTTCTGTTTTAAAGATCTGAACTGTCAACCTTCAAAGATCAGATAAACCCATTCTTTTTCAATGGCTTTAAAGAAAAATGAAGAAACAGTTTCCAAAGTTGATACTCAGAGGCAGCACACACTTCTCCAGTTTTGTCTTAACTTGTAACAAGTGTACAGTAATGCAGGTGAAATCACATTGTTAGTCTTCTGCTGAAGCCAGACCTTTAGAGTAGGGGCGCAGGCACGAGTATGGCCTTTAACTTCTCCTGTGCAGTGCTGTGAACTAAGAAAACTAAGTAAAGTGGAGCCAGATTCTCATGACTTACCAAAGAGGGGCTGGAGAGATGACTCAGAGTCAAGACTGTGTACCGCTCTTTCAGAAGATACGAGTTTGATTCCCAGCACCCATACCAGCAGCTCAAAACCGCTGTAACTCCAGCTTGAGCAGCCCAGTACTTCTCTGGCCTCTGCTGCTGCCTGCACACACCCACTCACATATTCGTATAATTTAAATAAAATAACCATCTAAGAAGACACCAGAGGGAATTCTTTGAAGAGATTGGAAGAAAAGTGAGACAACACATTGGTCTGAACCAAAAGGGGGTGCTCACAGGAAGAAGATGAGCTTTAGGGTGAAGCACTGCATGAGGTGTCATGGCTGGTGAGAGGCCCAGTCATGAGTCAGTAAGTGGTCATGGCGATAATGGGAGAAACTTTTAAAATAAATTAAATGAAAAAAAAAAAGAGAGAGAGAGAGAGAGAGAGAGAGAGAGAGAGAGAGAGAGAGAGAGAGAGAGAGAGAAATAAGTGCAAATGGTAATGGATGTTGGAACGTTTTTTCTTACAAACTTGTAGGGCAAGATAAAAGACCACGTTGTCAGAAAGCAAGTAAGTTGGCTATTATCATGGGTCAGTGAGGTGATCAGAAAGTTGTGAGTGCGCATGCATGTGTGTGTGTGTGTATGTGTGTGTGTGTGTGAAAGTATAAGTCTATGTGCAATGTATGTGTATCTATATATGTATGTATTGTGCCTGTGCACAAATGTGTGTCTGCCTGTACATGTGTGTGTGCACATGCATGTTTCTGTGTATGTTTCATTCTCTATTATCTGAAAAGTTCTCCATTTTGGGGGTCTGAAATATCAGCTTGTTATTCATGGTTTTATAGAACACTTATTGTAGGCTGTCTATTTACCAAACATCCTTTACTTCTGTTTTTCTGTTTCTCTTAAGCAATACCATTTACCAACATGGGTGAGTTTACATAAGCTCCTCAGAAATAAATGAGAAGTTATGGCTGTAATTTGAAGCTGAATTCACTCTCCTATAAAGAAAAGCAAATGGCTGTTTTGTTCTTGAGGAGTCGAGCTCTCCAGCAGACATGCCAACGTTTGCCCTGCCAGTTCCTTGCAAATTGGCAGGACTTGTCTTGGCCTCTCATTCTGAAGGTGCCCTGTCTTTGGACTTGGCAAGGCTATCATTTGGGGAAGTGCAGCCTTGGCTCCTGACATTGCTTAGGGCCTGGGAAGCCCTTGGCTGGCTTCCACCACCTCTGCCCTCCTGTGTTTGAGACCTTCACCAAGACCAGACACCGTTTTCTGGAGAGGGCTACCTATCCATATTTTGTAGGTTACAACATTTTCTGAGTCAGTTTTTTTTTCAAGGAAATGAAGTTATTCTTTGGCTCCCATGACCCCATACAGATTACACCTTTTCCATATATCTAACTCATCTCCAGTGGATACCAGGTGTTAAAGTTGTGAGATGCCTATAGCACTTTTCAAAATCAAAATCATGTCTAGTGGGAGTATATACTTCAAATTGAATGTGTACCAAAATCCTGTTTTCAATGGGTATATATACTTCAAATTGTATGTGTGTCAAAAGGATATGTATCAAGGATGGCATTTTTATATCTATATGTTATCTTTTATTTTCATAGATGAATAGTGCACTCAGTTTTGGGCTTGTATTCTTCTTTATGAGGTATTTATGATGAAAAAAATTCTAGCTAGAGAACACACCAATAATATTAGCTCTCCTAGGTGGATGGAACAGGAAGCTCATGATTTTGAGCTTAGCCTGGGCCACAGATGACGCTAGGTTTCAAAAGACAAAACAAAACACACACAAAACAAAACAAAAAAACCTAGTTCAAAGACACAGTGCTTACTAGTGTGTACATGGCCATGGCTTGATGCTTAGTACTGCAAAGTGAACAGCAAACACATAACTACTCATATCCTTCTAATACAACAAATACCCTGCATTTTCCAAACACTTAGATTTTTAAAAATATCAATTGATGGAATATAGATAAGCATCATTGAAGATTTCAAAAATTAATGGCAAGCAATTTCTTGAATGTTTGGAAACATCCAGGAGCTTAGAATTCTGAGACTTGTTGCTGCAAAGACAGTTGTGTGAACAGATGTGTTTTGGAGTCACATTGCAAGTAAAGAAGCAAGTTTCATAGGTAGGAATGAGGAGGCGGCCAGAGAGATGGAGTAGGGTGCTTTTGAAGGGTTTGGAACCCTCTTCCCACCTGACCGGCAGTGTTAGAAGCTGGTTTAGACTGGTTTTGGCATGGTTGCTGGGTTCCATGGGGATTGCTGGTCTCTAATCTGCCCTTTACATAGCTAATGCAGTTACCGGCATAAGGATACGCCTGCCTTGCTCTGAAGGGGCTGCTGGGTCTGGAGAGCAGGTCCCTTCACGTATGAAATGGGTAGTGTGGAGATTGGGGCTACTGGGTCAAGAGCACAGGTTAGGGAGTGGGTGGAATCTTTTACAAGGTCCTTGAACAGGACCTCTCTCATTTGTTCTGTTCCAGCCCTGACTTTCATCACCAGGAAAACCAGAACTTTCCCCCAACTCACTCTAAATCCAAGAGAGCTTTGCTAGAAACTTACTTGCAAAGGTTTGTTTTCAAAGATTCTTCTGCACTTAGCAGCTAAAAAGAAACAATAGGCCCTGTACGTGTGCCTCCAGTGCCAAGGCCTCATGCTAGAAACGTTTGTTCTTTTATTCTACACATCTAAACAAATGCCTGACGTGAGGAAGAACAAGGTAAGGCTACATCCATCAAGTACAATGAAAGACTGAAAGGCAGAGGGTGGAAAGAGGCTGACTGCGAGCAGACCCTGAACTCAACACTTATGTAATTACAGTATTTATTGCCCTTACCTTATTCAATCATCTTTGCAACTATAAGGGGGAAAGAAGTTCTCTTTTATATGGGAAAGAAATTGGAAGTCGAGGAGGTTGAGACTGGAGAGCACAGAATCACCATTTTGTTTGACTTAGGTGCACTTTGGGGAGATGCTTTTGGGTGTGTAACTTTCCTGAGCCTCTTTCATGGATGTTGGAAGTTGGACACTTACTTTCCAAGCCTCACCGTGGCTATAGATGGCTTTGGGACCAAATCTTGTATCAAGACAGGAGAAGAAAGGTAGTGTTGTGGTCTCTGAAAGACTCTCCTTGTAAAGAGGCAGGCGGTGGATGTTTGTGGTGCCTGTGGGCCATGCTGGTCCCAATCCAACTACTCAGCACTCTCCTGGTAGAGGGAGGTGCCTGCAGACATCACAGCAAGTATGTGCAGTGGTTTTCCAATAAAGTTTTATTTACAAAGGACAGTCAGTGAGCCAGGTTTGTTTGCTGGCCAGTTTGCTGACCCCTGGCTTAGAGAGCAAACAGGGTATTACTGAATAAAGTGCCTAGCTTCATCATGTCTGTCCATCTGGTGGTTTATTTTCATGCCGATCAGGTTGAGTGCATAGTAAAAGACGTCCCACTTGAAAGCTAAGTGGTTTCAAGAATACAAAGTCCATTTTTTTACCCTCCTGATTGAAAACATTTCCTTGCCTTATAGGCTCTTCATCATATGCAAATGTCTCGATTCAAGCCTGTTGCCCCATGGAAAGTCCTCATTTGTTTCTCGGAATGTTCTCTGTGTGGCTGGACTGTGAACTGCTCCTTCGGGATCAGGAGTCTGCACATGTGGTCACTAGGTGGTGATACTGTTTGGGGAGGCTTGGAAACCTTTAAAGATATGAGACTGAGCCGGAAGAACTGAGGCACTTGGGAGGGACTGTTGGGTTTTAGACTCTGCATCTGTCCACAGCTGTTGGTTTCCTGTCTCCTGGCATAATGTGACCAGCTGCCTCACACCACTGCCACAGCTCGGAGCTGCTAATGCAGCCATGCCTTTGTAAACCATCAGTCCACACTTATGCCAGATATTCTGTATTAGAGACAAAGGAAGTTACTAATACAATGGGCCACTGTGATTGGTTATAACTTGATTTATGTGTTTCTTTGAGGATTATTTTAGCCAATCAGGGCCCAGACAGTGAGTTTTGCCATCTATGTATTGTAAAGCTCTTGAATATTCAATAAATAGTAGTAAAGTTAGTGAATAATTCTATGGGTGCCTGCAAATAGAATCCTTAAAAATTGAGAATTATACATGTAATGCACATTGACGGATAATAAACTGAAAAGAAAACAAGACCCTGTGGAGAAACAGAATTAAGATCAGGAAGAAGGCCACTGCAAGGCTATATGCACCAAACCTGGAAGGTGGCTGGTGAAGAAAGACTGACTTGGAGACCGTCCTGGGTGTGTGTCAGCTAGGGGCTGCAATGGCTGAGCAGGAGATGGGACAAGGGAACACCATTCCTACTGTAATGGAGTGGCCATCAGCAATGCAGCAAGCAGAGAACTGGAGCCTTGCGTAGCCTTTTCTTCTCCACCTTGAGGGAAAGAAGGACCAGGTGACCGTGGGTTCACAGTGGAGGAGAAGCTAAGCTGTGTGATGTTGACATGGCAACAGCGCTGCAGACTTGCTTCCCATCCTGATGCCCAGTGTGTCCCTGTGGAGCATCCACCATAAGCACCAACGTCACGATGAGGTGCCCACGGAGGCAGAGAAATGGAGCAGTTGAGTTTCACAGACCTTTTAGGGTCTTTCACTTGCAAAGCTGGGGATGGGGTTCACAACTGTGTATTTGAAGTTATATTTTTGATCTTAATAATTAGACTCCAAATTGTATGCATTGTAAGCTTTACAGTGGACCAGGAGTGAGAATTCTTGCTTATTCACGGCAATGGTGTATACTTAGCTTGGAGTCAAAGCAATTTGAGCAGCTCAGTATTTGGATTATTTTCCTTGCTAAGAGCAGAGAAAGGAGTGAGGGGGAATGAAATTGTCTTCTATTATTATAGACAGATCCATTTTCACTGCTAACATTTCAATATGTGTAATTCTATTTATCTCCAGGCCACAATTTTGTTAGCTGTATTTATTAGAGATGAGAGTTACATGGTAGGATGCAGGGCCTTACTTCAAAGCTTAGGCTTCAACGAATTGTGCTAACAATTCTGGAATTTTCTTTATCAAAAGGATGTACACACACACACATACATACATATCAATGTACGTGTGTATATGTGTGTGTGGTGTGTGTATGTACATGCTGTAGGTTTTCTTTAAAAGGTAGGCATTAAGAGAAACATTGTGCTTGTTCTACAGTTATTTAGGACCAGGGCTCTGAGGTATTAATGGCTTGCTTCACAGATGCTGTATAGGTTGGGGAATAGCCAGGAACTATAGCTACGTCAAGTTCTGCATGTGCTGATATATGGAGGCATAATGGAGCCTTTGGCTCGCAAACAATGGAATCACTTGAGATTTAGAAAGGCCAGACTCCTGAGCTCCAACTCCACAGATAATTATTTAATTAATCTAAATTGTTGCGTGAGCTTCAGGACTTTCCAAATCTGTGACAGAAGCTGAGACTCGCTGCTTTAGCTCTAGAATGAACATGGCTGGGAAATTATATTTAATTTAGGCCTGGGAACCACCTTCACGTAGATTAGCAAGGGCACATGTTACGTCTGTAGGCTCTAGTTCACCACACAAAAGTGCTCCCATTTTTCTGAGCTCTTTGAAGGCTATAGTCAGGACTCTCCGATGGTTCATTACTTCTGATGTTTGTACCCTTAGAATGCTTCATCAGATTAACCATCTGCTATTGTCTTCCTTGAATACTTTACATGGAAGATTCTGGAATGTCAGCCACAGCAACAGCTTGGGATCCTTTTGCTAGTGATACCCATCTTTGGGGGCGTACCTGATGCTCTTCTTTCCTCATGCATAGTGTCCTGTACCTGTGCTATTTTGAAAACACTGTACTGCTCCTGGGAGGTAGTAGGGAGGCCCCAGTGTCTTCTCCATTTGAAGATTGTTGAAAGAGACACATTTGAAAGTTTCTGTTTTGCACAGTGTCTGTAGATTGGGTATTCACTGACACTTTGGTTTCTCTGCCTCTTCTATATCCCAAGGACACTCACAGCTTCTTTTTCCATCTAGAATGTTTCTCTGACTATCAAAAGTGCATCAGAATTTCTATGGCTTGTTAAATATTTGTCGACTAATAAAAGGTAAATAAATATGATATATATTTGGCTGTGCACATCCCCCTTCTCTTTTGTAGTACAGGGTCTTCCCTGCTGACTTTGAAGGACAGGAAGTGGCCTATTTAAACACAAATACCTGCCATGCACAGAAGTCTGTGTGAGAAAATACATTGTCCTTAGGAAGAGAAAATATTGATTTGAGTATATAACTTTGCTACTTTTCCAGGTTTAGTGTATAGTAGTTCTATTTTACACATTTGGAAAAATTGGGATTTGACAAATACTATTAAAAGCAGAGTTCGTGTTCTCACAAGAATTATAAATCGAAGAGATAGGACAAATAAAAATATATTTTGGAATTATACAATATGAAAACACAAAAGCATTTTATTTTCCTGTCCCAAGAACCTAACAAGGTTAGCATTCCTGACGATAGTGGCTGGGGACACAGATAGCTGGGGTGACATCTGGAAAACTGGTGAAACTGCTGGGCAAAGTAGCTCCTTTGTTCAGTCCCCAAGTGAGGCAACTGTGTCACAAGACTCCAAGTGAGACTTGGAGCCAGCAGGGATTATTGTTTGTTTTGTCGAGACAGGGTTTCTCTGTGTGACAGTTTTGGCTATCCTGTACTCACTCTGTAAACTAGGCTGGTCTTGAACTCAGAGATCTACCTGCTTCTGCTGCCCAGCAGGAATTATTCTTATTCAACTACATTGGCTCTTGGTGAAGGAGCATGGCCCTTCTGGTTTCTCTATAAACATTTTTTTTCTTCCTTGTCCTCTGCAGGGCTATCTTTTGGAATCAGTTTGTCATATTGGTAAATGCCAGAGGGGTCAGTGTCAGAATTATAGTGCAGCCCAGCTTGATAATGACCTTGCCCTTCACACGAAAAACAGCTGCTGTCACCACCACCACCACCACCATCATCCTCATCATCATCGTCTTCGTCGTCATCATTATTTTCAGATTCAGCTGGAAACTGATATACCCCACCTTGCTCTATTTCAATTCATAGCCTCTTATTTAATTAATTGTTGCCCCCCCGCCACATTCCTAAAAATATACACACACTCTGCTCAGTCTGTATGTTCTCTTCCCTGGAGAGCACTGTTTTTCCCTCTCTGAGAACTCTTTACATGTAGTTCTTTGTGTAGGGCTAAGGCCTCTTGGGACTTCCCACTCTCCATGTCTCATCTGCTCCTTGTTCAGCGCATGCTTAGGCAATCGTGATGGTGAGGCTATGTAGTTCTAGCTTCTGTCATCCCTAGGAGACGCAGTCTCACAGCAGGCTCCCCCATTCCTCTGCCTGTTACGATCTTTCTGCCCTTCTTCGGCAGGTGCGTGTGTTGTAGATGTGTCCATTGGGATTGGGATCCACAACTCTGCAGCTTGATTGGCTGTTACTTTCTGCAATGGTCTCTCTGTCACTGATGAAGGTGAAGACTGCATTTGCCAGGCTGGACCTTGCAGAAGAATCCTGTTGGTATTTTGTAACCTGAGGAATTTTAATGTTTTCCTCTGTTGGAACGTTTGGAAAGAATGATTTGGAAACAGATTTTGATTTTTAATCAGTTTTGACTCCAGGTCTGGAAATTCCAAATGAAGGGATTTGAGAGTTAATTCAGGCAAACTCTTTTAGGGCCTGAGGTTTAAGGAGCTACGTCTGTTTACTAGTTTAGGCAGAGGCGATCTTATACTCTTGACAAAGAAACTGATTTGAAATGAGAGATTTCTGAGGACAACGTCCTGAGTCCTCCCCATCTGATATATCCAGAATTAAAAGTCACCCAGAAAGAGCTCCCCCCTTTCCTCGATTCAAACTTAAGAACTATCTTTCTCTTCCTTGAAGTCATGTGTGAACAGCCAGCCCCTTTCACAGGCTTCCCTAGCTCTCTTCGTGAACAAGGGGAGTGCTGGCCATGTGCTGGCCCACAGATCCTCCCAACAGGATCTGTGTTGGGTGCTACTGCAAACTAACAACATTCTCTGGTGCGTACCTGAAAATAAACCGCCATCCAATTTCAAGGTACTACTTAAAGTGGACTTCTTGTTGTTGTTCTGCAGGCCAGAAGAAGGCATCAGATCACATTATAGATGGTTGTGAACCACCATGTGGTTGCTGGGAATTGAACTCAGGACCTCTGGAAGAGCAGTCAGTGCTCTTAACCTCTGAGCCATCTCTCTCCAGCCCCAAGTGGCCTTCTTTCTGAAGTGAGGGAATATAGAGTTAGCCCAGGTTAACCTTTTCTTTGTGTGTGAGGAATTTCAAGTTCAGCTAGTCTTCCTTTTTCCTTGCCCGTGACATTGCCTGGGACCATGCGCTGAGAGTGCGCATGAGACACTGGCCTTGCAGACCTCCTTTCCTCCAGCCTAGGGAAGACTACCTACTTCTACCAGGGGAGCCGCTTTGGAAGTTTGTTATTTATTTTACTCTAAAATATGAGTGACATTGAATTAAGGAGCTGAAAATGAAGAGAACTCATGACAATGTGTCATGAGAGACTGCTCGGAGCACCACTCTTCCAGTTCTATGATTTTCTGCACAGATGCTGTTGAATGTCCAGGGTTATGTGGCCGACTTGAGCTTAGGCCAAATACTGAAGAAATGTGAGCGGACAGCTTCTGAGCTAATTTAGTAAGTGAGGACACATTGTAGAAGGGGATAATCACCACATCAACGTAATTTTAATTTGCACCCTCTTCCTTTGTCCCGCTCTTCATCACTGACTAATGCATTGTTTGCTTTTAAAATCTGGAGAGCAGTTTCACTCATTAGATAGCTTGTTTAATTTAACACTACCGGGAGCATTACTCCTATTTAATATGACAGGTAACAATGAAGTAGTTTCTGTGGGAGAAGCAGCACACACTCTTGTGGTTACTGCTGCACGGGAGTTTTTATGGCTGGTTTGTGGATGAAACTGAATTTCAAAGAACTCAACCACTAGCCTAAGGTTCACAGAGGCACGCAAATGAATCATTCGACTGAGTTTCTCAGTCTGACGCATCACCTTGACTAGAGACTTTGAAAGCTATGCAAGAACATCACCCCCTGTTCGCATCTTCTGCATCGTTGTCATGTCCATAGCATCTCTTCCGTTACTGATGTTTCAGTGACAAGTTCCTTACTTGTTGTCCTAGTCAGTGGCTGATCGCTGTGAAGAGATGCCATGACCACAGCCACTCTTATAAAGAAACGCGTTTAGCTGGGGCTTGTTAATGTGTCAGGGTTTTTGTTCATGATCCTCATGAGAGAGAGCATGGTGACGGAAAGTTCTGCATCCAGATCCACAGGCAGCAGGAAGAGAGAGAGACACTGGGCCTGGCTTGGGCTTTTGAAACCCCAAAGCCCACCTCCAATGACACACTTCCTCCAAACAAGGTCTCACCTCCTAATCCCTGTCAACTAGCACCAATCCCTAATGAGCAAGCATTCAAATAGATGAGCCTGTGGGGGCCATTTCTATTCAAACTATCACACTAGTCATGTTTTGACACACATACTCTCTTCATTTTGATTTGCTCTTTTTCATATTTAGGTCATAGAAGAAGTTTTTGGCCCAGGTATGACTGGAATCTCCTGGAGCACTTAAAAACTCACACAAAACAACAACAAAACCACTGCTGCCCAGGCAGTGAGGCAAATCCAAGCTGCTATTGAGCCTGTAGTTACGGAAGCTTTGCTGGCACAAACCTTGTCTACACGGCAGCATTTAAAAGTGGAAGATAAAAATGCTAATTGAAAACCTCAGGCTCTAGTAGTTTAATTTCTAAGTTATAGTGACCCTTTGAGGAAAGATAAAATAATTTATACTATGTCTTTCAGAATAACCCTATTCAAATCAGTTGATACCACTTAGCTGCCAATGTCATATAGAAATCCCCAAGACACACACATAAAGAAACAAAAGGGTACACAGCCATACATTTACATGCATGTGGTCAATATATCATCTGTCTATCAATCAATCTACCTATCTATCTATCTATCTGTCTGTCTATCTCTATCTATCTATCATCTATCTTCTATCTATCATCTATCTTCTATCTATCTATCTATCTATCTATCATCTATCTATCAGATGTATGTTTAGAAGGCTTGATCCCCAGCTAGTAGTACTATTTTGAAATCTGGTGGAAGTCAGGAAAGTAGTGTCCAGTTGTAGGACTCTGGAGCATGCCCTTGGGTATATACCTTGCCTGTGTCACTTTTTGACTCTCTGCCTCTGCCTCCAGTCTGGCAGAAGGTGAACAGTTTCTCTGCCACTTCCCTCTACTATGATATGCTGTTTCTCTACAGTCCTAGAAAATTGCAACAAACCTACCATGGACTGAACCGTATAGTAAGAACTTTGGTTTATTAAAAACACAGGTATGTTCAGGAGAGCCAGCGTTGTAACACAGAGGAATCTTGTCTTGAAAAAACAAAAAACAAAACAAAACAAGCCAACAAACAAACAAACAAACAAAAGCCAAAAACAACACAGTTATTTTATGCAAATGTTTTTGTTTTAATCCCATATTGGGATATGGGATTGTCCACGGCCACTAACTATGATTGTCTTGTGCTCTAGGAGAGGTGTGATTTTTGTCAGCTGTTTTGTCAGATAGTTTAATTCTTGGGATTCTGGAGAAAGTATAAATGTGAGAGCCCAGAGAGAGCCCGTGGCAGCCGCTGTCTCCCCTGCTGCTGCCCCTACTGTGTTTAGTGGTTTGTTGATTTGCTGAATCTCTGTTTGGAGATATTCTCACCACAAAGACTGGACTTGGCCCTAGGAACCCGATGCCTCTGATCAGCGGGAAGCCGTCTAAAGAGGTCTATACCTCATATCCCTCTAAGCTTCCTTCTTTGCTATGTAGTGCTGTGGAGTTGGAAGGGTTTAGTGTGGAATAAGGGTTGGAAGAGTGCTAGATATAAGAACCTATTTTAAAAAGGATGACTACAGAACCTTCTGAAATTTCAAGCTAAAATACATTTTTCTCTTTTAAGCTCTTTGTCTCAGATGTTGTCACAGCAAGAAAAAAATATGTGTACATATATGTCAGTGTTCCCTGGACATAGATATAAAAGTCCCTAGTTAACAATCAGTAAGTAATTTTTAGGAATGGTGAGTTAATTTAGCATTCAAAAAGGTCAATGGAATTTACTGCAGTAACTCAATAAATGAGAAGCATTATTTCATTAGATGTAGAAAAGTTTTGGAAAAAAATTCACTATCTACTTATGAAAAACTGTTTACTTCTACTTCCTAGGTTACGGTGTAAGAGTGTGCCACCATTCCAAGCCTGTAATGCTTACACCACTTCTTTTTTCCTTCGTTCACTCTGTTTTAAAGGCCTGTTGTTGCCACTCTGCATCCTTTGGTGACTTCTGGCAGATGGGATTGGACCTCAGTGATTTCTGATTGCAGTTCAGGATCCTGGTGATTGCACATCTACCTACTTTGTAGCTTGAAAATTAACAACTTCCTCCTCCTCCTCCTCTTCCTCCTCCTTGCCCCCTCCTCCTCTTCCTCCTCCTCTTCCTCTTCTTCCTCCTCCTTGCCCCCTCCTCTTCCTCCTCCTCTTCCTCCTCCTTGCCCCCTCCTCTTCTTCCTCCTCCTCTTCCTCCTCCTTGCCCCCTCCTCCTCTTCCTCCTCCTCTTCCTCTTCTTCCTCCTCCTTGCCCCCTCCTCCTCTTCCTCCTCCTCCTCCTCCTCCTCCTCTTCTTCTTCTTCTTCTTCTTCTTCTTCTTCTTCTTCTTCTTCTCTTCTTCTTCTTCTTCTTCTTCTAGTTCTTCTTGTTCCTCTTCATTTTTTTTTTTTTTGAGACAGGGTTCCTCTGTCCTGGCTGTCCTGGAACTTGGAGTTCTGCCAGCTGATTGCTTCCTGAGTGCTGGGACTAAAATGCATGCCACTACTGCCTGGCTAGCATACAAAACTTTTATCATTGTTCTGTCTGTTTCCCCAATCCCTGTATTTTCTTTTTCTTTTTTTTTTCTTTTTTTTTTATTAATTTATTCTTGTTACATCTCAATGTTTATCCCATCCCTTGTATCCTCCCATTCCTCCCCCCCCATTTTCCTATTATTCCCCTCCCCTATGACTGTTCCTGAGGGGGATTACGTCCCCCTATATATTCTCATAAATCCCTGTATTTTCCCTTCTGAAGTCTTGCCAACATTTTCCCCACAATGGCCTGGAACTTCAAGTTCAAATGTTTTCTTTGGGCCTCCATGGCACTGCACTCAAATGCACACACACTTGCATGTGTGCATGCACATGTGCACACACACACAATGTTTTCAAAAACTGTATTATTTGGCTTTTTATTGCTGAATTATAAGTTTCTTATTGATTCTGGACTGAGTTCCATTTGGCTAGAGGATTTCTTCTCTGAAATGATTTGTATTTTATATGATTTGTATTTTAAATTTCTGTGAGGTTTGAGAATATCTATATATAGATGTATACACACACACACACACACACACACATATAAAATGAGATAGCTTAGTTATGCTATTTTCAGCATGCCACAGTTGTGACCATGACACCTCTGAGGAAGTCAGATATGGACTTTCTTCTTGTAGTGTTATGTGGTGCTGAGAATTTTGAGTTTTAGAGCATTTTGAAGTAGCTATGTTCAGGAATGTATTTCATTTTGAAATAGTCTTTTCCCTCCCTGTGGGCTCCCTTTCCGCCTTCCCAATACAGTCTTTGATGCACAAATGTTTTAATTATGAATAACATCCAATTTTCCTTTTTTTTTGTACTTTTGACATCACAGCTAAGTTATTATTATTTCACTCAAGGGCCCAACAATTTACTGTGTTATTTCTTCTAGGAGTTTCACAGCTGTTACACTCAAGCAAATAGATAGTCTATCCGTAGTAAATTCTAATGTAAATTCTGCACTAGAGAACTCCATTTTCTTTTGCATATGGGAATCAGAATTTCAATGTCACATTTATTGCAAAGAGAGTTCTACCCCTTTTAAATTGTCTTGGCACCCTTATGGGCAATCATGTGATCAGAAGTAAGAAGTTTTGCCTTTGGACTCTCAGTCCCACATTGATGCTTTTTATATCCCATCACAGGTGCCAATGACACACTATCTTGAGTACTGTAGCTTTTCCTAATGTTGGAAACCAGGACATGGCAACCAGCTGGATTGTTTTCCAAGGCTGTCATGGCTATTCTTGATCACCTGTATTTCCATATGAGTTCTAAGATCAGATCATTGTTTTATTTAAAAGAGCAATTTAGATTTTGATAGGCTTTATGATAAATCTGTGGACCAATTTCAGGAACACTTCCCTCCTAATATCAAGCAGGGAAATGTGAGCATGGGGTGTTTCTGTGTTTATTTGATCCTTTCCCTTCTTTCTATAGTGTTTAAGGTTGTTTTTATTCTCTAAGTGTCTCACAAATTTTTGGTTAAATTTGGTCCTATGTGTTTAATTTTATTTCTTTTGGGACCATTTTCATTATTTCCTTAATTTTTTTTAGTAATTTAAAAATATTGTATTTTTTATCAAATATATGTGTCTGAGAGTGGGCCTATGCACATGAATGTAGTGTTGGAGTAAACTAGAAGGTGTTAGACACCCTGGTGCTGAAGTTATAGGGGCTTGTGATGCACCTAATGGTAATTCTGGGACCTGAACTCAGGTCCTCTGCAGGAGAACTGCATACTCTTAAACAATGACCCATGTCTCCAGCCCTGGGACTTTTCACTGTAGTGCCTTGTTTTGTTTTGTTTTTCAAGACAGGGTTTCTCTTTGTAGCCTTGGCTGTACTGGACTCAATTTGTTGACCAGGCTGGCCTCAAAATCACAGCGATCTACCTGCCTCTGCCTCCCAAATGCTGGGATTAAAGGTGTGCACCACTATGGTCTTTAAACTGTAAGAACCTAGAATAAGCTTTCTTCTAGCAGCAGCTTTATAGTTTGACAAACATAGCTCACAGACAGAAATCACTAAAATTTAATGTTTTTCTGATAATCCTTTTGACTATCAACTCCTTACTCTACCTAAACCCATGGCTTAGAAGAAAATAAGAAAGTAGGAGTTGTAAGTTTAGACTCTTGGGGAAGATAAGTATACTCTAAATACCCTGAGCATTAGATGCTATGTATCATTTAAATGGTGCTAATGACTTGGTTTTAGATATCAAAGACAAATTTAATCAATTTTCAGTGTGAAAATAAACCCATCTCTGAAGACATATATTTTAATTTTCACACACACACACACACACACACACACACACACACACACACACACAAAGGTGTGCACCACCATGCCCGGCTGGCCTTTTGTTTTCTAAATTTAATTTGTTGGTAGTACTGGGTGTCAAACCCTGGGCCTTGTGTATGAGAGGCAACTGTGCTACCAGCTATATCCCTAGCCAAGGCAGTATGACTAATGTATGTATGTACATATATATTAGTATGTGTACTAATATATAATACACACATGTATAATATATATCAATTGGATCCTTCCTAGTTTCATAACTTCAGAATAAAATTACATCATTACCTTTTCTTCTATTGAAGGACATACAGTTAGTTCTCCTACTCTGGTATATTCTGGGTAATTCTGCTATAAAATACTTCAAACCTACTTTTCAGTGAGTACCAATACTTATCCTGCATTGTGTTCCTCTGAGCATAACTTCTTGACCATTCTGTGAATACATATGTAACTTCAGCACACCTGAAGAGCAGCCTAGGTGATTATTTGATTTCTCTACTTAGGCTGTGTCAACAATAAGAGTTAATTCATAGTAACTTTTATGTATTAGAAAGTGATTAGTATGTCTCAAAATGGAGGCAGTGGGGCAAACCTTAGCAGAGTGCTTTCCTTTGGTCTCAGGTTGTAAAGTCTTGAGTTTTAAAGGGAAGAATAATGTGGAGGGAAAGATAATATGTGGTTTAAACAACCACATTCAATGGATTTTATTTTTCTAAAATAAACTACAGAAAATAAATTTAGTCTTGTGGGATGGCTCAGCAAATAAAGTTGCTCACTGCTGCGCTTAACAACATGAGTTCAGTTTTTCGAGTCCTTATGGGAGGAGAGAAGCAACTTCCTCAAATTATCCTCTGACCCTCACACATGCATCATGACATGGAGGGGAGGGATAGAAGAAGAAGAAGAAAAGAAGACGAAGAAAAAGAAGAAGAAGAAGAAGAAGAAGAAAAGAAGAAGAAGAAGAAGAAGAAGAACGAAAAGAAGAAAAGAGAAGAAGAGAAGAAGAAGAAGAAAGAGAAAAGAAGAAGAAGAAGAAGAGAAAGAAAAGAAGAAGAGAGAAGAAAGAAGAAGAAAGAAGAAGAAAAAGAAGAAGAAGAAGAAGAAGAAGAAGAAGAAGAAGAAGAGAAGAACGACAAAATTTCAAAGAAAAATCCCTCTCCCAGGGAAAGAAGGACTGATTTAGTTGACAATGGCACAATGACAGTCCTGGTGGTTAAAACAGCACCTGCCCAGATGCTCCTTCCTCCCTGCCTGGCTCCAGAAGCAGCCCTCTCTCTGTGTAGCCAAGTCTCACCTGAACGCTAATCTGATGCAACCATACATGCCGTATGAAAGTGGCTAAAGGACAAACAGTTTCTCTTAGTTGTAAAAACATGTTTGTAGAAGTAATTGTCAGACTTTTGTCACCCACCTTATATTTCCTAATTTATCAGAGCCAGAAGAAAGAGTATAAAGAAAGAAAACAGATGTTAGCTAAAAATTAGAGACGAGGTTAACTACTGCTTAAGAATCCCGAACGAAACTGTGGTGGTCGGGATGAGAATGGCTCTTATAGGAACATGTATTTGAATACTTGCGCCCACATTTGTGGAACTGATCGGGAAGGATTGGGAGATGTGGCCTTGTGGGAGGAGGTGTGTTACTGAGGGTGGGCTTTGAGGTATCAAAACACTCCAGCCATTCCTAGTGTCCTCTCTGCTTCCTGCTTGTGCATCAAGACATGACCTCTCAATTCCTTCTGCTGTCTTTGCTCTGCCACCATGCATTCTAGTCCCCTGAAACTGAATCCAATTAAATGTTTTCTTTGATAAGCTGCCTTAGTCATAGTGTTCTGTCACAGCAATAGAAAAGAAACTAAGACAGAAATCTGAAAATGTTTGGAGAAACTTGGATAGGCTGGCCAGGCTCTTTTACATGGAAAAGAAAAGAAAAAAAAAAAAACTCACATGAAAATATGTTAGAACTTTAACTAAAAATAGATAAAACCATACATTTCAACATTGGCAGTAGTTTGGGCCTTAATGAGAAATAAAAAGGAAGCCAAATCTGAAGAAAAATGTAAAGCATATTTAAAGTTTGAGTAATTTATTTTGTGGGTACTTCATGGAACATTTTGATTTGCTATTTTTGGGTACAGATGATGACATATAAAGCTATTCCTTTTAAAAGTCAACATAGCTAGCAAACACAAAGTTTGTCTCCTGAGTATGGAGGGAATTATTTTTATTAACATAAATGTTACTGTGTTTTTGTCTGTTTGGCATGTCTTTTTGTAAGACTTTCTTTGTTTATTCTAGTATATATGTTCATAACTTTGCCCGCATATATTTACTCCATAATTTTGCTGCCTCCTGACTTCCAAACAGCTTCTCTGGGCTCTGTATTTCTCTGAGACTTGGGAAGACTCCTGCTTTTAAATTCTGCTTCAGGACCATGGCTTCCCTGCCTCTGCCATTGTCACCCCTTCAGAGCCTGCTCTTTATGACAAGCCCCTTCTTTATTTCCCGCTGTCATCTACCAGAGCCTTGCTGCTTCTCTGTCAGTCACTGTGAAAGCTCTCAATAGCAACAGTGACACACTGTCTTTGAACTTTTTGACTGTGGATTTTGTTGAACCCATGATAGGTCCTCTAGTAGACGCTCTGGAGAGTAAATTTTCCTACCGGAGGTTGTTAGGGTGGTCTCTGGAGGTCACACGATCTCTCTGATTCTATCCTGTCAGAATCATCCCCCTTCCCATATGATGCGGAGTATACTTCTTTTTTAATATGTCTGCTCCTTCAGTCTCAAGCCGTATTATGCTTTTGTTTCTTGTCCGTCATTATCTCTTTTCCCTTCAAGATGGAGTTACACAAGATGCCTTTGATCCAGTTGTCCACTTGGAGTGAGACTTGTAACAAGCCTGAGACTAAACCACCCTTTCATTTTGTTAAACCAGCAGTCAGCCTAAGAGCATCTGTTCTACTAGCTGGTGACACGGTGGGGAAACAGCAATGAACTTTGTCACACGCACCTGAGTAGGGTTTGCGGAAGTGTTTGGAGGCAGGAACACAGATCTAGAAAGTTTTCAGGAATGAGCCAAACACCAATTCCCCAGACGTTCGCCGTCAGTAGTGATGGACCTGGGTCTTCTTCTTGCATATAGAGAATTAGCACTCCCATAGTTTGGTCTTCTAGAAGCACAGCACAAAGTTCTTTGTGCTCCTCGTAAATTGGAAGTGTCCATATTGAATAGTTTTTTTTAAATTGCATAAGCCTTCATGCTCTACACCACCACCATCTGAAGAAGGAGTGATTAAAAAAAAAAAAAAACCTTAGGAGGTGGATTTTAGTTCTCTTTTAGGAATTCATTTTGAAAAAGTCAAAATTGGGACGACAAAAAGATCTAAAGTGATCCATCAGAGCGCATCTGATACCACTGGAGACACGTGGCCGGAAGCACGCCCCACAGAGGCTTCTGCCACACTTGCCTGACTTATTCATTGTTGGTTACATTTGAGATTTTTGACATTCCTTAGGGCTGCCTAGGAAAACACAAGTGGCAAAATGGTGCTAGAGTGCTTTGCTAACTTCAGGAAGAGTTTTGGGAAATAGAGCTGGATGTTCAAAACATATATATTTTATCGCAAAGTTTAGAAACAATTTCACTGTTAGTCTGTGGTTTGAATTTTTTCTCCCTCTCTGACAATGGAAGACTCCAGGAGAAAACCAACTGGTGAAGATGGTTTGAGGATTTTCTTATTTATTCTAGCTTTAGGTACTGGCTAGCATTTTCTCATGAAAGTTTCCAAGTTGGAAGGCTGGCAGAAAATGAATAACATTTGAGTTGAAGCCCTTGATAAGGGGACTGTTTATAGACTTTAGGAGGGGGGCAGCTAGAAGAGACAAATGGAGGGTAAAGTAAGTAGTGAGGTGCCAGCAATGGTTGGAGAGCCCTACTGTCTCTAGACCTCCAGGACCCATCTAAACTTCAGGCCAGAGCTGCAGAAGAGGGTGTTCCCAGGAGTGGCGATTCCGGCTAGGAAGCCACTCAGATAACAAGGATCTCACATAGCACATCCGCCTGCCCACATGGGGAATAATTGGTCCAAACACTCCCCGCTTTGCTTTCCCTGCCTGGTCTTCTCCATTATGGAGCCAGAGTGCTGCATTTCCCAGTATCCCCCTTGGCTGCACCAGACAAGAGCAGGATGGGAAGTTATGGGGAGAAGCCAGATGTGTTTCTGTCTCTCTGTCATTCCACACGCCAGTGACTGCTAAACAGTATCAGGGTTCTGGCTTCGGTCTGGCAACCTGCTTCTGGGCTCTGGCCTGCCACCATTTTCAATCCTAATCCCTCTGTTGCTAAACTCTGTGCTGGCCTCCTGCCCCAGCAGTTTAGCTCTTCCATCACCTTTTAAACCAGTTCACACCTTTATTCTCACTTTAACGATAAGAAGTGCTTTCTTTTTCCCCCCTGTTTGATCTAGGCAGGTGCTTCATATTTTAAATCACTGCTTTGAATGGTACCGTCATTTTTTTTTTTAATTACCACTGTATCATCCATATAACCAGTGTCTTTATCACATGTCTGGCATTTGCTGGTGTAGACTTTTTGTCTGCCAACCTTGCTGTACTCTCTGAATCTTAAAAGCTTTATCAGCTGAGATGCTTGCTGATTATCTTGTGTTCTCACAGTAATCATTTCTGGAACAACATTTGCACTTCTGTTCCCTTTGGTTTGTCTGTGGGGAAGTACTTCATCTTCTGTCCAAAGCAGTGAGGACAGCAGCGATTTTTTAATTCATAATTTTAACTGAAATAAATGATGTACAGCATCTCTCAATCTATTTGACTTTATTTCGTGTGTGTGTGTGTGTGTGTGTGTGTGTGTGTGTATGTATTTATGGATGTGTGTATATGTTTAGTGCTTGAGTTCAGGTGTGTGCATGCCATAGCAACCATGTGGGGGATCAGAGGACCTTGAGGTTAGTCTTTGTTTCCCACCATGTCTGCGGCAGAGTTTTGTTTGTGTACCACTGTGTACACAAGGAAAGAGATTGTCTCCTCTTCCCACCTCACCTTCGAAACACTGAGCACAGGGATTACAGATGTTTGCTGCTGCTCCTGTGCCTGCCATGTTTCCTACAGTTTTATAGACACATACAAATACTCAAATTCCTCATTCCTCTGTTTCTGTGCTTCTAATAAAAAATTAGCGATGGGCCCTCCTCACTCCTATTTTACGGTTATAATCACATACTTTTTCTTCTTTAATGATGTTTGGTGCACAGATTTCCCAGTGCCAAAAGTTTCCTGTGTTATTAGGTTAAGACCAGTTTATTTGTGCTTTTTTTCCTTTTGTCACTATCTTTATTGCATTGGGTAGAAGTTTAAAAAATATATTTATCTCCCTCTTTCTTCCATTCATTTACCTATCTATCTAAAGTTCATTATCAATGCATCATCTATCTATCTATCTATCTATCTATCTATCTATCTATCTATCTATCTATCATCTGTCTGTCTGTCTACCTATCTATCTACATTCTATCTACCATTTACATATCTACTGTCCATCATGTATACACATAACCTCAGGTCTAATCCATGGTCCTAAGTGGGAAGGTTGTTTATCCTTCATTTTCATTCCATCCCATGAAGTTATGCTTTAGTTTTCACCAGCTCATTTTTTCACATAGCGCTCCTATCTTCATTGCTTCCCTTCTTACTCTTCCTCTGCATTTGCACTATTGCTCTTTGCCCAATCCCCTTCATCACTCATTTTCTCAGTATTGAAGATTTTATTCTTATGCTTTAAAAATTACCATTTTGTCACTAAGTCTAAGTTTCCATATGGCCTAAGAATTTTGACAAATGTTTGCCTCAGTAATTTTTAGCATCACATTTTATTACTATTATTTGAGGATTTCATGCATGCACGCATACAGTATGTCTTGTTCATATTCACTCTCAGCTCTTCCCTCTAAGTCCTTCCAGACCCGCCCCACCCCCTAACCTCCCACTTCTTCTCCTCCTGTCCTCTTTCTTTTCAGTGGCCTACTGATTACAATTTGTGCTGTGTATATGCTCAGGGGTGTAGGGTCACCTGACTGCAGCAAGATTAACCTCCCAGGGGTGTTTCAGGTTTTTTTTTTCTGTTTCTGTGATAAACATCATGGCCAAAAGCAACTGGGGTGGAGGGGAGGAGGCAAGAACTCAACACAGGATCTTGAAACAGAAACCATGGAGGAACACTCCTTACTTGCCCCTCCTGAGTTACTCATCTACTTTTCTTTTATATCCCAAGCCCTCTTGCCCACAGTGTGCTGGGTCCTCTTAGAAAAACTAGCAACTGAGAAGATGCCCCACAGACACGTGTATAGGTCAGTCGGATGGAAGCAATTCCTCAGCTGAAGTTCTTCCTTCCTGGGTGTGTCACGTAGACAAGTGGACAAGCAAGATTAGCACAGCAAGAGTCCACATTCTTACAAAACTGACTTCCCTGTCCTCCAGAAGACCAACTGTCAATAACTCCTGGACTACACAGTCGATTATGAATGTTATGTAATCTGAGATGCATGTGTGTGTTGGGTATCAAATTATGAATTGGGATATTTTAATGTTTTGTTATGACTAATTTACTTGGCTCCGAAAGACATGTTGAAATATTCAATTACAATAGTTGACAAGAAACATTCATTTTTAATTTTATTTCTTGTAACTTTTATTTTAGATTCTTTAAGTACGTATTCTTAGAACCTATATTTTTAAGCATGCATGTTTATGATTTTCATATATTTGACACTTTTCATTTTTCTAGGCTGTATTGTTGCCATTTATCTTGTAGGCCTTGATTTCCATTTTGTTCGATATTCACATTTATACCCAGGCCTCTGTTTAATCCATTTTCTGGTTTTATCAATCTTGCTAGCGTGCAGGAACTCTCCTGTGCTTATTTGAAAGTTGGTCTTTTACCTACTAGCCCATCTGGAACTAATTTTCATGCATGATATGAGATCTGGATTCAATTTTATTTATTTTCTTCTCTATAGATCAAAACATCTGTGGTTTTTCTCTACTGACCCAGATGTCAGCTCAGTTTCCAGGTGCAAATGGGTGGCACCTGTTCTAGGATCCCTACTTGGGCCTGTTTGCCTGTCTTGGCTCCACATACTCTGATCTCATTCACTTATTTCATATCAGTCTTTCTATTATGTTCAGCAAAATTGCTGAGTGTTCCTTGGAAATTTGACTCTTTGCTCTACTTTAAAAATTTTTTTAGAAAAATAAACGTGAAGCTATAGAAAACTCTGTTGAAACTTTTCTCACCATCTTTTTAAATTCTGTGAACTAACAACTTGAAAATCTGGAGTCTTTTATAAACATGGACACTCTTCCTATTCACTAGGGCCCTCATTTAAAAAATGCTTTTATTTTGATTTGTGTGTATGTGTCTATGTGTATATATGAACATGTGTGCAGGTGCCCAAAGAGGCCAGAAAAGGGAGCTGCATCCTTTGCAGCTGGAGTTACAAGAGATTGTGAGCTGTCCAAAACAGGTGTTGGGAACAGAATTCTGGTCCCCTGCAAGAGCGTGCTTGTCACCACAGACCCATCTCAGCAGCCATCTCTGTTAGGGTCTTCTTCAATATTAACTCATAAACATAGCACATTTTCCATTTGAGTACTAAATGGATGCCCTCGCCACCACTACTTGCTGACTCTTCATCACTTCATCAGACTCAGGAATAAAGGCTGCCCCACAGGAAGCACTGCTGATGTCCTTATTCTCGGGGACCAGAGGCAAAAGGCACTGCTATGTTTATATAGGTTTTGTTCTCAAAGATTCATGTGATGGATGCTTTGTGGTAGTAAGACCTTTAAGAGGTGGGACCTTGTGGAAGGCAAGTAGAGTACTAGTGCATCCCTCTTGTGGCTGCTGACTTCAGGCTGAATTGGTTCCTGCAAGGATGAGTTTTTTTCTGGTGCAAAGCTTGACTTTCTGAGCTAAGGACTAACTTACTGTCTTTTTAATAATAGAGTCACCAGAAGCCACTGCCAGCATCATTCCCTTGGACCTCTGGATCTGTGAGTTTAAGAATCCTTGCCCCCTCCTTTTAAAAAATAACATATCCTGCCTCAGTTATTCTTATACAGTGACAAAAACATACTAAGGCAGGTATTAAATCCAAGTTAATACAACTCTCTACAACTCTCTACCGCATCCACTATGTCCTCGCAGTTATGGTTTCAGCATGATTATAAAGGCATAAGAGGAACTTATGTTTGGAAACCCAGGAAAGCAGAAACACTAAAGAGAATATACCTCATTTCTTTCTATCGTCACAGGTCCTGTGGTGGAGAATGGAAACAGGGTGGGTACCCTCCTCTGTTCTTCCCACTCTCTTAGGCAGGAAGCAATGCTGTGCTACATGGTGCAGAACATCACTGAGCCCCCATCTGGGCTTTGCCCATGCAGTTTCATCAGTCTCACAGTTAGGACTCCTGCTAAATGCTGGCTTTAGATATGTTGTTCTGCTTTTCAGCATCACTGAGCTTTTCTGAAACTCTGACCTTCAAAGGTATTTGAGTTGGAAGGTTGAGGCTAGCTCAACACCCATGCTAATGGAAACACCCAATGTTACCAGTTTTCACATGAAATGAGTTTATGCCTTTTGGCCACATAAGTAAAACCACATAGCCAACAAATACTGAGTGCTGAAATTGGAATTTTTGTACATGTTTAAATATGATCCATAATTTCCTATTTCATGACTGTGTTTCCCCCTTTTAATGAGAGTGTCACAAAAACCATGAAAACTCTAGAGACAGAAGAAGAGGATGAAGAGGAGGGAGAGGGGGAGGGGATGAGGAAGGGGAGGGGGAGGAAGAGGGAGAGGAGGAGATGCTTGCCACGAGCACGTATGATGCTGAGGAGAGTTCAGATGTCATCTGTGATCTTATTTCTGTCTTTCCTATCTGTCCCCAAAGTGTAACAGTTCAAATAAGTACCTTTTATTGGATTAGATATTTTATTTGTGAGCAAGTCCTGTGTTGGTAAATCCTCTAAATCCAGTCGAGCTGGTTGTCACTTGAACAGACTCAGGATCACCAGGGACACATGACTTTATCTGTGGGGGTTCCTAGAGAGGAATAAGTGAAGGAGAAGGTACCCGAGTCACCAGAGTCACCATGACATAGGCCTCGAGCTGAATAGAACAAGAAAAAGAAGGCTGGATGAGCACCAGTACTCATGTCCCTGTGTTCCTGACTGCAGATGCCATGTGCCCAGCCACCACAACTTCCAACCAGGACACTTCTGTCCCTCTGAACCGTGTGCCCACATAAACCCTTCTCTCCTCAGCTGCTTTGTCATGTCCGTTTCCATAGTGATAGAAATGTAACTAGAGCAACCCTTGTTCTTTATAGTTAATTGGTGGCAATGGCATCATGGTACCTGTTGTTGTTTGCATGACTCATGTCACTGAACACTTGCTCTCTAGTTGGTGCAGATGTTTGGAAAAGTTACAGAACCGTTAGGAAGTAGAAACTAGTTGGAGAAAATATTTCACTGGGGATGGCTTGGAGAGTTCCCACTTCATTTTCTGTCCTCTCTCTTTCTCCTCCCCTCTCTCTTCTTTCTTACCAGTTTCCTTCACTGCCATGCCTGCCCATCATGATGGGCTTTCCCCTCTGGAACTGTAAGATAAAATAAAGTCCTCTGAGATGCTCTTGGTCCTAGTGTTTCATCACAGCAACAGAACATTGACAAATGCAGCAAGTATCTGAATTTCAAGCTGGTGTTTCCAACGTAGCCCACTGTTGGCTGTTAATTTGTACAGATATGTCCAGTGTTCTACACACTAAAGCTTGAGGCAAGCAAGGTTCAAAACAGAAAAGAAAAAAAAAACTAAAACAAAAACAAAACCCCATGGTTTTAGGGACCAATGATTAACTTTTACATTCTTACAGTTTAGTCTTGTATCAATATATACCTTATAATATAAGATTTAAGAACTTTGAGTCAGGATATTGACAGCATTACTTCACCTTGAATGAATATTTACAATTTTGACATCATTGGCTTTCTAATACAGCACATGTAAGCTATAATAGTATTGACTTTACAGGGTCCCTGAAATGGTTATATGACTTGCCTAGCACAAAACCGAACATCTTTTAAAAAGTTGACTACTGTAAATTATTGTTTTTATGAATCACACCAAAAATCTAAAGTTTTCTACTGATCAAACATCTTCTAGAAAAATATTTTCCAAATCAAATAATAAGATACATTAACAAGGTATTTATATGCTGAACTCAGGAAATGAGAGAAAAGCTATCCTAAACTTACTTGCTGAAGAAGGTCTTAGAAGGGAATCAAAAAACAATAAACTATGCATTCTCTTGACCTCTTAGATAACTGGGGCCACATCATGTTGTGACATGACTGTTTGCCCTGTGTTGAGAATGGAGTAAACAGTCATGGTGAACATTTTCTACCCTAATCAATTAGGGATGGTAAAAATAAAATGGCGGGGCTAGAGAGATGGCCCAGTTGTTACGAGTGCTTTCTGTTATTGCAGAGGACTTCAGTTCATTTCCATATTGGAAATCTCACAGCTGCCTGTAACTCCAGCTTCAGGAAACCCAACACAGTCTTCTGTTCTCTGCAGGCATTGTGCACCCGCAGCATACCATCACACGGATGTACTCATGTAAATAATATTTTTAATGAAGCTGAGACTTTTGGTCCTTCAGGAATTTCAGCTATCTAGACTTATTGCACAAAGGGAGCGGGGGAGCTGCACCAAGAAAGGTACCTGCCCTGTGTGTTCACTCAATAGTGTGAGATGTGATTTTTGTCTTCAGAATGTATTGCCTGAGGGAATTGAGGGTGCTCCCACACACCTGAGCATCCTGGGATGCAGTAGAAAGATGGGAGAAGCCAGTGGTGGCAATGCATCTTCTCTTCTACAGCCATGATCCAGTCAGAAGCAAGCATAGCCCAGGTGTTAACAGTCACTTGCCTTTTGCATTGGAAGCTATTTTCCTGGTCTGCAGGGATCATTTGATGATACCTAACAGGATGTCTTGTTTCTAAGCAACCGAAACTTGGCCCTTCTGAACACCGTTGTTCTGCCAAGCCTTGGTACCAGTCAATCCCCAGCTCGATGGATCAAGTCACGGTAGCGGTATATGCTAGTGATCAGAAGGCTGAGGCAGGAGGATAAAGAGCTTGAGACAAGATTTTGCCTCAAGAAACAAAAAGGCAAATGACTAACCAGAACTCCCCAAACCCCAAAACAACAACAAAAATTCCTAGTTACTTAAAGTTATAAGAAATTTAATTTTATGATCATCAGTCATGAATTTTTTTTTATTTTATTAATTTATTCTTGTTACACAGGGTTTGGCCAGATGTTCAGCTAGTTGTGAGGTTTTGGGTATGCTTGCTACCTGGTAGAACAGGTCTTGGCACAATGGGCATTATCTTTCTCACATGTAGTGTCACACTGGCCTGGCTGTTGTCTCTACTGAAGTACAGGTGGACTGAAAGTGTGTTTTAATTAAAATATAGTTATTTCAAGTCCCATTTTCCTTTCTTCCCTCTAACACTTGTCTCACCTACTCCCTCTCACACTGATGAATTATTTTTCTTTGATTATTATTGTTATACACACATATGTGCACATACATAACTGTAACCTGCTGAGTCTGTTTACTGTTGCCATGTGTATCGTTTCAGGGATGACCACCGGATATTGGATAGCCAATTAGGGGGCTCATCCCTGGGACAGACTAGTTCTCTCTCTCTCTCTCTCTCTCTCTCTCTCTCTCTCTCTCTCTCTCTCTCTCTCTCTCTCTCTGTCTCTCATCAGTCATTAGTTGCTTGAAGTAGTTTGTCCAGGAATGGGGCTCTGTGAAATTACTTTCCTCTGTCTATTGGTATAATCATTGTACAAGACTTGTTTAGGCAGGCATATTGCTGAGGCATCATGGGTAAAGCTACCCTGTTGTCTCTAGGATACACATTCTCACAGCAGACTTCCTGACACTCTGACTTTTACAGTATTTCTACTCCTTCTTCTGCAATGTTCCCAGAGCTTTGGGTGCAAGTGTTGCATTGTAGGTGTATCCCTTGGAGCTGGCCACCCCATAATCAGTTGATTTCTGATTTGTGAGAAGTGATGGAGCAACATGGAGAGAACCTGAGTAAACTCAACCGGAAGCAGCCAGCCCCAGCAGCCTGGCAGCCTGGCAGCCTGAAGCTGAGATGCCCACAGTAACCCAGACTAGACCAATCAGCTCTCACTGACCCACAGTCATGTAAGTAAAGCCCCAGAGAGCAACGCCTACTCTCATTGGTAGAAGGAGTGTTAATGGATCTCCTTCTGTTCATTTGAGTTTATTTTCCAGGCACCATGAGCACAGTCCGGTGCTTACTAGATGGGAGACTCTTGGATGTGCTGAGGATACAGTCTTGAACAAAGCAGAACACACCTCCCTTTATGCTGCCCTCTGCTATCCTCTTGGATGTTCCTGATGCTCTCCAAGCATGCTCTCATGCCAAGGACTTTGCACTTTGCATTCTCTCTGATATCCACACTGGCTGGTCCCTGAGTGCCTTAGTTTCTTATCTCCAAAGAAAGGGTCTGCTTCTTTCTTCTGAGTCCCTTCCCCTGGTGGCTTGCAGTCCCTATCACCATATACCCAGCTACATATTGAGTTGCCTGTCTGTTCTTTATCTGCATCCGTTAGTGGGTGGAAGCACCATGAGGGACTGTCACAGCGTAGTCTGAATCACAGCAGAGAGTAGAGTTGAATGAGCTTTTTATCACATGCTCTGTTAACAGAAAACAGCATTCTATTTCCCTAAACACATGCATTCTTCCTCTGGCCTGCAGATGAGCAGAGTAGACTGAATGGGCTGTATTCTTCTTTCCAAGGTGAAAGACTTTCGACTGCATTTACCTACAGTAGTGCAAGGAGAAGGACAACAGAAACCCTGCTTTGTGGGTCCACAAAAGAATTAGCCTCTGAGCCTCACTTAGAGAAAAAAAATAGACATGGGAGACGGCTCTTGAGTCATCATCATCAGATTCATAGCTGCTTCATATTTATGCATTATTTTCACTTTTAATTTCTTCCATGAGGCGATAGAGCAGCAACTGTTGGTGTGCTTTAATTAAAAAGCTACTGAAATTAAACCAACATCATTTAAAAGTTATACTTCATTAAAGAGGCCACCATATATCAGGCAGCAATTATGTTGATAAAATAATAGAAATTGGACAAAACATAAAAGCCCTCATCATCAATGATGTCTTGAGTTGACCAGACTTTCACAGAAAATGTCACTCACTTACTGTGTCATCCAGACATTTAGCTTATGCTTTGGTGTGCTGCACTGTTTACACGGATAAATTAATTTCAGTCTTTTCCTCCCTCCATTTTCAAGTTACATTGAATTAAGAGGGAGTTCAATAATATTAACTTCAAAAAAAACTCATGATTCATACCAAGTTCTTTGTAGATCAACAGCTATATGAAAGTATAATGTCAGCCATTAATCTCAAACAAATATTAGTGTGATTGATAATTTAAAAGAAGAATTACTAAGTGAGACTGTAGAATTCATTATGCCTTTGCATCATAGTTTTGTTCCACTTAAGAGTTTTTATAGATTTAAATACTTGGAAACAATTATAAGAGGTTTATTTATTTATTTTTAAGCCTTTAAAATTTTTCTTAAATGGAGATTCTCTTATGACAGGTTAAAATTACATGAATTCAGCCTTTATCATCTGTGGGCAAGCCACCTTGGTGTACAGCCTCCACTTTGCATTAATAGTCTAGGTGGTGGGTAGCCCTCCCGTAGCTTTGTCAACTTGTCCCAGTGCAGGGTCACCTGAGGAGGTGGGTAGCCCTCCCTTAGCTTTGTCAACTTGTCCCAGTGCAGGGTCACCTGAGGAGATGGGTAGCCCTCCCTTAGCTTTGTCAACTTGTCCCAGTGCAGGGTCACCTGAGGAGATGGGTAGCCCTCCCTTAGCTTTGTCGACTTGTCCCAGTGCAGGGTCACCTGAGGAGGTGGGTAGCCCTCCCTTAGCTTTGTCGACTTGTCCCAGTGCAGGGTCACCTGAGGAGGGATTTCCCAGACACATTTGCCTGTGGGCTTGTTGATCAGGATTGTCTTGATCCTTTACTGGTGTTGCAAGGCCCAGCCTACTGCTGGCAGCAGCATCTCTAGAAAGGCTGGTTAACTAAACTCTCTGCTCTTCAACCCCTTCAGAGATTGAGAAGGAATAAACTTGATTACCTGAGTATACAGGGAGTGCAGGTTAGCAGCTTCCCAAATGAGAGGATGACAGAGACAGTTTGCTGCCTAAACAGAAGGCCAAATCTCTCTATAACAGTGAAGTATCATCTTCAGCCTTCTGCCCCAATTTATCTGACAGACATATTTGTGAGGCAGGAACTATTGAAGACTTACTTACTCTGGCTTGGCAGAGTTTGGCCATTGACTCTGCCTGCATCCAAGCTTGCCCATTTTCAGATGGAATTCTGTCTGTGGTAGAAGTGAGGACATTTTCCCCAGTGGTTTGTTTGCCACATTTGAGGCCATCTCCATAAAGAGGTTCTTTGATGCTCACTATCTTCTTTGAGGTAGGCTGGGCGTTGCCAGGAGTTAACCTGTCTCATTGTCAATGTATCTTTGAAATAATAAAAACTTCTTTAAATGGCATATTCTGTATGTCTCTGAAGTCTTTGAAGACATTACACAACTATTTTACCTTACCTTTCTATAGAATCATATCTATCTGTTACACCTAGGATGTATATTCTTGTGATAAAAATAGACTAGTAATTGATATGACCATGATTTGATGAAGTAACAATTAACTTGTATAACTTATTTATGCTAAACAGCCTGAAATAGCACTTTCAAATTATTGAAAGTAAACCTTGTATTATAATTGTGTTGTATGGGTAAAATACTGCATATTAAAGTAGAAATATAAATACATACATAGTAGATATAGTATATATACGCTATATAGTGTGTAAAGAATAAATTTAAATTTGAGTTCTACACCAATGTATCTAAAATTAAACTTATTTTGCATCTATACATAAAATCCTATACCAATGATTTGAAAATAACCCGTGAGTAACAATTAAGGCAGTAAGCTGCGGAGTAGATTCATTTAATCTACTTTTTGCCCTATCATCCCTTTATAGTTCTATATTCCCCCTTCTTTCTTTTCAACCCCAATCTCCAAATCTAAGAATGAAAGATAAAGGAAAGAAGAGATATCCCTAAGTCCAACCTTGTTTTTTCTCTAAATAAGACCAATAATAACTTATAACCAACTCCCAATGAAAATAAACTCTATCACTCAAGAAAGCAACCCCAAACCTATCCAACTCCCTTAAGGGAAATGGGGCATCATTCTCTTAAGGTTTCTTTCAGCTGATGAATACCTTTGTAGAGGCCCAAATAAAATTGGGAAAAATGGTTAAACAAGCTAGGAATACCATGTGCGGTCCAGTTTCTAAATGTTGAGAAATTCCAGGCTTAATTAGAGTCCTAAGAAAGCTAGCTGTTCTTGTTAGCCTTTGACTGTGGTAATAATCACCATAATCACTTATGACAGGTTAAAATTACAGGTGAAGGGAACTCAGGGCAGGAACTCAAGGCAGGAACCTGTTAGCAGGGGCCTGGGAGGAGTGCTGCTGATGGGCTTCTCCCTTAGGCTCACATTCAGCTTCCTTTTTTGTATCTCCCAGGACCACCTGCCTGGAGCCCTCCCATACTAATCATTAATCAAGAAAGCACCTCACATATCTGCCTGCAGATCAATCGGATGAAGGCATTTTCTCAATTGAGGCGCCTCTTCTCAGGTAGCAGCAGCTTCTATCAGCTGACAGAAAACTAAGCAGGACACTCAACAAGCACAAGCCTGAGCTACCAGCGAGCGCATCCCTCCATTGTTTGTGTTTCAAGCTCCTGCTTGAGTTCACTCAATGATTGACTGTTATCTCGAAATGTAACTTAATAAATGGTTTCCTTCCATAAGCTGCTTTTCATCAGTGGTTTTTTTTTTTTAAATCACAGTAACAAGATGGAACTAGGAAAGCCTCCACTCTGTCAGGTAGCACCAGTCTCCTCTGTTAAGTGGTGTCTATGGGGTGCAAATCCTCTTTTTTTCTAGTAGACAGCATCTATGTGTCACATGACTTGTGTTCTCTGTTAAGTGACAACTGTGTGATATACAGCCTGATTCTCTGTTAGGTGGTGTCTACGTGGCACACTCCACTTTCTGTTAGCTGTTGTCTGTGTGGTATTCATCCTCATCTCTCCAGTGGGTCACAGTCTATCCCATCCAGACTATGTTTTTTTCCCTCCTGTGGTCCCTTCATTCTTAGCTACACCCTAACCCTGAATTTATTCATCAGACCTGATTTAGAACAAGGCATTACCATGAAGAAAGGTCATTCAGGGTTGTTCAAATTCAATGACACTCATCCTCATAAGACACAAAAATAAGACTCCAGAAGGCAGAAGAAGCTGGACTGTGCGGCCTGAGGAAGGGATCACCTAACCACTCATTTCTGGAAGATGCTTTCCCCTGACCCAAGGGAGGCCAGCACCAGGGCATCTTAGCTTTGGACTTCTGTCCTGTCAAGTGGACAAAGAATACATTTCTGGTGTAAGCCACCTGGTTTGTGGAACTATGGTGCACCACCCCAAGGAGCTAAAATACCAGAGAATAGAATTTGTGGTTAACAGTTTCTTTGTGTGTGTGTGTGTGCGCAGATGTCCCAAAAGGCCAGAAGATAGTGTTGGGTATCCCCAAAGATCAAATTATAGGTGCCTATGAACTAGCTGCCCCATGTGGCTGTGGATGCTAGGAACTGAATTCAAGTCCTCTGCGAGAACAGCGTGCTCTTAGCCATGTGCCACCTGTGGTGCCCACACCACCGCAGAACCGAGTTGAGGGCAAGGGACTGCGGATTTAACTCATGCACACACAGGCACGCACACACACAATAACACAGCAGGTCCTTCATGCTAAGAGAGCAGCAGCCGCAGCAGCAGCTGCAGTAGTGGTTTATTCTTCTTCGTCCCTCCCAGAGTTCCAAAGAGCCTTTTTTTTCTTTTTTTCCATCTTTTTAAAATTAATTTATTCATACTACATCTCGATTGTTAGCCCTTCCCGTTTCCTCCCATTCTTCCCTCCCTCCCACTTCCCCCCTTCTCCCCTCCCCTATGTCTGTGATTGAGGGAGACCTCCTCCCCCTATATATGCTCTTAGAATATCGAGTCTCTTCTTGGTAACTTGCTATCTTTCCTCTGAGTGCCACCAGGCCTCCCCATTCAGGGGACATGGTCAGAAAAGGGGCACCAGAGTTCGTGTGAGAGTCAGATCTCACTCTCCACTCAAGGTGTAGAATATCCTGTTCATTGGCTAGGTCTTGGTAGGGGTTCGAAGTTTACTGCCTATATTCTCCTTGGCTGGTGCCTTAGTTTGAGGAGGACCCCAGGACCCAGATCTGCCTGTCATAAAGTTCTTCTCAACAGAGAAATATCAAATGGCTGAGAAACACTTAAAGAAATTCTCGTCCTCGTTAGTCATCAGAGAAATGCAAATCAAAACGACGCTGAGATTCCATCTTACACCACCAGAATGGCTAAGATCAAAAACTCAAATGACACCACATGTTAGCGAGGATGCGGAGAGAGAGGAACATTCCTTCATTGCCGGTGGGAATGCAAACTAGTACAACCACTTTGGAAAGCTATCTGGCGCTTTCTCAGAAAAATGGGAATAGGGCTTCCTCAAGACCCAGCTATCCCACTCCTTGGAATATACCCAGAAAATGCCCTACCACACAACAGGGACATATGCTCAACCATGTTCATAGCTGCTTTATACATAATAGCCAGAACATGGAAACAGCCTAAGTGTCCCTCAGTGGAAGAATGGACTAAGAAACTGTGGTACATTTACACTATAAAATACTACTCAGCTATTAAAAACAAGGAATTCCCGAAATTTGTGGACAAATGGATTGATCTAGAAATTACCATAATGAGTGAGTTCACCTAGAAGCAAAATGAGACAAACGGTATATACTCACTTATATCAAAACACTAGTCCAAGGGATACGTCCCATGAAAAACTTTACTTACCAAGAAAGTGGGTCAGAGGAGAGGACATCCTATTGAGACTTTAGGCGAGAGTAGCATGGAAGAATGGGGAAATAGTAGGACCCACAGGGTCCTGGAAACCTACAAAGAGCCTTCTTATAGGCAGCAAAACAGGAATCCTCCTCTCAGGCGAAATCCCTCAAGTGGTTATCGCACACAAGAGGACAAACCTAGAGAAAGGGAGGGGCACGTTCTCAGAGCAGTAAACATGACTAGCTAACCAAGATAAACACAGACATGGAAGCTGCTAGAGACAGGGCATGAAACAGCAAGACAGGCAGGCAGCCCAGCCGGGCCTGGTTCCTACACCATCCTCAGCCTCGGAGCTTTTGGATGTTCGCTCAGCCTCACCCGCTTCCGTCTTGTGTTATTCTGATGATTTGTGTGTCTGATATTTCCTTACTGCCCCATAGATTTCCTGCTTTCTTTTTCATGATTTTTCCAATTTTCTCTCTGCTCAAATTGCAACCCTTTCCTTTTTCTGCCTTTAAATTCACAGATCCTACCTTCTCTCACAACTGTTTTGTGACTTAATTTTTAAACTTTTGCTATAGCATTTTTTCAGTTCTGTAATGTCTACATGGTACTGTTTAGCTAACTTTAGTTTCTTTCCTTCTTTTTTTTTCTTTCTTTCCTGCTTTCATTACATTCATCACAAGGACATTTGTACTTCACTGTGAAGGCATTGTTTAAAAATAAGTTTTACCTTTATTTATGTGTGTATGCCATGTATTTGTGGATGCTAGTGAAGGACCAAAGGAGGCATCCAGGCCTCTGAAGCTAGGGGGTTGTAGGCCACCCAAGGTGGGTTCTTGGGACTGAGCTTGGGTCCTCTGAAAAAGTAGCAAATGTAATTAAATAGCCATATCTCTGGCTTCCGCGAGAGCTTTTCTATACCAGCTCTTTAGTATGCTACGGGTTCCAGTTGTTATGGTTTTCAATGTAGTCTGGGTTCATCTGGTGGACTGAGATTCCCATAGTTACCTATGCATCTAAGTGTGGGGGCTTATCTCTACAAGGGCCGCCAGGTGTTGCATGTAGCAGTCATGTAATCACTCCATCGGTGAGAGATGGAGAGAATTTATCTAGCCAGTGACTCACTTGTCTTGGCAAGATCATGGCTGCATGGGAGTTTCTGGGTTAGGGAAGGAGGGCATGTTCTGGGTAGAAAGGGCAAGCTTGCAGTGAGCAGAGCTCTCTTGCTACTGTAGGAATGCTCCGGGTCTCAGGCACAGTGGGGAGAAGGATGCTCGGCCAGGCCATATATTACTAGCAGAGAAGATGACCAAGCCCCTTCCCGAAGAACCCTTAGGCCACCTGGGTTTAGAGTCTACTTGCAGAAGGAGGGAGACTTCCCAGTCCTAGTCAGGAAGTTCGCATCGAGGTCATCGTTTCTTGCTGGTAGAGGATCTTGAGAGACTCTTCGGGAATTAATAGTATGAAAATGGCTACAGTGCCAAAAGTATCCTATAGATACCACCCAGTCCCTATCGAAGTTCCAGCGGCATTCTTCACAGAACTAGAAAAAACATCCTAAAATTCATGTAGAGACACAAGTAGCCTCAGCATTTCTCAGCAAAAAGAGGAATGCTGGAGGTATCACTGTACTTGCTGTAAAATTATGTTTCAAAGCCATAAATAAGACACAGCATGGTGCTGTCCCCAGTGCAGACACATAGAAGAATGAGCTCGAATAAGAAACTGAGAAGTAAACCCACCCAACTATAGCCACTTGGTTTTTGCAAAGGTGCTAAATGCACATTGGGAAAAAGAATAACCACCACGCCTGCCTTCAACAAATGGTGTTGGTAAAACTGGGTACTCATATGTAGAAGAAGGAAGCTAGACCCTTGTCACTAACCCTACACAAAAATCTCCTAAAGATTGATTAAGTAAAGATGTGGCATTACTACAGGTGTGGGGCCTTCACCCAATATGATCAATGTCCTTATCAAAACAAAGAGACACAGTGACACAGAGCCATGAGAAGAGAATGCCACATGACTCAGAGGCAGAGAGATTCAGTACTGAAACTGCGAGCAAAGGAGGAGCAACTCTTGCCAGCAGTCTAGCAGAAGCTGGGAAGGGCGAGATCTTTCAAGACTTCTGGCCCCTGAACCATGAGGCGAGCGCTGTGTTTTAAGCGTCTTAAGTGTCACACCTTGCACTCTGTCATCCATGTGACAGCAGTTGTACAAACTAATATACAGTTATAATTTGAAAATCCTTTCTAGCCAGTATATGTGGGCCTGAATGCTGTGTTAATCGCCTTCGGGATCAGAAGCATCACAGTTTTTTAGTTTATCATAAAGTGCTGCCAGCTAATGTGAGCTTTGATGACATTCTGCAGTGAAAACCACACCCATTTCTTTTCGTGCCATTTTCTGCTCGCATATCTGCCTGCTGTGATGCATTGACAGCCTTTACCCATCCATGGCAAGCCTTTGATGCATCTTTGGTTGATTCCATGTCTATTTTCCTACATCTCCCTTAAATTTTTCAACATCTTGTAAATTACGAGTTTTCCCTCTTCTCGATAAACTCTCTGCAAAATGACCTGTCCTCCTACTCACCTTGTGAGTCACAAATTCATAAGACGAATTCTCCCAACCCACCTTCCAAGGCAGTGATGTGTCAGCAGCACCTCCCACACTTTTATGAAAACATTTGTCTTCAAAGGTAAAATTCTGCTTCAGGTCAATGAGACTCTTCAGAAGAGAAAGTGTTGGATAATGAGAAACAAATAACATGTTGGTTTCCTGGCATTCTTCAACATGTTTCGTAATCACTTTTCTAAAACATGATTCCGTCAGGACACTTGGAATTGGAATCACTCCATGTTGCTTGACTGGCCATCTCTAATTTTAGTGGGTTTAAATAGCCTGGGCATCTTAGGTGCAGGTTCTGATTCAGTAAGTCCAAGGCCTCTGACCTACATTTTAAATGTATGCTGCTGCTGCTGCTGCTGCTGCTGCTGCTGCTGCTGCTGCTACTTGCCCATGGATCAAGCTTTGAGGTGTGGTGGCCAAGGGGATCAGGGATCAGCTTTTCAGAAAAGCACTCATAGGGCTCTTGTACCAGACTTCTTTCTCTGCTTTAAAACAAGTTTTTATCTGGACTTGCAAAAGAGAAAGTGAGCCCAGATAAAACCTTAAAATGTAAAATTCCACTATTTTGTCTACCCTCAGACCCATTATTAAAAGACAACCAAGACAGACAGTATGGGCAAGTCCATAACCTCTGCATCCATTCTGCTCTCTCCTGCCTGCCAGTGGACTTCTAAAGAGAGCTCTCTGTATAGTCTTGACAACTGCTCATTTTTGGTTGAGTCAAACATGGGTAGGTTTGAGTTGGAGATTAGGCTCCCCAGAGATGACCCTGGTAGATATGTTGCTACAGCAGGATGTTCTGGATCCTTCCAGGGTCATTCCAGAAGGCACTGTGAAATAGGCTATGCCTGTCTGAGCAATGTTGTTTAGTCTTAGGCAGGCAGTCTTGTCCTCTTGTCAGAGACGGCCCTCAGTTTTGTTCACCACACAAATTTTCTTCCTTCCTCTTTCCAATCCAAGCACCTGTGCTCAGTCTGGGTTCCATTCCCTTCCCATCCACAGATGGCAGTGTGAACACTGACACTCTAGTGTGTGTTCCCACATTCCCTAGCTTTGCCTTATTTACAGAGTTGACTCTGTGTACAAAGTGCCAGAGATTCCAGAGATAGAGGATGGAAGGAGCTAAATCAACTCATACTTAATATTACTGAAGATTTTCAATGATATAGCCAAACAGGAAATAGGATAGCATGCTATAGAGAAAGAGAGAGAGAGAGAGAGAGAGAGAGAGAGAGAGAGAGAGAGAGAGAGAGAGAAGGGAGTCCACAAATCCAGTTTCTCATATGTAGTCCTTACTTCCTCCCATCTCCATGTGAGAAACACTGAAGAGAGGGAGAGTTGGTTGTGGCTCATGATTTGAGGGATAGAGTCCGTTATGTCCACAAAGTATAATGTTGGGAGTATGAGCTCACCAAATGTGTCAAGCAGCAGAGAGAGGGAATGAAGTGCTCAGCTGGCTTCTCTGTTTCCCCTTTCTGCACAGTCTGAGAATCCAGCCCGTGAGATGGTGACACTGACATTCAGGGTGGGTCTTCTCTATCAGGTAAACCCTTCAGATGCCTATGTAAGGATGCCCTTATAGATGCACCCAGATGTACATATCCTACGTGATTCTATGTTGAGTCAAATTACAATGGAGACTCACAAGGTCTAAGAACTTAACAAATTTCAAGATGTTAGTTGCTATCTACTGATTGCTTATTTTATCACAGCTCCCAATGGCACTACTGCTATTCCTGTGTTCCCTGTTACTGTTGCTCTTGATACACTCAGTCCTTTTATTCTCATAGGCCTAGTACTTTAATTACATTGTGATTAATTTGATTCTGTGCATCAATTAAAACCTCACTTGATTGAAAATTGGAAACAAGTCTGAAGTAGTCTTACAAGAACACCTGAGAAAGCCATGACAGTTGAGGTCAATGTGAAATACCCAACACAAGCGGTGGTCAGGGGTAGAGCTGCTCTAGGGGAGAGGAGCCAGTTCCCTGAGCATCGTTGTCTCTTACTGTCTCTCCATGTCTTTTATCTATTCTCCATGTTCCCGTCTCATAATGTCTGCCACAAGACAGAAGTGAACAATTTTCCTGTTCCAGTCTGAAAAACCTCAGGAGAAAAAACATCTTCTAAGATGAGTCATGTGCAGTCAAATGAAAGAGCATGTCAATTTCCACTACGCCCTGTGACGCGGAGGGAAGAAAGGCACTGTGCCAAGAGAAGGAAGGTACCAGGCAATAATACTATATCTGAGTATTTGATGTGCCTAGAGCTCTTAAATTCCAACATGTGCTGATGGTGCTTAACATTATAGCAGTTGAATATATTTGATAACAATCAAATGATGTAATCTTTAGTTATTCCTAATAAAGTAAACAATATTGCAATTGGTGATATGCCTAAAATGTAATCTAAGGACTCAGTTTTCAAGTTTTTTGTTGTTAGGAAACTTCTTGCAGGATCTGTAATATATAGATCCATCTATCATCTATCTATCTATCTATCATCTATCTATCTATCTATCATCTATCTATCTATCTATCACCTATCTCTCTATCATCTACCTATCCTCTATATCTCTATAGTCTACCTATCACCTAGCATCTACATCTGTCTATCTATCTGTCTATCTCTATCATCTATCAATCTATATCACATATATAAAACAACAGAGAGGCTTTGAGGAGAGCAGGTAATATCCCTGGCCATTTTTCACCATGTGTCCCTGTCTTAATATGCAAATAGTTGACTTCAAGTATCAGCTTTTCTTCTCTTGCTAAAATTCCTGGGTTCCCAAGAACCATGGACACCGATAGGCTGACTTTTAAGGTTCAATTCTTGCAGGAGAATTAACTTCTTTCTATCTTCCTATCTTCTAAGCTGACTTGTCTTGGAATTTGGAAAACCTGGAAAAGAGTTTCAACCTAAAAATACTGTCATTTGTAAATAAGATCTAGAAGGAAGCATGTTTCAAGTTCCGAACGGCAGCTTTCGGATCCTGAGACCTCTACACGGTGCTTTCCGTGGGCAGAAGGAACCACCGGTGTGACCCGGGATGTCATTTTCCCATTTCCCAAGACAGGGATGGAGCTAAGGCAGATGTCTGTGAGGCTCCCAGTGCTTCTCTTCAAAAGAACTATGCCAGGACGCAATGGAGGAAGCAAACCTGTCATTCGTTGTGAATTTTCTAGGCAAACTTAGCCCAAATGTTATGGTTTTACTGTTAGAGAATAGGGGGCATAGAAACCTTCTCCTTGATTCTTCATATTAAAAGAGGTAATTGGATTGGGATAACCTCCTGTTCTCACACCATTGGAAACTGTAAAGGAAACTCTAACATGTCCTTCCTTTTAAGTGTGTATACCAGGGCTTGTGTGGGCTGAGCATGGCCCTGGGTGAATTAATTACTGTCCTCTTCGTGTTTACAAAATACCTTACAAATGTACCTTAGAGAAGAGGATGTGTGTCTGGACTCTTAGGGTCGTCTTAGGGTAGCCCATCATGGTGACAGGAAGCAGTTCCAGCCTGATTCCTCTTTCCCCCCTTTCGTTCTGTCTGGGCCTTTAGCTCAGAGGTAGTGCTACTCACATTACAGATGGGTCTCTTTCCTGAGTTAAATTTCTCTAAAGATCTCTCACAGACCTGCCAGGATGTGTGTCTTCTGGGTGATTTAGAACCCAACCAAGTTGACAAATCATTATAGTGTGAATCTTTGATGCATTTGAAAAAGAAAAAAAATCATAACAACTCCAGTAACTCAAGGCTGAAGGGGATATGAGAAGGATATATGATATGGAGAAATTTCATAAGAACTGTACAGAAGAAGAAGCAGCAGCTGATAAGTCATGGCCTTCGGTGTCACTGGTCTCAGTGTTCACCTTCCACCTGTATATAGGGACCCTTAAGGGAAGACACAGTATAAGGTAGAAAGCAAGAAAGGAGTGGAAGCTTGGTGCCCTCACACTGGCTCCCAGCACATAGTTGCTACACTGTGTTCAAGTCAGGGTCTTGCCATTGAGAGGGTCTAAAGAATAGCTATATCAGCGAGCCAAAGAAAAATTGATTGAAGCCACACCTGGAAGAGATTTATAAGGACAAATAAATACAGGTTAAAGTTGCCAAAGAAAAACCTAAATGTATTGTTGCTTTGCTGCCCACAACCTGTCATTACCTAGAATTCTAATGACAGAAAAACCATGATAAAATGAGCTGATAGCTTTACATTCTCAGAGCATTAACATTTTATCTGTCTTTTGAAATTGCTTCAGAAACAGTATATGGTAAAAATATGTTCAGGATGACCAACCTTAAATGCTAAAATGACTCAGATTATGACTAAGATGTGTCTATTTTTTTTTAATTGATGGCATTACTTGCTGAACCATCTCTCAAACCCATGAATATTTTTACTCTTTAGACTTTTTAGTAAGGAAAGAGGGGAGAAAATCTGAATAAGAATGAAAAGAAAATCAGGCTTAGGACCAGTGGAAAACACAACAAAACCCAAAACAGAAGAATAATTAATTCCCTCCCCCTTCTGGTTAAGATGGGCTGTGTTAAACCAAGTGCCCAGAGGAACTTGCAGAAGTATCACAGTAGCTTCTAAACCTTCTGGCACTGCAAAGAGTTATGGGATTGCCAGGATCCATTTTTTTTTTTTTTCACGTGGCAAACCATCCCTCTAAAAGCCAGCCTTTTCCTTGATGGAGCCCACAACCAAACCCCTTGGGGTCTTGGGGAATTTCCATTTGAACCTGGCTGTCTGCAGTAAGTAGAGAACATTGGGAAGTTTCCACCTCGCGGACCTGCTATCTGATTTCTTCCCTTCAGTTCATCCTCTAGGGGCCTTGCAAATGCAGCTTAGGGTTATTCAAGCCTCTTCCTTGGCCTTATCTCCCCATGCTATCTGTCTTCTCTCTAACACTGGCCTGGCAGCGGCTTAAGGTTGCAGCAGTAAAGGAGCAGCCATCCCAGAGTCTAGACAGAACTCTGAGCACATAGTGCAGAGCAGCCGGCCTTCTTCCCCTAGCTCTCCGCACTTTGGCAAACAAGCAGGACCAGCAATCAGGCTGCTTGGGAGCCTTTGTAAAGTTCTGGAAGCCCAAAATAATTGTCATTTTCAACTCTGGGTGAAATTAGAAATAAAAAAAACCCAAGCGTGATGTTCAGATCTCTAATTTATTTAATTCAGGAACAAACATAACAACATTTAAAAAGCAAATTATCAAGTAAACTAAGAAAAAAGGAATGGAGAGAAGAAAGGTCTGGGGAACACAGGGAGGAAAGAAAGAAGAAACAAAGAAAGGAAGAGCAAGGAGAAAGAAGAAGGGAGGAACACAAGGAGGGAGGAAAAGACAGAAGAAAAAAGTAATGAAGGAATTTGTTCTCTAGGCTATAATTGCCAAGAAATTATGGAAGAAATAAAATCCAAAACATGTCTAGGCAGCAATTGGGTGGATGAAAACAACACAGGTTGTTAAAGTTATTTTATAACACTGTTTCTCAGTTTCTCTATTAACCCAGGCATCACACAAATAATTAAGACACTTTTATACTTGTTTAATAATAAGCTCCACAACACAACAACTGAGCAGTTATTACTCTATTCTTAACCCTCTAAGCCAATCTGGTTTCTTCCCAGCATACATCTCAGAGATATTTTTACTTTGTAGATTTCCTTGCTTCATCTCCTTCTCCTGATGTCTCTTGGACATCTACTGGTGGCTCAATCCCCTACTTCCTCTTCTAACTCCTCCTCCCCCGGCTGGCAGCCAGTCCAGCCCTATTCTTTCGCCTGCTCAGTGATTGGCTATAAACTGCTTTATAGGCATACTAGGAGATAATTGTGGAGCAGTGTTTACACAACATTGAGACAAGAGGTTCTCAGAACAAAGATTGAAACCAGATATGGTTTCCTTATACCTTATATCCTTATACCTACAACAGGTGGCAACCTAACTGAGCTCCTTAGTAAATAGTAAAGTCATTACTACCAGCACCATCACTTTACAAATGATAATCACAGTGAAGAAGCCCAGCAGCAGACTGATACTGTTCAATACTCTTACTGTGGTTGCTGCTAATGCACGGTGCTGGGCATGGTGGTCCACCCGTAGTTCAGGCTACTCTGCAGGATCCAGCTGAACGACGAGCTGAGCCTGGAAAGTCACAGCCAGCCTGAGCATGGTGGGAACACTTCTTTAAGAGAGAGAGACAGAGAGAGAGAGAGAGAGAGACAGAGAGAGAGAGAGACAGAGACAGAGACAGAGAGAGAGACAGAGAGAGACTGAGAGAGACAGAGAGAGACAGAGAGACAGAGAGACAGAGAGACAGAGAGACAGAGGAGTGGTGAGTGTAAGAGGACGGAATTAGCATGTGCACGAGCCCAAGTTGTGTGCAAGGCAGCAACACATATACGCTTTCTCATGATGTATGACATTATTCAGTTTTGTGCTATATTCCATTTAGATTTAGGTGCTTATGGGAGAGAGACTTTATTTTGACTCACAGTTTCAAGAAGATGAGAACCCATCATGGTGGGACACAGAAATGGCAGCAAGTGGCAGGCATGGTGGCAGGGGCAGGGGCAGGAAGGCAGAGCATACATCTTCAAATACAAACATGAAGCAGAAGGATGGATGGAAAGAGAGAGAGAGAGAGAGAGAGAGAGAGAGAGAGAGAGAGAGAGAGAGAGAGAGAGAGAGAGAGAGAGAGAGAGAGAGAGAGAGAGAGAGAGAGAGAGAGAGAGAGAGAGAGATATGATTATCATCTCAAAGCCCTTCCCCACTATTGTGTTTCTTCTAGCATGGCTGTACCTCTAAACCCCACCAGGTGACAACCAAGGATTTACGCACCAGCACCTGTGGGATGTTTCTCATTCTAACCAACATAAGCATCCATAGAACTTTTTCCATGGGGGCAGAGTACCTACAGAGGAAATATTTCTGAAGAAGGAAAAAAAAAAAAAAAAAAAAAAAAAAAAGGGTCTAACAGCCATTTTTAAATGAGGAAATTGTTGTGGTTAATTTAGAAGGAGAGCCTAAGAAATGTTTATTACTAACCCTTATTACTATTATTATGCTGGTATTTTCTAACCTGTTAGCAGTCAGTGAAGATACAAACACCTGTTATGTTTTAAAATAGCCTTGGTCCACCTGGGGCAGGGCAGATATTAGTCCCCTAAACTACCTCCCATATTGGAGCCTGTATCTGCTCCTAATAATTTCTATCAAGCTACCTCCCATCCATAATCCCAAATGCTTGCTAATGTTTGCTATCCAGGCTGAATCCTCCATCCACTCTGGCAATGTGATTCTCTTCCACTTAGCCCATGGTGCCGGCCTCTTCTCTTCCTTTCATCTCTTCCAGTTTCTCTCCCCAAGTCCTAGGAACCTTAGCCATGCCTATCCCATTTGCCCTACCCAGGTGTGTTGGCTTTTTATTGGTCAAACAGGAATACGTTCTTAGGCAAGGTTACAAATATTTTGGGAAGGTGCATGAGTCTGCTCATTTGGGAAGCAACCATACCAACCTCCAACAGGAAATTATTTCTTCCTTTCTGTGTTGAGTTTTCTGTTTGGATGCCCCAGTGTTTGGCTCACAAACCACCCCACATCTTCCACCACAGAAGTTGCTCTTAGTGACCTACTCATTTCTCCTTAGGTCTCCAAATTTTGAGTACCCCAACCAGTCTTTTCTGGTGGCTTTTCCCCAAGGCTTTCTCAGGTTACTGGGTAGGTGTGGCAAACCATCAGTGCCTAGGAGATCCATCTTCAGTCAAGAGTGAGGGGACCTGATAGGTGATGGCTCTGGGCTTCACCATCAGCTGAGACAGCGCTAAGTGTCCCACAGAGTAGCCCTGTTTCTGGGTTTTCTTGTTGCCCCAGTTTTAGTCTGTTATTGGGATAAAATACTCTGACCAAAACAATTTATAGGAGAAGGTTTTGTTTTTGTTTTTTGTTTTTTTCATCTTACACTTTCTATCACTGTGGAGAGGCTAAAACAGACCCTCAACAGCTAGCTCCATCACATCCAAGGTTAAGATCAAGAGCAAAGGATTGAAATGCTCCATGGCCATTTGCTTGGCTGTGTTCTGCTTGAGTTCTACACTCGTACACACTTGAGGACCTCTCGCCTAGGGCATGGTGCTGCCCCCAATGGGCTGAGTCTTCCTGCATCAATTACCTTAATCACCCAGGTGCTGCTCCCAGGAGATGCTAAGTTGTGTCAAGCTGACAATTAAAGGATACAATTACATCAGCCAAACTGATTCTTAAAACACATCTAGGGAACACTTGGGAGAACCAATCCTAAGAACCAATTTCACTCCATCTGCGTCCTTTCTCCCTCTACTTCCAACCCAAGCTTAGTGAGCAGGCAACAGGTACTGATCTGCTGCTCTTTGCTCTGTGCCTGCTCCCCATTCTGAGCTCCATGTCCCACCCCCCCCAACTCATCCTCATCCAGTCCTCACACTGTTATCCTCAAGCTGCTCTCCGTCCTTGGGACGGTAACCTGAGAATCTGTGTTCTAAGATATGAAGCTGCACTGATCAAACAGCAGCAGGGGAAAGGAGGCACACATCAGCTTCCTGCGTGCTCCTTTCCCAACTCACTAAGCCTGGGATTCCTGAAGGCCACCGGAAACCCAGCTATTTCCTTTGATTGTTGCTGCTAAGATGAAAGTTAGCACACAGCACATTTTGGATTCAACGCCTACTGTCCCTTCTTCCTCCGTGGCATGGTAATCAACTGTTTTAAATAGTCTGAAGGCACCACTGCCTTAGCTCTTAGGATACATAGCTTCTGTTACTGCTCTCTATTTTTACCTCCAGAGCCACAGTTCTTGGAACTGTTGACAGGGAATGCTTAAGCCAACTGTGGCAACTCTGAAGAAAACTGACAGCTCTCTGTCTGTCTCTGTCTCTGTCTGTCTCTGTCTCTGTCTCTGTCTCTGTCTCTGTCTCTGTCTCTCTCTCTCTCTCTCTCTCTCTCTCTCTCTCTCTCTCTCTCTCTCTCTCCCTCTCTCTCCTCTCCGTCTTGTTAGGAGTTTAAGGCACAGAACGGGCAAGAAGAATGTGCTATTCATCTCTGCCTAGAAACCTTGTCACCTCAATCAGAAAGAGCTTCTTCTCACTGGAATGACCTGCACGCTTCCTGCGTTTTGAGAATCCTGTAAGGTTTTGCCATGTGCCATAGTCATGCTCTGAGCTGCATTTACTCTTTTACCTAATCATGTGACTCCCCACTTGTGCAATTTTTGAGAGACTAAGGTATGGCGCAGGGCAAGTACATCGGTACTCAGAGGGTAGGGATTAAAGAAAGAGACAGATGCCCCGGCCACTCTGCATAGCCTTCATGCCACCTCGGAGAGATGGCTTTGAGACCCACAGATGTGAGCTCTCGGGGATTTAAGAGAACTCAGAGCAGGTTAACGCATTTGCCCTCTCTTCCCAGGTTGCATTCTTGGCACTGACCTTATACTCAGCAGTACAGAATGAGCTAATAAACTTTTATATAGATGCTTCCTTCTGGGAGGGACAAAGGCGCATGCTGATCCCTCTTGCTGGAAAGTGAAAGGAAAAAAGAAGAAGAAGAAGAAGAAGAAGAAGAAGAAGAAGAAGAAGAAGAAGAAGAAGAAGAAGAAAATAGTTGCCAAAGAGGCAAAGGCGCCCACCTTTTCTAATGGAAGAAACACAACACACACAGGAATTACTGTTGCAGTTGCGTGGGGTCAGCCGACCCATTACTTTATACTGATGGACTTTTGTTCCTGAGCAAACCGGGAAGGGATTTCCAAATTCCTGACTTAGAAAATAAAAATCAAATGATGAATTTGGATTTGTATTAGGAAAAATATTGCTGTCCTTAATGTTTTCTCTCTAAGGCAGCAATCATGTGTCTCTGCTAGTATCTTTGGTTCAGACCTCATGTGGTCTTCTGTAAACTTCCTGGAGATTTTCATCTGTCAAGACATTGTTACATCAGCTTTAGAAGTAATTATTGTTTCCTGGCCTGAGCCTAGAAGGACCTCAGAGATGACAGGATCTTGGAACACACTGACACGCAGCATGGCCTGGCAGGACTATAATGCAGAGCCAGCTCCCAAGAGGAGGGCTTAGGGTTGGAATCCTACCATGAAAGCATGAGGAGGACAACAGCCATTGTAGGCAGCACACACGATTCCATGGCCTACAATTGGCCTGAGTTCCTGAGACAGACTATACTAATGTTTCCAAACAAACAAACTAACAAACAAAAACAGTTTCTAGGGCAATGTGCAACGTTCCCATTTTTCGATGATTTGGATGATCCACGTTGTGGCTGATGAGAGGAGGCTGCAAGGATCTCTGGTGCCCCATATTTGGCCATGTCCCTTTGTGGGGGAGGCCCAATGGCACTCGGAGGAAGGATAGTGGACTACCAAGAAGAGACTTGATACCCTAGCGCCATATTCAGGGGGAGGAGGTCCCCCTCGGTCACAGTCATAGGGAAGGGGATTGGGGTGAAAGTGGGAGGGAGGGAGGAATGGGAGGATGTAGGGGATGGGATAGAAAATGAGATGTAATATGAATTATTTTATTTTTCAATAAAAATGTGTTAAAAAAAGATATTTTCCAATAAAGGCATTTGTTATTATTTTGGATCTATGGAATTGGGGTGTCAACTCCAATTTATATAAAGACTGTTGTTGGTGGCTTGACATGGCTGCCCCAAGTCTTCCTGATAGGCCTGTTTCATAGCAGAGCTTTTGTTATGAAAAAGGAATGGGCCTAATGAAGGGCACTTGCCCTTGGCACTGCTTCAGAAGTGCCCTGCCTTTGTGGCCTGGGCGTCACAAGTTCTTAGCCTGCACTGCTCTTCTTTACAGTTCATCCTGACCTTTACAGGTCGGAAGAAAGAGATGTGGTTCTTCATGCCCTGCCTCCAAGGGCTGTACTAGGAATAGTGTCTGTTAGAACATCCTTGCTTACCAGTCAGTGACCTCAGAATCAAATCCTGGCGTTTCTTTCATTTCCAAATCATGTGAACCTTGGCTAGTCTCCTCCTAATCAGTGTTCACTGTGTGTCAATTCTTCCTTTCATATTTATTCATAGCAAAAGTATTAAGTGAAACCATTGGAGGAGAAGTCATATTTATTTAAAAAAACAAACAGTTCATATAACTTAATTTTGAATCATATTAAAAACTGTAGCAGTTGAAAAGGATATTTTGGTGACAATCTTTCCCACCATTTTAGTCTCTTTGAATGGCACCTGTAAATATGATTGGCCAACTCCTTGGAAAGAAGGATTTGAATTAACCCAACTTGTTTGTTACTGGTTGACTGGTTGTTACTGGTTTAGGTTTCTGCTTTGTTTTCTCCAGGGATCTCAGGTGTGTCATATGGAGGTCACATGTTTTGAAGAGCTGCTTTCTGTTTCTCCATGACTGCTGTTGTAGTCTGAGTTTTTTGTTTTTTGGTTTTTTTGTTTTTTTGTTTTTTTTGCTTCAGTTTTGACCATGTTGACCTTGTAATGTACTGTTTCTGTTTACCATAAGCTCAGCACGCTCTCCGGATGAATTGGGTGCTCTGAAGCCTTTATCATTCCAATGGGATCCATGTGAGCAATTTCTGGGGCTGCTGAGGATGGACCCACACTGACCCACTCACAGCAGGCATCCAAACAGATTTACTAGCTGATTCTTACAAGGAAAGCAAAGCCTGGGGGCAGAATCCCCTGATGATGAAGGTACTAAGCAGCTGCTCTGCAGCTGATGCTAAGCCTCAGGACCATGGTGCTCACATGTTACCCAGTGCCAAATGGATTCAAAGATGTGCCTAGCTTCTATGTGCTGAGCAAAGTCAAGAAGGAGAGACTCGCCTTTGCACAGTGAATGTGTACATTCAATTCTGTTAGTGCTACTTTTCTCATTGCTGTGATAAAATACCTGATAAAAGCAACTTAACAAAGGAAGCTTATTTTGTCTCACAGTTTGAAGGGTCCATCACAGGCACAGAAAACATGGCTGACCACGCTATAGCCACAATCAGGAAACTGAGAGTGATGAACAGTGATGCATACTTCATTTTATCCCTTCTCCCACTTTTTATAGTTTTATGACTCCACCCATATTCAGGGGGGGGGTCTTCCCTCCTCAGTTAAACCTTTCTGGAAGCATTCTAATAAATAATATCAAAGATGTGTCTCCCTGGTAATTCAAAATCCTATCAGGCTGACAATTGCAGATCAGCTGTTACAACAGCACATGGTTGGCAACTGATAATAACTAGTGTGCAAAGAAGATGGCCTGGAGGTGGGACAGAAGGCTTTCCAGTGAAGGTGACATGTCTGTAAGTATTTTACATTAAGGCCAAGTTGGAGGACACTCCAGGCAGACTTGCATGAAAACTGTAAGGCATTTAAGCATCTTCAAGGTTTGCTTTTGCTCCATGTAAGGTGTATACAAGTATGAGGGATAATATGTAGAAAGTAAAGTAAACCATATGCATAAATGGGCTCTGAGCTGATAGCAAGGCTTTGATCAAAGGACGAGAAGAATCCCAAGTGTGTTTATACAGTGGGGAGAATAGGCTGGCTGAGGTAGGGTAAAAGAGGCAGTGTGGTAGAGGTGGCTGTAATGGCTAATGAGAGCCAGTGGTTCCCTGGTACAAAATGGCTGCAGTAGGTAGAGATGGGCAGCTCAGAATAGAACACAAACATAGGGAGAAGGGAGTCTTTCCCATTGCAAGCAGCCAGTGTTGTGTCATCACTTGCCTTCCAGCCCTTGAAGACAGTGGGAATCTTTGCTAAGTCAGGGCAAACAAGGTTAAATCTTTGACTGCTGCTCGTGTGCCAGAGTACTGCATTGGTCTGTAAGAATTCCCTCTGTTCACGTTGCTCATGGCTTGGAGAGACACGATGAAGAACTAAAACGCTAGCTAGAGAGAGACATGCCAGGTTCTCACAATCCTTAGTTCACTGAGTTTCTGCAACCCTGAAAACTAAGTATAACTGCCTCCTCCTACAGATGCAAAAGAGTAAGGATCTAGGTTAAGAATCACCTTATAATTACTACTGCTAGGGCATAGAGCCTGACCTTGTACTCTGATGGTGGTGGCCCAAGGACCCCTGGGGAGACCCCTCCCCGTTCTCCAGAGTTTGCGGGGTGTACAGGAGGATAACAATCTTCCTTCTCCAGCTGCCTATCTTCCCTATACGGCATGCTGCAAAACTGGAGGGTGTGTGTGGGAGACCCTTGATCAGCCAACGAGCGCTCAAAATTCAGTTCTCTACAGAGAGGGCTGCCACAGGTAGAACTTGTTTACATTGTTTGTACACAGTCCTCTAGGCTCAGCCATACGCTTTTGCTGCCCACGGTGATTCAAAGCAGTAAGTTATGGATGAGTGGGAAGCAAGTGAAAGCAAATAGTTGACAAGCTGATGTTGAGAGAAAAGTCAGAAAAATTCAAAGAGACCTAGATAGATTTCAAGATGCCTGGCTAACAGTTTTGCTCAGTGGTTTAGAGGCAGCCAGTTCCACTGACTTTTATAATCCTCAGCTTTTCATCATCATTATTTACTTGTCTCATGCAGCCCGGACCAGCCTTGGACTTGCTATGTAGCCAACAATGACCTTGAACTCCTGATCTTCCTGTACTCGTCTTCAAGTGCTGGGATCACATGCAGAAAGAGTATTGAAAGGCATGGATCCTTAGGACTCATATATGTCTTTCTTTTACCCAAGGAAGAGAGTCTCAAGACAACACCTTGGGTCAGTGGGTCATTCCTTTTAACCTTATATAGTCTTCAATGCAGCAGGAGACGAACTACCATATGCGCAATACTGTTGCTTCTCCTTGAAAGAGTTTCATAGTCTGTCAATCAAACCTTCTGTCTTACAAGCTTCTTCCAGCTGACCAGTGATCACTGTTTTTTAATGTAGCAATCATTCAGACACAAGGTCACCGTGGTGTGTGTGACTGGCAATCCAGGATGCATGGATACCTTAGCAAGCACCTTTCTTTTGCCTCCTGTGTCTTTTCAAGTCTGCTTGATGGTGCCCAGCCATACTGTGCAGGCCCATATTATTCTCCCTCTGTCTCAAGAAATAAAACAGTATATATCACTAGAGGTATAAATACAGAAATATACCTAAGTAGTTAAAAATGTCCCATCAAGGCTGAAGAGATAACCCAGTTAACAATTAAGAGCTTGTACTTAGGTTAAGTTTCTACCACTCATTCTGGACAGCAAACAACTACCTGTATCTGCGGCTTCAGAGGATCTGACACCTTTTTTGATATCTCTGGGTACCCAAACACATGTAGGCATACACACAGAGAGACACACAACACATGCATATGATTAAATTAAAAATAAATTCTTTAAACAAAGTAAATGCCCTATCATGTTCAGAACAAATTCTTTAATTTTTTTTTCAAGAAATAAATCTAGTCTACCCTCCTGCTCAATGACTTTGATCACGGGACCAAGCCAACTTCTCCACTCACCTCACTGCCTGTGGTGGCTTGAGTGAGAACAGCCCCACAGACTCACATGTTTGAATGCTTGGTCTTTTAACTGGTGGAACTATTTTGAGGAGGTGTATCACTGGGGGAGGGCTTTGAGGTTTTAAAAGCTCATGGTGGGTCAAGATTTTTGCTCTCTGTGTTCAACATATGGATAAGATGTAAGCTCGCTCAGTTACTTTCCAGGGTTGCCCACCACGCCCCTTCCATGCCCTGTCCCTCACCAGGATGGCCATGGACTCATGCGCTAACACTGCGAACAAGCCCCCAGTGAAATGTGTTCATTTAGAAGTTGCTTTGATCACAGAGTCTCATCACAGCAACAGAACAGTGACTAAGCCACTGGCACGTCCCCAGCACTGGCACTGCTGTTTCCAGACAAGGAGATGCCAGCCAGAGGGAGCAGAGGAGGGCACAGGAAAATTCTCACCTGCCCTGCTCTTATACCTCCTAGTTAAGTCCGTGTATGGGATGTTTGATGAAGCTCTTGGTCTAGCAGGCTGGAGTGATGTCTAAGATTCTACAGTTCTAATGAGCTCCTCAGGAGGCAGATGGAGTTGGACCATGGAGAAACAAAGCTACAGGAACACACTTTGGAGCCCTCTCAAATTTATGCCATGGAAACAAGACGCCTGTCACAGCACGTGCTCTTTGAACTAAAGCTCCAGATAGTACACATTCTTACCTCTGACTACTGGGGCACCTCATGCTGGAAGGTAACCCCCACCCCCCTTGGCCAGGTCAGACTGTCTTTTGGTGTAGCCTCAGATTCAGATTCCATGGCTAGCACATCTAATCCCTGGATGCCCACTATTATAACCTTCATTTCGACGTTGAGTATTGTTCTTTCCTGGATAGCTATTTCCTGAGCTACAGAGCCCTGGCAATTTACAAGAGAGAGCCAAAGGCCCAGTTCCTTGGACTTTGGATTCAGAGAATCTGCATCATTCAAGCCCTTTACATTCTCAAAGACACGCACTGGGCACAGGGCTGGGAATGAGCTGGCTAGCATCAGCATATAACATCCTCTGAATAAACTGCCTTACAGCCCCTCCTTGCCTATCCAACAGCCCAACTCATTTAAAGTTTCAATTTAGATGATGGCTGATGTGTCCTGTGACTAGTTCTAGTTATTTTGTTTCAGACTTTATCTATCAGTGATTGTTCTCACGGGTAACGAGCATTTCATAAATTACATATATATTCTCTTTGATAACCATCAGGTTTGTATCTAATATGGTTTCTGAATACCACCACTGCCTAATGTCTTTCCTTTGCCAAAACAGGCTTTGATACGAGGCTACCTAGAGTTTGGTGTAGAATGTCTCATGGAGATCAGCCAGCCCAGAGAACCTTAGGGAGACATGTTGCCTTCCACATGCCTCGTTTCTGCTGCTGCTGCTGCTACCACTTCAGTATGTATAAAGAAAGGAGTGAGGGATTGGTGCCTTGAGCTTATCCCATTTGAAAATTGAGTTATCATTAGCAGAAAACAGAAATGAAAATGAGAGTGAAAGCCGTGGAGGTGAGGAAGAGGGGGCACTTCACCCACATCTGCTGAGTTTGAAATGTCAACAAGGATCCTGTGAGGAACTTCCCCAGAAATGGACGTAAGACAGAGGCACAGAGATTCCAGGCTCATCCTTAGAGAAATGATATCTTAAGAGAGAATGTACAGAGATAGATAGAACTGAGAGGGGGAGGGACATCCAAGAAAGATGTACTAAAAGAGGGTAGCTACCTGTGACTCCAGCTGTTTCTACCCCTGGCCTGTCATGCTGTGTGACATTTTCATCAGCTTCGAGGACGTTATCTAGGGGTCACACACTATTTAGTGGCTGCATTCTTTGGGATGTACCTAGTAAACAAGCTGTTGTTATCCACTGCTTTCCAGGCCAGAATGTCAGGAGAATGCCTCACAGAGTCTGGTGCTGATAAGGGTCAGATGTGAATTCTGGATTTCGTGGGAGAAAATAGTCTGAAAGGGAAGGATTGAGCGAGCCAGGATAGAAGGTGCTTGCAAAACCTAAAATGTACTGCTCCAGGGAATGCAAAGTGAGTTTATTAATTTGTTAGGTGACCCTCATGTTACCCATAAATTCATGAAATCCTATGTGAGGTCTAAGTGCCAAGGCTAAGAAAGGAGGGAGGATGGGAGGATGGGGTGAATTCAAAGTGCTATCTGCTAGGAGAGAAGACATGCTATATTCGCCCTGGAGATCTCTCAACAGCCAGGCACACACTGTACACATGAATGACCAACCAGCACACACAGACACACTTGTAACATGGCACATGGGCCACATGTACATGGAGGTTGGCACACAAGCCTACAGATAGACATCTACATGCTGGTGAAGGCCAAGGCAAAAGGGCAACGGTGAAAGCTTAGGCCTTTAACTCCAAGGGGCACATATGACATTTTGTTGCAATAGCATTGTGGTTTGAATGAGAATGTCTCTCGTAAGCTCATAGATTTGAATACTTGGTCACCAGGAAGTGGCGCTATTTAAAGTGTTAGGAGGCATGGTCATGTTGGAGGAAGTGTGTCACTGAGGGTGGACTTTGAAGTTTCAAAAAGCCCATTTCAAGCCCACAGTCTTCCAGCTGCCAGTGGATCCAGATGTGGAACATCTGGATGTGGAACATCTGGATGTAGAACATCTGGTTGTAGACAATGGTCATAATGTCTCATCACAGCAATAGAACATTAAGGCAAATAGTTATATAATAGATTGCATCACCTAACTTTTGGGTTCCCTAGGCATTAGATGTCAACCATTTTGGGCTGACATGTAGACTCTCATGCCCAGCATTAGCCATCTTGACCCTTGTTGGACATCCATGTCAGTGCTACAGTGTTGAAACATAAAGAGGCTCTTAGTGCTCTCTGTTTCCTACAAACAACCAAACAGGTTATTCTTTCCTCCTTTAAAAATTGGATCATAATCATTCATGTGTTGTTTCTTAATTACTTTTCACCCATAGCCAGTGGCATGGAAATTGTCATTTTATAATAAAGTAAGAAAAAATTGTGCAATGGGGGCTGTTTCCTGGGCATTCATTAATCTTTGCCTTTCCTCATTTAAAAAATGTGTTTGCTTTGCTGTAACTATCATTAAAACTCTAAACTTCCAAATATCTGTGCTTGGTAAGTGCTTGGTGTTTCTCACTTTGGGTAAGGCATAGGAGATAACCAGTTCATCAACTAAGTAGCTGCAGAAACATCCGGATGAGTTCTCACCTTGGCCTGATGCACACGCTCCTCCCCTAACTGAGAAGCAGAGTCCTGGCCTAGGACCATTTTTCCATCAGATCTAGGAGCCACCTTGCTCACACTTTTGTCCTTTGAAGAACATGTTCAGTAGCATCAATCCTGGTGAACTTTTCTTCTTTTTTGTATTATGCAGTCTCTATACATTACTTAAAAATGAAAAGATGGAAACAAGAATAATAAAGATTCCTTAGTAGGATGGTGGGGTTCTCAGTGGTTAGAACACCTGACATTTCCCCCGGAAGACCTGTGTTGGACTCCTGGCACTGACAGCAAGTAGCTCACAAGCACTTGTAACCCAGCTCCAGGAGATATGATGCCCTCTTCTGCCCTCCATGGAAACCTGCGCATGTGCACAAACCCACATATATACAAGTAAGTAAAAGTAAAACAGGAAAAAATTTTCTTACGGGAAGGTGTAATTTATACCAGAACACATGATTAATATCCAAGTTTCTAATTTCCCAGCTACTTAATCCCAACTAGTCAGTCAGGATTGTAAAGAGGCACTGTGACATCGACTGGCTATCCAGTAGGGCCAACTAAATCTGCTGCCAGCTTAAAGTCATAGTTTGATAACTAATATTGATGGTGGTGGTGATGATGATGATGGTGTTGATGGCCATGATGTCATCTTTTATGTCTGTTGTATAGCAGAATAGTTTTAATAGAGTTTAAACATAGTTTTCAATGGAATATATTATCCTATTCTAATAGGAGAATGTCCGTATGAAATTTCCCCTTATTACAGACCAACGAATGATGCTCAGTGATGAAAAGTGATTCTCTGATAGCCACATGTTGAAAACTCAGTAGAGCTGTGTACTCCATGTTCCTTGAGTGCTGCAAGTCTCCAAATTTGTCATTTACTCATTTTTTTTTTGGAGATGTGGCAATCCAGATTCAACACAACAGTTCTTCATTTTCAGGAGTGTTAAATGAGAATGTTGATTGTTGTCATACATAGTCAAGCATCATGTAACCCATGCCCATCCAGTTAATGTTTCCACTGTGATGAAAGAAGTGGGGACAATTTTCTAGCTTGGGTCTAGCCACGTGCCTAATCCATTCCACCATGACTTACAGGATTGTAGTCTGAAGACCAGAGCTAACATTACAGGCGGTGGCCATGGCACCATTGCATGACTTGTACAAGTACACACAGACACATTAATGGGAAGATTTAGGATATTTTTTAGAAAGCAAAATTAGTAGAATGTAACATTTGTTTCAGGTGATTCCAGTCCCTAAATATATCTTACATCTTTCTACATCTTTGCTTCTGCAGCTACGCCAGAGCCATCAGTACCACCTTCCTCCTGAGAAGCCAGATTTCTCTACTCTTTTCTCCTTAGTCCTGTCGCTTTTTCTCTGATCATTCTCCCTTATTAAAAAAAAAATCATAGTATGATCACTAATATTGATGAAGATGACGATGACGACAATGACGATGATGATGGCCAGGATGTCATCTCTTATTTCTTGTTGTATAGCAGAACGGTCCTCCTAGGATGAATTATTCTTATGATCCAGACCTGTTGTTTTATTCTCTGAAAGAAGTGATTTCCTGGCAGCCCGCTCAGGTCTTCCTAGGTTTGACTGAATCACCTCTCTCACATTAGCCTCAACTCACCCTTTCTTACTGTGATTTTCCTCAAGCCGTGCTGGAGTTCTTGTGGAAATACTTCTTTGCCCAGCTCCACTCCAGCTCGGGACTTTGGAGTGTGACACCACCCTCTTTGGAAAGCCGCTCTTCAATCTGTCTTCCTGGCAGTGGCCTCGGGTCCCACACTGGTCACTAGAGCATTCTCAGCAGTTCTCAGGGCAGTTGTTTCCCCTCAGCCTCCTGTCTCATTCGCAGTGTTCCTCACAGACGCAGAATGACATAGCAACATTTCATCTATTGTTCTGTCTCTTGCACTTGCTGTTAAGGCAGCCTGCGTCTCCCTTCTCATTGTTTCCCAGTCTCTCACATGGGGCCTGAGCTTTATAAGCTGAAAATGAAAACTTGAAAACATTTTTTTTTCTGAGTTTAACATATTGAACTTTTTCACCCTTTAACTATAGAAGAAAATAATAGAGCTCGGAAGATTTAGGAATGGACTATATTGAATAAAAGAAACTAGGAAAATAGCAGCCGAAGCCCTCAGTATAAGATGGAGGTAGCATAAAACACTGAGATATGGTATCAGGTAAAGCTAAGGAGTAGTGCTGTCCATGCAAAAAAGACAGACAGGAAAAGATGGCTTCTGTCTTACTTATTTTGTGGTGCTAGAAATACAAATGTTAGGCCAGCCCTTTACCATTGAGTCACACACCCAGGTCCTCAAGAGACGTTTTCTGAAAAGATTACATTAAATAGACCACAAAGTTAGGGACGAGTCACCAAATGTAGTCTGGAAGAGGTTACTGACCTAATCCCCTCCTTTTCTTTCTTCTTTCCCCCTCTTTCCTTCCCTCCTTTTCTTCCTTTCTTCACTCCTTCTGTCCTTCTCTTTCCCATAATTCAAATACAACTTGTGAGTGACAAACCATTTAGTAGTCACTGGAACAGAGGCTGGGAAATATTTCTGGAGAAGCAAAGTTTCAGTTGACTGATTTTCTACAACGTGTGCACTGAATAAGCGTGTGAGTAGTATGGACAGTGCATCCCCACAGAGTTCTCAGTCAAGTCCATTTGCTGAGAAAGCTATAAAACATTTTGCCAAGTGCTTTGAAAGACCGCAGAATCTCAGTTTTACCACAGCATCTGACACTGAAAGCATACTTTTTGGGGAGATTCAAATACTGGTATTTGTTTCTCCCAAGTGGTGAGGGCGGATGGGATCATGATGTTTGATGATCTTCCCTTAAACAGTTCCGTTGTACTTAGCTGATTAACAGCTAGGAGGGCTAGGCATTGCCAACAGTAGTTTCATTTTTATGTTACAGCCTGTGTAAGAATCTCACATGTAAAAACATGCGAATCTCATCTACTGAGCAAGGCTCAAGAGAATGCCTGATTGATGCTCTGGGTACATGGTGGCTACAGGGAAAGGGAAATCTCAGACAGGCTGGATGCAGGTTTGATTCCCTTCTGTTACTACAGGAAGAACACCAAGATCCGGACTCCCTGCCCACCGCCCTTTTGGTATATCTTCTTACTCTCATCACCTAGGGGGACCTGGGGCAGGACAGGGATGCTCCGGAAAAGCACATCCCCAGGCTGGTGTTCTGACTGTGAGTCACTACATTCAAAGCCCAAGGACACCCCTGGCAAGTCCATAATCACCCACGCGCAGGTTTAGCATACGCCGCCCAGAGACCAGAGAGACGGCACCAGACTGTCATGTGATGCCTAATGTGGGAGCTCCAACTATTTTCAGCATTGTCCACAGATTCTGAAGTCCACCTACGCACAAGCTGTGCGCGATTTGAAATTGACCATCTTGGTATGTGAGGAGAGTCTCGCATTAGCACCGGAAGATGCTTGCGATCTCAATGTGAAAAGGATAATATCCTCAGAGGTCTCAAACCATGTCTTGTCCTTTGATCAGGAATAAGCCATGATGTTCCAGGTTGCTGGAATAATTTTAGGAGAATGAAGCTAGGATAAGTCAAAATTGCATTACTAATTATCACCAATGTCAGTCAACGTTGGTACCTGATAGACACAATCCTGCAGGGAGCCCTGTGGGCAGGGTGAGCTGCTACTCAGATTGATTGTTTGCTGGGACCTGTGGGTTACAGGTTAGCTACTTAGGCAGTACCCAATGTACACATTTTTTTTCTGCCTAAAAATATCTCAAAGAAACAGTGGCTTTAAGGCCTGGGATTTGTTTCTGTTGTCTGCTATGTGCTTGGAGGCTCTGAAACCTGAAACCTTAGCAGCCTTCCTGGGAACTGCAGTGAGAGTTCCTGGTTGAGACTCACTCTTAAGAAGAGTGACCATAGTTGCACAAATGTCTTTGTTGCATGGTGGGGCATCTTTCGGGCGTTTAAAGTTGTTCTCACAATCCTAAATTTCTTTGACAACAAGACAAGTTAACTCCTGACAACAACCAGCCGACCTCAAAGAAGATGATGAACATTAAAGAGCCTCCTTAATGACATGGCTTCAAAGATGGTAAAATAGCGACTGGGCAAAATGTCCTCATTTCGCCACTAACAGAATCTGCCTAAAAATGGGCAACTTAGATGCAGGCAGAGTCGACGGCCGCACTCTGCCAAGTCAGGGTAAGCAAGTCCTCAATAGTTCCTGCCTTGCGAACAAATCTGGCAGAGATATTAGGCCAGAAAGCTGAAGATGAGGCTCCAACGTTATACAGTGTATTGGGGGACTGGTCAGGAGGTAAACTGTCTTAAGTCAATTTGTGCATTTTGGAAACTGCTAACCCACACTGCTGGTTCACTCAGGAATTTAAGTTTTATTTCTTCTCAAGTCTCTGAGGGGCAGTGAAGACCAGATAATATAGTTCTATAACCAAGTTTAGCTGGTTAGGGGACAAGATTGTTTTAGATCAAGATAAAGAAGTTAAGCTATTAGAGTTGAGATAAGATAGATATTGAATCTCATTCGGAGATCTAGACCCAACAAGACAGGAAAGACACTTACTTCAAACGAGATGAATGCAGATGGCCAAGTCACTATGAATGTAACATGTATAGAACTCAGTATTCTCATAATTGTCACATGGTTCTCCCTGCTGTATGTAGTTTGTTTTACACATGTGTAATAAAATAAAAGTATATATTAAAATTATTTTGCATTATGGATATTAAAATATTTTATATTAACAAACAAAATAATAGATTTGTACTCTGACGTTATGCAAATAAAGACACAGTAAGCTATGAAAAAAAAAAAGAGTGAGATTTTCACTGTGCCACTGTCACTTTATACCACAAACCCACAGCGAAACTCTGAGATTCAAACCCATATCTTTAGATTATCTTGAAGCTTAGGTTTTCCTCATCGATTCACTTTTCTTTAGAATTCTAGTGACACTTGGAAATTTCCTGGAAGAGACATGTAACTATTGAGAACAAAAAGGGAAATTCAATTTTAGTGATTAGGTTAAAAAAATAGAAGATTTATTTGTGGGGAGGTGGGGGTAAAGTAAGCAAGCAAACATGTTAGAGAGTTTACTAAAATTCTTAAGATTTACTATGACAAAGAGCCTCATGAATCTTATGAGGTAATGTGATGATGTCACGCTGAACAGCTTGAGGTAATATGATGTCACACTGAACAGCTTGAGGTAATATGATGTCACGCTGAACAGGTTGAGGTAATATGATGTCACGCTGAACAGCTTGAGGCTGAATACCAAACGCTTCTGCAGTCTTGCCTGGCTCAAGATAGGAATTTTGAAAACAGGGCACCTGAAGATGGCATTGCATGTGTTATTTTACTGTTAGCGAAGGGAGTCAAGGAAGACCTGAATGAGAGAAGTCCTGACCGAGTGTGTCTTCTTGACATAAGCACTGCTATGTAGAGGACTTCAGGGCCTTGGACCCATGGAAAATTGGTGAAGCCATTACTCATATGGACTGGGCTCAAGAAGAGTGGCAAAGCTTTCCTCACAAGTTCTGGTGTGAGCACGAGTGTTTACAGTGATTGGCCAGAGTGCATGAAGTCTAGCAACTGCAGCTTCCCCCTTTGAGATGATTACAGCTGAAGACTGCTCGCCCAGAGTGACCTCCTCCCAAGGCCATCCCCTCCTGTTGCACTGTCCCTGATAAAACTCCCTGAAGGTCCTGGTTGCAGAGGTAGCAATCTCATTTGATTCTGGATTCATTCTAAGTGTATCTGTTCTCGTTTCATTTTAAAGCCCAGGGTTCCAGGACCTAAGCCTCACAGCCTGTAGAAGGTTACAGAAAAGATTTTAAAACACTTGCCTCACACAGTCATTCCTAAACATAATAAATGAATATCGGTAACTGTTATGTTTCTACTATTTTGGTCACTCTCGGTATTTCCTTTCCATCCCTGGGCTGCTCACTTATGAATGAGGGATGAGAGAAGGATGTTGAGCAGGTATGATGTCATCACGGGCATCTCATCCCTACCACATCTTTCGTGGGACTCTGAATCTGAGCCAGGGGCAGTCATCTTCATCACAGACCAAGAATTCTTCTCCCTGCCCCCACACCTCCCTCTTGTGCTGTCTTTGGCAGAGTCTGTGATGGCAGATGTGGTAACAGTGTGTGAAGCTGCCAAAAGTACTTAATCTGGCCTTTGAAATTGTTGTGCCTGTCACCTCAGATTCCAGATTCAGGAAGATTATCATGGATGAGTTCATCCATGAAGGATCAGGTTCTCGAGGAGGAGGAATAATTTCTACCAGACAGACTTAGAAGCACCCAATGCACGAATCCGAGCACCAACTTATGAAGTCACAGTGGAAAAGATGCTTTCTCCAGAACATTTTTCTCTGGCTTTCTTTTTTTTTTTTTTTTTTTTGATTGTTTGTTTATTCTTATAATGCCAAAGTATTGCATGCCTGTTTCTTGTCAAGTATGTTTCACATTGGGGTGCAGTTCCAGGGTAACTGCTTGTAAACTAGAAATGCTTTCATTGACAACTGGATGCAAATAACAGGACTGTGCTCAGGCTTGTTAGGGTTCATGGGTGAATTTTCTCATCAATGCGAAAAAGTACTTGATATAAAAACAAGTTGGGTAACGAAGGGCCTATATTGGCTTATAGTCCCTCAGGAGGGGAAGACATGGGACAGAACATGGAACAAATGTTCACATTATGTCAGAAGTCAGAAACAGAAGACCAATAAGAAACAGGGTTAAGTTATGAAATCTCAAGGCCCACTACTAGTGACACACTTCCTCCAGCAAGGTGTCACCTCCCCAAAGCTCTACAACCTTTGAACATCAGTTCAATCAGCTAGGAACCCAGTCTGCAAACACAGGAGGCTCTGGGGAACCATCTCACCTGCAAATAAAAGGGAAGTTGTAGAGAAAGAATAGGTGTATTGAGAAAGAATATGTGTGTGATAACCACCCAAGCCTGGAGCACACGGGAAGCCTAGAGGCAACCCTCTGCTCTCTTTCCCCACTCTTGTGCTCGAACACCAAACGGTCTCTCATCTCGGTACATCTGCTCCCCGGCAGTCAAGCTTCCTTTGCTCGCTCACAGGCTCACATGCCTACCAGTTCACCATAACCATAGACTCAGAATATACAAGTCCTCACAGTGTCCATCCCCACTCATCCTTTTAAGTCTCTCGGCTCCTTAGTCATACACTTTATAAAAGGGTTGGGTCTGCTTATGCTAGGCTCCAGATTGCTCCTTTGGTGGACTATATAACTTAGAAGATGTGTTGCTTTTCCACTCAAGCCTCTTGGAACAGATCTTCTGAGACCCGACCTTCCTGTGTCAGCTGGGAAGGTTTGTCCTTTGAGTTTCTACTTATGAAAGTCTCTTGGGCACATCTTTAATACTCCAGCTGTGGAATGCCTATGGACCTGGTTGCAGGTCCCATAAGACCGAGTCTCTTTAGATCCCAGGCATGTTAGAATGCTCCAGGTGACTCTGGAGTCTGAATGAGTCATTTGTGTCCTACCCAGGATGTTTCCTGAGGGCATAGTCCATGCAAGGACTCTTGCCAGCTTTAGCACGGTGAGCATGGCTCTAGCAGGCCTTGCCCTTCTCTTCCATTCCTTCTCCAGCCTCCAAACCCCTCCCCACTCTCTTTCAAATTCATGGCTTCTTCTTCCATTCATTGTTATGGTATGCAATGTATATGTGTGTGTGTGTGTGTGTGTGTGTGTGTGTGTGTGTGTGTGTATGTGTGTCTGTATGTATATATACACACACATATATATTCCTAAAAAGAACTTTCTCAGTTCATATAATATTACCTCTCAGTTCATATAATATTTGTATGCTCTCAGAGCTGACCATGTGGCACTGAACAACTAATTGGTGTGCTGGTCATGAAGCTGACCACCTCTAAGATGGATTTTTCTTGATTGAATCAATTGAGATGGGAAGGCTTGCCTTAAAAGTGGATCATTTGAGATCAGAGGACATACCCTAAATCTTAGCCACACCTTCTGCTGGAAACCTGTACAAAAGATCCTGTAAGAAGGAAGCCCTTGTCCTTGGCCTGCTTACCATCTCTCTGTCTCTGTCTCTCTCTCTCTCTGTCTCTGTCTCTTTCTGTCTCTGTCTCTCTGTCTCTCTCTCTCTGGGGAGGCATTCCCTCACTCATTTTGGAGCCCACTTCTTTGGGATTCCAACATGTACTCAAGATCCCCTCAGATATTTAGCCTCATGGACTAAAAAACTACAGGATCCTTGAACTTTCCACTGGTCGGCAGCCATTGTCAGAATAGTCAGACCACAGCCTGTAAGCCACTGCATGATTCCCCGACTTAATATGGATTCAGTAATCAGGTCTGTTCCTGTTGAAAACCCTGACATACATCATTCATATATGTATGTATATATATGTATACATATATATATATATATATATATATATATATATATATATATATATATATATATTAGCAAAGGTTAAGCCTTTGGCTTTGTTTATGTACAGCATATATTCAGTTATTACTGATATACATGCCCCCTCCCTATATCCTATATGTTTTAGGAGACAGGGCCTTTTGCATCCGATGCTGGCTGTATATGTTCTATGCTGCTCAGGATGACTCTGAACTTTTGGCTCTTTTGCCTCTACCTCCAGAGTGCTAGAATTTGAGGCATTTACCATCACATGTACTTTGATGTGGTGCTGTGAACCAAATCCAGGAGTTCTTCTTACATGCTAGGGCAAGCATATCACCAACTGAGCTTTTGAAAGGAAAGATATCAGCTCAGGACCCCCCAAGGCCAAGTTCTCAGCACAAAAGAAATTTATTTTCCCCAGAGGGACAGAGGATAGGGAATAAGAGACAAAGACAGCGGATAGAGGATGAGGGATGAGGAGAAGCGGAGAGAGGAAGAACGGGAGACAAGTGACTGACTCGGGATAGAAAGGAGACATACCTGACCCACAGAAAATGGTGGTTTGTGAAGGTAAAAAGGGAAGGCCTGTGTTTTCAAGGAGGAAAAATGAAAAATCACTTGTGTGATTTGAACCCTAAAAGTCATCATGAGGGATCAAGACATGACACACTTCTTAGAGCAAAGCCTTCCAACTATGGTTAGCCCTATGCTGGCAAAGGTGTTCAGCTTTCTCTTGTAAAGGACCAATGAGTAGACAGTCCAGGCTTGTGCCCCGTGATCTCTGGCAGGGACTCAGTCAGGCTTCTGCAGCAGGGCCGCAGCTTCAGCCGTTATGTGAGGAAGCAGCCGTGGCGTTGCTTACAAAGGCTGTGAGCTGCTGGTCTTGGCCGATTCCTGCACTAGTGGGTCACAGTTGGTGAAGGAGTTTAGAGTGAACTCACATATTGTCACTTAGAAATTCTGTAGAGCACAGACTGTAACTTGGCTACTCTTGTTATTAATTATTACTAATAAAAATAGCAAATAACTATTACTTGTATAATTAGTTTATTGTTAGACTCAAATTAATTTCTTATTATACAATTCATAATACTTCAGTTACATAAAATTTGAATGGCCAGCTGGGCACGGTGGCACGCTCCTGTAATCCCAGCACTCAGGGAGGCAGATACAAGCAGATCTCTGTGAGTTCGAGGCCAGCCTGGTCTACATAGTGAGTCCAGGACAGAAAAGCTACACAGAGAAACTCTATCTCAGGGAGAGAGAGAGAGAGGCAGTATGTAGAAATTGTAAGTTGGAGTGTGTTGGGGATCCTGGCCAGTGAGTACAGTGCTTATACAGTATGCATGAAGCCCTGGGTCTGATCCTCAGCAGGAAATGAATAGGGTGTGATGGCACGTGACTATTGTCAGGTGGAGGCACGAGGAGGAGGAGTTCAAAGTTGTCTTCTGTAATTTTGAGGCTATTCTGGGATTCATGAACTCCTAAGTAAAAAATGAATGAATAATAAGTTTTCGCAGAAACGCAACTTAAAACAAACTCTAGATAAGCCATTAAAAAAAAAAAAACCTCAGATGGCTGATTCCCTTCTCCCTTGTGTCACAGAATACAAATGGAAAAGTTAGTTCATCAAAACTAATACTCCATATTTTGTAGCTCAGAAAGCTAACGAAAGATCAAGTGATTCCTACCTCAAATCTTCACCTTTACCCCCAACCATCAAAACGCTGTCACCAAATGTTATGAAAACAAATGGTATAAACCCCAGCCCTTTACGGGCAGCTGGCTATTGTCAACGTCATTGCTTGGCATAGGTCATCGCAGTGGCATGGCATGATGTGGTCTTAACCCTTATACAGCGTCTCTGGCAGCTCCAGCTTGCTCAGCCTTTCTAAATTCTACAAATGCAATGCCATTCCTTTTATTTTCATGCTAGGGCCCAAAGTAATGACGTCCATCCTGAGTTGAGGAATTGCCAAGTTTGCCATGAGGAGGAACAGACATGGGGTTAGTTGCTGGTCCAGATCTGCAGCCCACTGGCTAGCCACTTCTGGGTGCACTGCACCACAGCTCATGTTTTTCTGACAGTCCTTCCCTGTGAGGCTGCACGTCCAGAGCCCACAGGCACCGTTCCAACACTGTCCACGATGGAGGCTCCGCTCGGCCTTGAAATTTCCTACTGAGCTCAAATAACTGGTACTGACTTGTGGCTGTAGACGGGACTGTAAGGAATTATAGACACTCATTGAAAGTTCCATAATTCATTTCCTTGTTTTCCTAGACTTTTGGGAGAAGAATCTAGACAATAAACATCTCTCTAAAGTGCTAGCCAAAGTTTTTCAAATAGGTCTTTAGTCATTCTGCAGGAATTTCTGTGGAAGCAGAAACAAAAAAAATTAGGATAATTCCACTTGCATTATTTTTTCCCTTTAAGAGCTTGGGGTGACAAGATCGCTCAGCATGAACACCAAGCCTGAAGGCCTGAGTTCAGTCCTTAGGAGAGAATTATGAAGCGTTGTCCTCCCGCCTCCACGTATGCTGTTTGGCATGTGTTCGCCATCTCCTGTGACACACACAGAATCAAAACAAACACCTACATCTTCTTTGAGGGGAATCATCCTGTGCTACTCATATAGAGGACTTCTGACTTCAGCTCCAAGGAGGTTTAATTTCCTGAGGCCTGATTCCAGATCATCCTGCTTTCCTGCCATTGCTGTTCCTGTGTGACCCCCCAGAAGGCCTGTGTCCAACTCTGAAGGCACTGGGTGTGGAGAAGGGGCCTGTCTCCCACCGGTACTTTCAGGAGATATACAAGACTCAGTATCAATCCTCGTTCAAGGAAAGGTAAGCTGGGGTGCACAGCGCTGTAGCAGGATACCTTAGATCAACTCACAACTTCAGACCACTTGCCTCAAGTCCAAGCCTTCTCCCCAGTGCTTTCTTTTGGCTCTGGGTATGATGTCATTTTGCAGCTGTTTGATGGGACCTCAGATAGCTGCATGGTTAAGCATAGTAAAGTCCCAACAGCCACATGTAATGAGGGTAAAGACGTATGTGAAAGACATAAAATACTTCCTGGACCTGTTCTGTAGACGGATAAGTCACCTGATGTATAAACAGCCAGGGATTAGCTACACCTGAGTACTTGCTGCCGGTAGAAATGTCTCTGTATCAACCAATGGTGCAGTCATCAGACAATTAGGCAGTCAAGAGTCCTGGTAGCCAGCTGGGTCTTCTTGTTTGTCCTGACTCATCATACCAATCAAAACCCATTTAATCTTAACGTGATCTGTGGATGGGCTTTTACAACTACACTATGGGAGAAAACAATGATAGACCTTCTCTCTCTCTCTCTCTCTCTCTCTCTCTCTCTCTCTCTCTCTCTCTCTCTCTGACACACACACACACACACACACACACACACACACACACACACGAGTAGGTTAAGGTGCTAATGAGCCAACCATGCACATAATTGATAAATGGATGAAGGACCATCCTCATAGATGACGGAAGATGCACATGACCAGAGGACATCACAGTAAAATCTGGCTCACAAAAGACAGTGTAAGAATAGGAAAGGCAAATTTTGGCCACCTGCAATTATTTGCTACCCAGAAGGTCAGTATCTCTGACATATGTAAACTCCATATACATTATGCTGTAATGTAAAATGTAAAAATGAGCAAAATATATGCACTGCAGAGAGTGTCCAGGCATGAAAGTGTGTGCTTCTCTAGTTTGGGCAATTACAGCAATAATGAGATGCAACCTTTATAAGTAATAATAGGGCTTGAGAGATGGCCAGTGGTTAAGAACACTGGACCCTGGTATGATTTGCAGCACCCACATGGTTGCTCACAATCATCTGTGAGTTGATTCTCAAGAGATATAAGGCCTTATTTTGGTCTCCAGTGGAAGCAGGCCTATACATAGCATACATACATGCAGGCATAACACCATACATATATAAATGATTTTTAAAATGTTACCAGTGATGTGATGATTATGATTTTGTAAAGGAGAGAGGAGGGGGGGAGAGATAGGGTGCACTTGTGCAAGTTCCATGCACACATATACATTTTCAGAAGATTCTCACTGTGTTGGTTCGCTTTTGTCATCTTGACACAAACTAGTCACCTAGGAAAATAGAACCACAACTGAAGAACTGCCTCCATCACACTGTCCTGTGGGTGGGTCTGTGGGGGCATTTTCTTAATTGCTAATTGATAAAGAGGACCCATCCCTCTGAGGGCAGGTGGCCTTGGGCTGTACAAGAAATGTAGCTCAGCTGCCCAGTAAATAGTATTCCTCATCCACAGTGGTTTCTGTTTCAGTTCTTGCTCTCAGTTTCTTTGAGTTCCTCCCGTGAGTTCCCTCAATGCAGGCTGTGACCTGCAAGCCAAATAAACTCATTCCCTGTCAGGTTGGTTTCCATCAGGGTTTTATCACAGCAAGAAAAGCAAATTGGGACACACCCTAAACTGTTACTTCAGTGTTACAGAAAGAAAGTCTCAAAAGTATAACATGAAAGTTTGACAAAGATCATCCAGTTCACTGGGAAGCTATGTAGTTTGCTCATCCTAGGGCTCTGAGAAGAAGGGAGAAACAGATTTCCTCTTAGGAAAATGAACAGCAGACTTCCTGAGGTTCTCAGCATGCTAGGCCTTACTCTTTCTCTTCGACTCATCAGTCTTCCCCTAATTCATTGCTTCTGGGGCTGTGGCAGCTTCATGTATCAATCCATCCATCATCCATCCATCCATCCATCACCCATCCACCCATCCATCATCCATCCACCCATCCATCATCTATCCATCATGTGTCCACCCATCATCCATTCATCCACCTCCCCCCACCAGTATATCTACAGTCACATGATTCAACCCCCATCCAAACCAGATACCATAGTGAAAGGAGCCCACAAATTTCTAAAGCTTTGCTTTAAGTGCTTCAAACAGTAAACCGGTGGAGTGGGGGAACAAAATTGCCCATGTATGCATCTGTTATAGAAACTATTCAGAAATGTGTAATACTAATAAACAAGTCATTGTCTAAGGTAACAGGAATAATAAGAATAATGAAGATAATATATCAAAAATGAGAAAAATTGCTGAAAATTGTTTTAAACAAGAAAAAGTTAGAACCCCAGTGGTTTTTTTCTCTTTTCCCTACCCTTTTCTTCCTTGCTCTTAGCAGGTTTCTTGGTTTCTATATAAAAAATAGTCTTTATGTGGAGACTGCATCCTTTGAGAGTGAAGGTCTCTGTGTACAAAATAAGCATGTCAATTACCAACTAGAATAAAAACAGAGAGCCCCTTTCTAACATTTTTTAAGTCCCTGTCAATCAAAGAAGTTCTTTCAAGTCAGCTTCAAATCACACTTAGTATTGAGGAAACTGTATGGTTATTGGCTGCAACAGTTGAGTTCTGACCAGCTCTGACCACTTTCGACCATTTTCAACCAGCTCTTTTCTAGACAACTGGGGATTGTAGAATCACCCAGTGAGCTGAACTTTTCCTACTTCCCCAAATGGTTGAACTGGACCCTTGTGGTTACCAAATCTCTTCTAAACAGAATGGAAAACTGCTACAATATACCCATGAAGTAATGATAATAAATTGTATCCACAGGAAATTGGTGCAATTTTTTTTTTTGCCCACCAGGAACAAAAAGAGCAGACAGATGGTAAAATTCTGTGCTTCTTCTGGAAGGTTAAAAATATCATCACTCATGCACTCACAAATTGGCAGTAATTACTTTTTATTATTACATAAGTTGCCTGAAGTAAAGTTTCATGAGCAAAACAGCATGGGTAGGTCACCTGAAGCATGCGTCTTTCATGCTCGTGGCTGTACATGTGTGACAAAACTTTTCCTGGGGAGATGCAACACATGTCTTCTCATCCTAGGTAGGGTATCTCACAGTAGACCAAAGTATGTGTACCACCAAAATCCAACTTGGGGACCCAAGGAGTTTTATTGGGATAGCTTATGGTTGTATGAGTGAGTGATTACATACAGAAGCAGAAATGACTCAAAGACAGGTGCTGCACCAAGGTCCACCCAGCATGGGTGACAGCTCACAAAGTCTGAGAAACAGAAGCACACAGCACAACCTGCAAGCAGCCCAACAGGTTAGAAAGTGTCCTTTTCCAGGGTCTGATCTAAGCTTCTTCCAGGTGGCTCAGCTGGTTGTTTCTTTGAGGCAGCTGGTCTGGTTGGTCTCAAGTCTTTATTGTAGCTCTGCTCCTTTCCTGCCTGGAGACAGGGGAGTCTCAATTTTTTTATTGTTTACTTTGGCAGGGAGGAGCCTCGTGAATTTGGTCAGTTTTAGGGAGTTCCTGAAACTACGTTGAGTTGTTTACCTTCCTGCTTAAGGAGCTTCCTGCAGGACGGGATGTTTCAATCTAGGAGGAAACTGGTACACAGCACCAGTGGATTCTCATACCCCAGAAAACATTCCTTGAGCTTGCCATGTGGATAGTAGAACATGTGACAAGGTTCTGTGAGTTAGGCCATAGCTGCTGTGACTGCTAGAGGCTGAGAGCTTCATGGACTCACTGGATGACAGCAGAAGTCTCCAGCTCCTGGGACACGACTGAAAGTCTGAATTTCTGTCCCAAAGCTGCAGCTGTCACTCTTTCCCAGACTTGCCCTACTGCAAGGTTTAAAACACTATTTCTGGAAGCTGAGAATGGATTCAGTTCTGATGATGGCTAATCTGTCCACAAGCATTTCATCAGATTTACCCAATCTGTCCCATTCTCTTTCTTCTTCACACAAGATGCAATCTTTCAGCATAGCATGAAAGAAGAAATAACAGTAACCAAACAATGGTGCATAATTCTTTGAGAAGTAAAACTGTGGCTTAGTGAAAGGCAGTTGGAGACAGCTCAAGCAACCATGGAAATTAGCTCCTTGGCTCCCCAGTTCTCCAGCTTTGTGGCACAGGACATGTCTGAGTAGGATCTTAAGTGCCACGGACCCAGATCTACTGATCTCTCTGTTAAGCAATGGTTTGCCTCTGAAGATCCTTTAAGACCTGCTGCCCTTGGAGGTATTGCACATCTTAAATTTATCCATGGCTCTGCCTAGACAAACCAAAGTAATTCTTCATTTCTGATACATATGACTAAAACCACAGGTTTAAATCTAAGAACTCATAACTACAAACCACAGAAGCCGTTTCTCAATATTCCCAGCAGTACTTACACACCACGAACCATAAAAGAACAAAATGGCAGGTGTCTGTCAGAAATTTACCCACCATACATAAAAACACTGATCTGGATTGTCAACTTGACAAGATGTGAAACCAACATGGGCAGGTGTGGCTGAGCCTGCCCATGACTGCAATTTCAGAAGGGACTAACAGGAGGAGCCTTCCCTCAGAGTGGACAGCATTCTCCAACTGATGGGTCCAATCTAAAATGGTCTACAGAAAAGGTGGCACTTCCTGCCTGCCTTCACTGCTGAGCTAGTGCATCTGCTGCTGCTGTTACCCCTGCAGCATCTGTTGCTGTTTCTGCAACCTTCACCATTGACACCACTGTAGCTATCCTTCCCTGAGACCAGACAATGTAACCTTCCAATGTAGACTGAATGCCAATGGCTCCTTAGAAATCTGTCAGGCCATTGGCATCAGTTTGGGGCTGCTAAGGTTTCACTAAGCGTGAGCAGTATGCAGACTGCTACTGTTGGACTGCCCAGACACAGATCAGGGGTAGCTCACTATGGAGCCAAATATGAGTAGCCATGGACAAGGGACACAGATTTAGATTAGTCAAAGTAGCCTGTTCCAACATGGCCACAGTTTCATGAAGTTTTTATTGTAACAGAAAAAAGAATGAAATAAATTAAACCTCCCCCCCCCCTTTTTTCTTTCATTATGCAGCTACAACAAAGTAGAGAAATTTCAGCTAGGCCATCTGCTGACTCAGCCTTTTGGTTGGTGAAACCAGGGTTTTGTGAAGTTAATAGATTCCAAAGGTTTTTTTTCCCCCTTTAATCTGTTGCTAACAGATTGCTATGTCTGACCTAGAGGTGGCCAAGAAATGGCTATTAGGGGATGAAACATAGCTCCAAATAAATTGTAATTAGGCTTTGGCCCTGCAACATTCCAACTGCCGGCTGAAAATTAATCAGTCAGCATTACAGATGCACATTGGATCAGTCTGCAGATACAACTTCTTTCTAGGCATTCTCCCTCACAGATCCCCCAGTTGAGCAAACGTCACAATTTGTGCACGTGAAGGGGAACACATCTCACTTATTCCTTGATAGCCAGAAAGAGCCATTCCTAGGATCTGATGTAGATGGGGCTGAGTGTTAAGCATGGCAACAGTCTTTAGGAGAGAGGAACAGCTGGTAAAGCCATTAAGAGAGAAACCCCTGGATCTCATCACAACTCCAAGCCATCGTGGTGTGGCTCTGACTTGTTTCTCTCTATCTGACATAACATTTGCATGTGACATACAACAGGATTATTATACTTAAAATGATCAGCAACACTTGTTGGCCTAATGGAGCGAAGGCAACAGGTGAAGGGACCACACATTTTAAGCAAAGTTTACACTTAAAAAAATCTAGGCTGACTGCATATTGCCCCCATATTTACAGTTACTTGTACTCTATAGACTATATTGCTTGTATTTGGAGTGCTTACACAAATCTGTTACTTGTTACAGCTCTTTTAAATGTTGATGTTTAATAATCAAATTATAACCATTATCTACAGACACTGAACTAATCTGTTTGATTTTTTTTCCTAGAAAAATCCTTCCTGCTATGAACTCAATATAAAATAATTTTAAAATTATCAAAGTAAAACATTAGTAGCATACATTCATATGCTCTCTGGGTACACAAAGAAGCCTCTGCAATTAATAAATTACAACAGAGCAGATGTTGTGGTGTTCTCCTGTGATCACAGCACTGAGGAAGCAGAAGCAGGAGAATTGTGAGCTTATTAAAGTTAGCATGGGCTTCTGTAGCAAGTTCCAAGTCAATGAAGATGATGCAATGAGGTCCTATCTCAAACAAACTGGCCTGGTAGGAAATGCAGACAGTTAAGGAGAAAGAAACCTGAGTGGAAGCAGAAAGGAGACAGGATTTCCAGTAACTGTCCCACCAATGCAGGCTTGCCTCTGGAGACATCGTGAAGGTTACAGAATGTGTAGCCCCTCCCACAATTCAGGTGCTGGTCAGCTAAGTAAACACACATTAGAACACTTAGGGATGTCTGTGCTTCCACCGGTGGTACCCTGAGGTGGGATTCCCAGCAGCTTCTACCTGTGGGATGAACGTGGGTTTTGAGATCAGGATAGATGGCCACTGTGACTGGAATACTCTCTTAACCCTTCAGTCACACAAATGTGTGGGGACCTAAGAGACAGCTGACAACCCACCATGACACTATGGACATTTGGATGGGCATCTACTTGGCAATGTATAGTGTCTGGCAGCATCCTTGACCTCCAGGCACTAGACTCCTTTGTATTTCTGTCCCTGGTTGTAAAAAAACAAACAGCATCTCCATATACTGTCAAATATGAGGAGAACCAGCTGGACAAGGACAAATGATGCCTTATAAATCAGGCTGCCATCTTTAAGCAAAGCAAGCAGTTTACAAAATAGACTTTATAGCAAGATTCAATTTCTAAAAATCAATTATTTTACAAATTAAATTAACATATACCATGTTTTGGTAACATTACATTTTTTAACAAAATGTGCTTTTAGTAATTCTTCATTATCTGATTTTTATTTGACATATATATATACTCATGTACATATATACATTAAATGTTTGATTATGAATATTTTCAGTTTATTCTTTGAATGTTTTAGAATTTCCTACTACTTTCTCAATAGATATACAATTGCTACACTGAAAGAAAATATATACATTTCTTAATATTCACATATATGCATAAAATTTTCTTAAAAGAACATCTAAGAAGTGAAAATAATAGTCATATTATTATTATTATTATTATTATTATTATTATTATTATTATTATTATTATATTTGGATTTAATGAATTTCTTACAATGAGTACACAGCAATTTCTCAGTAAATAATGATGTGATTAGCAATGATTTTAACCATAAATCTCAGACTTTCAGCAACTAAGGCAACCAACAAGTAACCCAACTGTGAGGCTGATTCAAGTGCCCTCCTCCTTTCCACCTCTTGGGTGATGTGACAATGGTCCCAGCAGCACCACAGCTCATGTGTCCACTTCACTCACTCACCCTGTCCTGGCTGAGGTGTCACCTCTCCTTTGATGGTACAGACGTGGCAGGACTAAAGCTTTCAGCTCTAGTCATCCCTCCCTTCCTGTCTGCCTGCCTGCCCCCCTCCCCATTTTTCAAAACAGGATTTCTCTGTGTAGCCTTGGCTGTCCCTGACTTGCTTTGTGGATTAGGCTGGCTTTGTGGATTAGGCTGGCCTCAAAGTCACAGAAATTCTACTGTCTCTGCCTCCCGAGTGCTGGGATTAAGTCACCACTGCCTGGCTTCATTCTTAAATCTCTGCATGTTAAATTCTTTTTCACAGCCTCTAAGTCTTCATGAGTAAAGAATGGTGAGAAGGTTTTCTGAACTTTTTGCAATATTCACAAATAAGTCTGCTCTGTTTTACTTTTCCAACCAAATATAAAGTGAAAATAAGGAAGGAGATAAGATGGAAAGCTTTCCCTCTTCCAAGACAGAGAGGGTGATACTAAGGTCAAGGGGTAGGAATACTGCAGCGATGTCTCCCTTTCAGGTACTTCTTATCTGAATTTCCTTAAAGAGGGACTCCCCTTGGGAACGTTGCAGAAAAAGGTCAGACAGAGCCACAGGATGGGGAGAAATACTGTAAACCTCTGTTTTATTGGTATGATATAGCTGTTGTAACTATGAGCATATACCACCTATGGCTAACACACACACACACACACACACACACACACACACACACACACACACACACACACGCATGCGCCAGGAAAGTAGGATAGGGACAAGTTGAGAAGAAGGGAGTCAACAGGAATTGAAGGGAGATAAAAAAATAAAAGGTGAATATGGTCATAGTACATTGTGTACACATCAAGTTGTCAAAATAAATGAATAAGAATATAAGTTAAAATAGAGCCTCTGAAGATGGGGTATGGCATTGGACCCACCCCAGTGTGTTTTGCTATTAGGTCAAGGGAACACCTCCCACCCCTGCTTTCTTCTACCATATGGCTCGGCTGGGGTCTAATACCCAGCTCCTTACCCCTTACCACAGTGGTGCTCACACACGTGTATCATGTTCTTTCTTCCTGGAGGTTAAGTCAAGACGGAAGCAAACAAGGTCAGAGAGCAGCCAAGTCTGGATTGTCTGGTATAAGAGATTCTGGAGATGGATGAGGATCTTATAGCAGTGATGCCTACTTGTTGAGTCTCTATTGTTTCTTTTTATTGTAGATCAGACCAAAGACAACTTTCTAGAATTTTAACTCATCTTTGAGTGGTGGATGAACTTCTGGCTGAGTCTAGGTTTCATCACACTTAGCAGAGGTCAGAATGAAATTCTTCCTATAGACTTAGCAAATGCCTGGTCAAGTCTCATTCCTTTAGAGAAGATGTAGCTGGAACTTTCATAGGGGAAAGGCAGGACTATCAGGTGCTGAAAGCTGGTCACATGTTAGTGATGGAAACAAGACAGGAATTCCCTAAAGGAGGAGATTTTTTCAGTGATAAAACCAGGATGGTCATAGGCAGGCTAAGATATTTCATTATCTTTTTAAGTTAAATGCAGAAAGAACTTTAGAGATGTTGACATTGGTAGAAAATTAAAAGTCAAATAGTGATTGAAAACTCCCGTTTTTGTTGTTTGTTTGAGACAGGAGCTTTCTATATAGCCTTGGCTGGCCTGGAATTTGCTTCGTAGAGCAAGCTGGCCTATAGTGATCTGCCTGCGTTTGCCTCTCTAGTGCTTGGATCAAAGATGTGCACCACCATACCCAGCCAAGCCTCTTGTTTTAGAGACAAAAAGTTAAGAAGTTGAAAGTTCAAACATCACATTGAGTTATGCCATTTCCTAGTATTGGATGCACACTGAACGCGTGTTTCCAGACTTCTGATTGCTATTGAAGATGCTCTGTGCCATGTACTACTTGGTAAAGCTGACATGAATGAAATCATGGTGTGATCAAGGCCTTTCTTGTGCAAAAGTTAGCAAGTTGTACAAAATTACATGTCAATACATCTGTTTTAATTTCATTCTTCTTCAAACTTTGGGAGGTAAAAGGAAAAAGGTGTCTATAGATAATTTGCTAGGCCAAGCCTTTTGTTCTTTCTCAGGTGATGCAGCTACACTAATATCTGTAATGTCCTATCAAGGCTCAAGCCAGGTGCCTGTAGAAGCTTCAGGGAAGAAGCGGGGAAGTAGAACATCTACTGTCACAGACGGCATTGCTTGACAAAGTTCCAAAGACCTCTGACTGTTCAGCATGATCTCTAAACACCCAGAACAGCTGTTGTGGCTTTGCTTAACAAAGTTCCAAAGATATCTGGCTGATCACCACTGCTCTTAAATGTTATGAATGGTCCAGATGTAATTTTGCCTTAAAACTACCTTGAAATCTACCTTTTCTCCTAAAATTGTCTTTCTTTCTATTTCTCATTTTGACTATGGGTCCTAATGAAATTTACTCTGGAAAAGCTTTTTCTCACAAGTAATAGCATAGAAGGCATCTAACCAAAGGCTTGAGGCAATGATAGAGTTTTTTGCTCTGATTGTGAGCACCCAAGCAGAAACTACTTAAAAGAAAGTTAGGACCTTTACATAACAGTACCTGGATAGATATTATTAGTGGTAGAAAAGGTTCTTTAGACTCTGCTTTGAGGGCAATAGAAAATGGGCTTGGAACACCATGCTTTACAGATATTTTAAAATAGAAGACCCCTTGGCAGTTAGTCTGGGCATAGATAGAACACCTATTGGTTTGGGACTGGGAGTAAGTCAAGTTTTTCCTTTATTAGAGAACATTTAGTTCAAGCTATGTTGCTATGACAATCATGTAAACACAATGGTGTTAGCCCAGGGAAATTTATGATTAAACTTTCCTGAGTATTATTTAAGAAATAATAATCAGGTCATGATGACCATTGCTTGGATATTGATTAATTTTTTTCTATATGCTTTATTATCTATTGCATAGAACTGTTTGTATTTCTTTGTTAGACTGTTCTCTTGCTTTGTTGATTTTTAAATGCCCTATTGATTGTAAAAGTTGAGAAAAATCATGATGTAATCTGTAATGAAAAGAATTGAACTCCACTTTAAATAAAGTACTGGTGTTGGCCCAAGGAGTGACAGAGATGGAAAAGTGTAACAGTGAGCAAAACAGAGAGACAGAAAAATAAAGTTTTCTTGGGCTATTAAGACCTTTCAGTTTATACCATAACATAGGCCTGGGCTAGTTTTCTTTTTTTTCCCCCTGATTTCCTCAACCTCTCCTCAACAGCTAGTTCCTCTAGCTAGTTGTTCCCCAGCAGTTTGTTTCCCTTAACCAGCTGGTCACTGCCTGCTCCCTACCTCGGATCCACCAAGAGTTTCTCTTCTCTCCTCTTCACTGATTCCCGGAGCTGGTATGTGGGCCAACCTACCACCCTGAGATTTCTCCTAGCTGCTGGGAGGGCTGGAAGGGCTGGGAAGGGCTCTCAATTGTCAGTCATTTTCCTGAATTCACTAGCAATACTCTTTGTGCAAGGACTGTGCCTTTTGTGGGTCAGCCAGCCATTTTAGTCACCAGAGCCACAAGAAGATGATTTCTCTCACCTCAAGTCTGGACCATTATTCCAGCTCTTGGTCCTGTCACATGATTGTCTTAGGCTACATCACAGCCCTGCTTCCCCTCACGTTGAACCTGCTCCTTTCTTTCCGGGAGCCCTGGTTTCACGGGCATTCAACAATAAATTTTTGCATGCTAATGCCTATTGGCTCAAACCCAACTCCCAGGGAACAGAGCATACTATAAGCAAACTTTCATCTATGACAACTCCCAACAGAAGGGAGGCAGTGCTGCCTAATGATAGTCATCAGCCCACAGATGACGCAAGGTCATCCTTAACAGAGGTGTCTTTGGAAGGACAGAATGCCAAGTTCTTTGTCCTGTTCCAGATCTGTATTGATCTTTGTTCTGATTCAAGTAAGATAATGTCCCATAATTGAGATTAGATATTTACAATGGTTTGTTATTCTATGAATTATATCACCACCTAGACCTGTCATTTAGCATTCATAGGCTTTTTGCAGACTTGGTGAAATTTTTATTACTGCCCACCACAAAGGTAACAGCTTGAAATGGGAATTTCTGTGATTACACATTCTCTGAAGCTCATCTTGATTTTAACTCCCAGGAACTCGCAGAAACATTATTGGCTTTGTCTGCAGTCATGTAAAATTCATCCAGGCTGTATACTCAGCCTCTCAGCCTCAATTCCTCTCCACTTGACATCAAAGCGGGGACACACACCATGGTTACTGCCCCGTGTTCACACAGCTCAGCTCTGCTGCACATAGGGGTCTAAGCAGTATGTGGAAAACAAGAGGGACCAGGCCATTTTCTGCTGGCTACAAAGTTCTCTATGGGAAATGGATGCAATGCCTTTTTGTCATAGGTCTGCAATTCTCACTCATGTCCACTGGTTCACAACTGCCTGTAACTTGAGTTCCAGGGAGATCCAACGCCTCTTGGCTCTACATACACACACACAATTTAAAAGAAAAAAATCTTTAAAGGAAATAATAAATAAAGGTAACATAAAGGAGTGAGTTTTTAAAGAAAGGGAAAAAATCCTCAAAATTGAGGACACACAGGAGAAAAGTTCACATACTTTTGAAAAATATATAATTAGAAATGTGTTTTCATATTTGGAGTTAAATTTCTATTTCTGAAAAGCACATAGCTTAGTGCTAGATATTAAGCTCTGAGCAGGTAAGGTCTGCTCCCACTGATTATGCCTAAAGTTCCCTAGTGCTAATGGATCTGTGTGTGCTCTCCTGCTGTGCACATTGAGGCTCCTCAAGTAAACCGCTGTTTAGAAGGCTGTGGATCATCTTTAGTTAATTAGTTGAGTCATAAACAATAGCTGTGGTGAAAACCAATGGTTGGTTAACAACCCTAACTGCTGTATGTGGTTAGCAAGCAACCTGACTGACCTTTCTGTAGAATACAAGCCACAGTGTACTATTAAGTGGGCGCTTTCTACTGCAGTCGAAAATAATTCAGTGAAGTAACCCTAAAGACTTCTTTCTATAAAACTGACCTGGAAGCTAAAGCTTAGGATTTCAAAGCAGTCATATTTGTTAAAATAAATGCCTACTTTGCCTCTCCATGGATAACAAAAGCCTACCTTATTTGTGGGTGCTTAGCTCTGTGTGTCTGTTTCTCTCTGTGTATTTGTCTGTGTGTATCTGTCTCTCTCTGAGTATCTATCTGGGTGTCTGCATGTGTTATCATGTCTATATCTGTATGTATCCATGTATATGTATCAATGAATGTACCTTCATTTATTTGTGTATCTATCATTATATCTGTCTCTGCATATCTATATTCATATCTGTGTGTTCACATGTCTGTGTCTGTGTGCATGTTCTAATTTGTGTCTCTATGTGTTTTGACTGATTGTACCTATTATTCATGGGTTTGTCTGTGATGTAGACATGTGTGCATTTGTGCCTGTATATACATTCAAGGAAAGAGCAGCATTCTCCAAACCTAGCCTCAAAGCAGTACCATCGTACGAAACTACATTAGATACGAATATATTATGCATTATGTATCAGTTTCTCTCCCGGCCCCTCCCCGTGTGTGTGTGTGTGTGTGTGTGTGTGTGTGTGTGTGTGATTGTGTGCAGGGCTGTGCAATGCTGGTACAGACCAGTGTTCTTAGAGTGTGGCCCATACCAGCTCTATCATGTGGGAACATATTAGAATGCCAAGCCTATCTCCCCTTCCTCCCCCAAATATACTGAATCAGAAACTGGGGTTCACCCCACAGTGTAATGTTTAATCAACCTACCGATTGCTTTGATGTGCTGTGGTTACCACCTTTAACTACTTGCTGTCATCTTTGCAATTAACCAGGGATAGTGAATTGTCTTTTGCCTTTTGAGCTCAGCAGAGAGTTGCAATGGCTCTTACATTATGGGGTAGCAGTGACAGGCTTGGGGCATGGTAGTAGGCAGGATTCACCAAGGCAGAAACATTGATATGTATTAGATGCATTGTGCATAGCTGCAGAGGACAAGCCAGCAGAGAGAAGCTGTCTGCAGACATCCTAATAAGCTGACTTTATGAGACAGTGTTTCTCTGAAATAGTTCCCTGGTTGTTTAGGTCTGATCAGACAGGATATTTTTAACTTTTCTGGGAGAGACTGGCAAACATCTACTAATTCCAGATTAAGACAAAAGACTGAGCTGAAAAAAATGCTTCCACTGGAGTCTAGCTTGGTCAACAAGTGAGTTTTACAGGGTTGCCTCCAGGAACCCAGAGGACTACTTATAGGAGCAGCTCTTCCCCAGCAGCTCTTAACAACTTACACACTTGACAGAGCTGGGGCCCCTCCCTCCATCCATGAAAGAACAGTCATAGGCTCAATCCCATGAGGGTCTCACACTCAGAATAACAGCTACTGGGACTTTCAGGCTGTTAACAGCCAGGCCATGCCAGGATGGCAGTGTTCCACAAGAGACAGCTGTGTGGGGCTCACATGTGGATGTGGATGGCCAAGCAAATCTCTCACAGGTTTGCTGAGGAGTTTTACATTATGAGTTGAGTCCTAAGGACTGATTCTATCTAAGGCAGTGTGGAATTTTCTGTAGGGGTATCATGACACCCTGAGACAGACTGTTAAGATTCACTTTTTGGATGTTGTTTGGAGGCAATTGTATCCTGGCTCTGAGCCCAAACTGCACCCGTCCCAAAATGACATCATCCCAGATGTTATATATGGGATGTGTGTGTGTGTGTATATATGACAATAGCTTTATTTTCTCTAGAATAATTAAATCTTTTCATGAAGTCAAGGTGATAACATATCCTGAATTTCTGAATAATTTTGCTTATAATGATTTGTCATTTTTCTAAACTAATCAATGGCAAATACATTTATACACAAGGAAATATTTCCTAAGGGTTATATTCTCCACTTTTAAAACAATGAAACATTTGTGAAAAAGGCTTTGCTTACCAGCTCTCATTGAGGCTTTAGTAACAAGAGAAGGTCCTCCACTTTGCTATTGAGTATTTGATGACAAGCTATTGCCAATTGAAACGTAGTTGTGTTTGGTAAATGTGCTTCAAGTGAGTCTCTCATTCAATGTGCTGCAGTCATCACCTGCAGCCTAACTTCCTGGCACAGCTGCTGGGGACTGGAGACAGCATTTGGCCACTGTTGGTAGCTTTGCTCTGCTGTTCTCTTAGGGAGTTTGAGAATGCATAGACGGAACAGAGTCCCAAGTGGCTTCTTGGGGTCTTTTGTGTAAACTTTTAGCTCTGCTTTCAGATGCACTGGGGCATCCTTGTATCCCTGGATCTATAGATTATTTTTGTCTAGATATTATTAGAGAAATGACTAATGTGTAGTTGTTTCATGCTGGTGATATCATACTACTGGAAAAATTCTCCCAAAACAAGCATAAAAAGAAAAATTTATGTTCTAGATAAAGTACAAATCTGTCAATAATTTTTTACATAAATTTTTGTTACATAAATAAAGTTTATGTTGCCTATATAAGAGGTTGAGAGCAATTTTAAATTATTCATAATTATGATTCTAAATGAGTTCTTTACTAAATATGCTACAGTGTATTTTTACTTGTCTTTAGACTTTACACACCCAAGTAATGAAATATTTTAGTTTCATTGCTATTATTCTAAAATCATATAATAATATAATCTGATTGCTGCAAAATAAAGACAGTTGTCAGGCTTCTTGAACATTTTTTCCTTTTGTTTTATTTATCTATTTTTAGATTACATCTTGCTATGTAACCCAGGGTGGCTAGGAACATGTAATCCTCCTGTCTCATTCTCAGATGACTGAGATGACAGGCATGGCTACCATGCACAACTGTGCTTCCATAATCTACGAATAACTCTTCATTAGACTTGAATATGAAAGCCAAGGGACGTTGGTTCGCAGAGCACTTGCCTAGCATTCAGGAAGCTTTGGGTTCAGTTCCTGGTAGCACATGAATGGGGCTTTGGCGGTGCGCATGTGTAATCTCAGTGCTCACCCTTGGGAGGACCAGGAAGAAGGAGCCCAGGGTTATCCTCTGATACGTAAGTATTTCAAAACCAGCCTAGGTGTTTTAGTTTAATTTCTGTTGCCATGATAAAGTATCTCTAACAGAAAGCAACTCTGAGGAGAGAGGACTCTCAGCAGCAAGAACTTGACATGGCTTCTCACATCATCGCATAGGCAAGAGCAGAAAAAAACACACATGAGTATGCTTATTGCTGAAAACACTTACTCTACACCTAACCCTATAAAATGGTGCTGCCAACATCTAGGGTGGGCCTTCCCACTTTAACAAGCACAACTACCAAAGGCCCTCACAGACAGGCGCATGGGCCAACTCTAAGATGCTTCCCAAGTGACTCTCGGTGGCTTTAAGTCGACAGATAAAACCAGCCCTCACAGTGGACTACATGAAGCCCTGTTAGAAAGGAAAAATGAAGAAACATAATATTAAAATTAGTCAGCCAGCTTAAAAACCTAGTAGGATGTCAAAGGAACTCGAGTAGACAAAATAATCTAGAAAAGAAGTACAAATTTGAAAGTCTCAAATTCCTGGCATTGACAACTTAGCACTAAGCTGAAGTGGCATGGAACTCTGGTGTTCAGATGCAGACTGATGCCATGGAGTTGGAAGTACAGGACCGAAGCCTCGCCTCAAAGAAGAAATGGTTTTTATTTTTGTTTTTTTAACAGGGCCACCTAGGCCATTCTATAGAAGATGGAGTGGATTTGTTACAGTGCCAGGGAGATATCTCCACAGAATTAACTCAGCCTGGACCAAAGATCGCAATATTAAGTGCCAAAGGGACCAGACTTTTAGGAGAAAGGCGGAGGACAAGCACTGGATTTGGTAACGGTTTTCTGGGCTCCTCACTAAAGCATCGGCCACAGAAGGAAAAGTAAACTTGTCTTTGAATCATCAAAGAACTTACTATGTAGAATCCTCTGATGCACTGCACCAGTTGGGAGGATTGTGCTTAGCCATCTAGCTGCTTCCTACCATTTCTGTCCTTGGATTTAAACTGTTCTCCCTCAAGCAGACTGTACATCAGAGATGCCTTTTTGTGTTTGTTTGTTTGTTTTTTGAGACAGAGTTTCTCTGTGTCGCCTTGGCTGTCCTGGACTTGCTTTGTACAATGGATAACACGTCTCACTACGGATAAGAGATGTTTTTCTGATCACACTGTGGTTGAACTTGTCAGCAGGAACAATATTCATTGTCCTTCCAAGTCTGGTGGTAGCCTGATTGCTTGCTATTTGCTGCCCGACAAGAACAGAGGACCCTTGAGATCAAAGGTTCCATTTCTCTCAGGAGTGGCTTTGGGTGAGTGTTACAATTAGTTCCTTTTAAGTGAGCTTGCTGGTACCAGACGATAGTGGCAACTTGGGCATTCCAAAATCCTGTGATGATAGCTCAGTGTTCAGCCTGTCAGTTAAGCAGTTGTATGAATGACAGGAGTGCAAGCACAAATCAGAAACCTATGGGAAGGCGGGTTGGGTGATCTGGTGAGATGCAATCCTGGTGGGGTGCAGGTCCAGTTAGCACTGACCTCAGGATGCTCCCTGTAGGTAGGGCAAGAGGATGCCTGATTAGCAGCCAAGGGGTTCAGAAGCTCTCTACAACCTTCAGGGAAGAAGGGAGACGGTCCTTCCTCAGAATAAATGAGGAGTCTTAAAAAACGGGTTGTGGTGGAGGAGTGGAGTGAGAGAGCCTGAGAGAACTTTATTTCATGAATCAGGGACACATAAACATTGGGCAGTGAGAGGGAGTAAGAGAGTGAATGTGTTTGATTTGCTGGGGATAGAGATACCAGGGATACTTCATTTACATGTAACAAAACAGCCCTATCGTAAGACAGGAAAGCAGTACTTATTTATCCTATGAGTTGGGGGAAGATCTCCAGGTACAATTAAAGGTCATTGGTTGAAAGCCAAGTCACCAACATGTCTACTAGGACAGGGAGCATAGGGTGGGTGTTTGCAGGAATCTTCAGGTGCTTCCTGAATGAGGGTTTTGTGTGTGTGTGTGTGTGTGTGTGTGTGTGTGTGTGTGTGTTTGTTTTTGTTTTTAATCAGAAAAGGGTTAGGCTTGTAATCTCATCTCCCTGATGGCCACATAACAATTCTTAGAGGTTCTGGGGTTTCCCAGATCACACAGAGAGGGAACTTAATGAGAAAGGAAATCTGTTGTCCTATACTGAACTAAGAGGCTATACAGAAAAGTCAGATTTTGAACTTAATAGCAGGATCCCGCAATTCACCACCATGATAGCTTTCTCATCCAGTTTTCTTTGAAATTCCTCAAGTATAATTGAGATGGAATTAGAAAAGCATTCATCCTGTGCTCCGTTGGTGGTGTAGCTATGAGTTCTGAGCTTTAAACATAAATTCCCTAATATAAATTATGACTACTAACATATTTTTCCTACCTTTCGACATTTTTTTTCAGAATTTGATAAATAATACAGAAAATATATAATTTCTTCCTAATAGCTTACCATTTTCTGATCCCCAGTAATGCTTTTTCTATCAAAATCGTCTATTTCACATGGGGAGGGGGAACTCCTTATAATTTGAAACATTTTTAATTTGCTAAATTTTAGCAGTAATTTTTATATTCCTGAAATTTTCACTAAAACAGTTACTGGACTATGATTACTATAATTGTGTTTCTATAATGTTTATTTTTAATAATTAAAGCTAAATGGATTTGGTTGTTACACACTGCTTAGTGATGTAAAAGTACCTGTCATCTTGTTTCAAATCTTAGCACCTGAACATACAAAGGGTAGAGGTAGAAACAGCTAAAAGAGCAGACTTAAGCCTCACTAGAGCAGAGCTCCACAGAAACCTTGAGATGCTGCTACATTGTTAGGCCAACAATGTGCTCTTACTTTTTAATTAAGGAACTGACTAGCTTTGTGTTTCTGGGAAGCTTCGAGCACATGCTAGCCACTGAGAAACATCCACCACCCGAGGCTTTTGGCATGTGATTTTGAAAAGTCTCACTCAGTTGCCAAGGCTGGCCTCAACTCTGTGCCTAAGGCTCCCTCCACATCCAGCTTTGTATTTTCCTGCTTCAGCCTCTTAAGTGGCAGGGATTATACAGTGGTACCCTAAAGCCCTAATGATGAAGTTTTGTTTTGTTTTGTTGGTCTTATTCTTACTTTTAAATGTATGCAAGCATTTAATTTTAACCACCTGAGAGTAAAGCAGTTTATTTTTATCACCCTGGAAACTAGCAATATATTCTTACTTGGCTTACTGTTGTGTGTGTGTGTGTAAGCTTCCAATTCATGATACAAAATTGATCAATTGTGACAAAAACTTCTCCAAATAAATATCTTAAAAATATAAATGGCTGCTAGTTGAAAGTGTACATCCTAAAAACCCTCAAAAGGTGTTCCTGAAAAGACAAGTGAATTCATGCTGGGCGTGGTGGCACACACCTTCAATCCTAGCACTCGGGAGGCAGAGGCAGGCGGATCGCTGTGAATTCGAGGCCAGCCTGGTCTACAAAGTGAGTCCAGGATGGCCAAGGCTACACAGAGAAACCCTGTCTCGGAAAAAAAAAAAAAAAAAGACAAGTGAATTATTGAATGCAAGTGCCTTCAGAGAGGGCATTTCTGTGTATAAAAATCTGTGTTTAGAATATGCAATTTTAGAAAAAAATTCCTTTCTTCTTTTCCTGATGTTAAAGTTCATGGTTCGGATGATGTATTAGCACATACATAATATATATAGAAATATGGCTGTCATATACTTAGAAAAGTAACAAGCATCATATTTGAATATATATCCTCAAAAATCTTATGTTTTCTTCAAGAAGTATTTAACTTTTTACTGTGTAATAAATACAAAAAAATTTAGTGCATCGCTCTGAGCAAGTTTATTCCTAAAGTGATATTTCTGCCTTGGCTGATTGACAGGCCTCACAATTATATTTCAATAACTTTTCTGTTTAAAACATCTTGTTACTTCTTAAATAATATAGTTTATGCCACGTGTAGTTGTGTGTGTATGCATATGCTTGTATACTCGGCTTATATGTTCATGTTAAAAATTGTTTATACTTTTAAAAATCTATCTTAAGGAACACCCCAACAATCTTTAATCTACAGCTAGATTTGGTGGGACAGACTTGTAACTCCAATTACCAAGGGGGCTAAGGCGTGAAGATCATAAATTCAATATCACTCTGGGCTACAATGAGTTCAAGGGCAGTCTGGGCCATGTAATAAGACTCACAGTAAAAAAATAAAGGAGGGTTAGAGTGTTTGTTACTATGCTCAGTCCTCTGAACTGGGAAAAAGCACACAGCTTACTCTACACAATTTATATCCAATACCATTCACTGCAGGTGCAGAAAAATCAGCCTTGGCCTTCAAGTCAAAGATAAGTTCGGCCAGCAAGATGGCGCCATAGGTGAGGTGTTTGCTTTGTTACTTGAGTTTGGCCCCAGGCACTCACATGATAGTTGACTGTTTTCAACTATTCCTTGATGAATGTCTGTATCTTCTGGTGACTACCCTCCTGGAGCTCCCTGAGGAGGTACTTGCTCTCTAGTCCTCTGTGCAGATGGAAATCTGAATCTCTTCTTATTGACTCGCAAGGTTCCTTGTGTTTTCTAGGTATTGGTGCTGGGATTTCTCATGCTCATGCACATGCACACCACACCATACATCACACACACACACACACACACACACACACAACATACAGGAATGCACAATTCTCAAAAGGAAATAGTGAGGCACTGCGTTAATTATTTTTTAGGTTGAAACTTAATGGTAGGTGATTCTAAGAAGCCCTTTATTCTTTCCTTATATCATAAATCTCAACAGACAACCGTCTGGATAGTTAATAGACAATTGCACCACAGTTCTCCCACGCTTTGGTATGTGGGAGATGAGCCATGGTTTGTCATTAAACGTGATGGAAGTGAAAGGCATCACAGCATCCTTCTGCATCTTTTTTACGACACCCACTCCTGTGATACTGAAAGAAAGCTGCCACTTACTGCTCTCCACACTCTTATGTCAGCTGATGGGCACTGTGTTTTTGTGCTTTGAATAGGAATGTTTCCATGTTCCCTGGCTGCCCTGAAGCTCATATATAGAACAGGTTTGCCTGGAACTTGAGATCCGTGTAACGCAGCCTCCGAAGTGAGAGGATAACAGGCCTGTGTCACCATGCTACTCTTTCGCAGCGTTAATTGTCAAGTTTCCCACCACTCAATTCCACTTCAGGTCACAAAAAATCTCTATCCTTATCTTCTAGTAACGTCTACAGTTTTTACTTTCATACTCAGGCACTGATCCCCTGTCAGTGTGTAAAATACTAGCCTTGAAGCTGGGAAGATGGCGCAGTAGATGAAGCACTTGCCGCACAAGCACATGCAACTCTGTTTGGATCCTTAGCTCCAACACCTCTTCACACTTTCTAAGTCAGCACCACCTGAGTGACTCTTGCCCTACCAAGTTCGTCTCCAACACAAGACAGAAACTTGGCCATATCTGGAACATAGCTTCTGTGTGCTGACTCTCAGGAAACCCTTTCCAGCTTTCACCTCAGCGATACTAGTTTCTTCTTAATCATTGCTAATTTCTTATCTAGAGCTGACTGGAATCAAGTGTCCCAGAAAAATAGTACTTCTGGTATCTTGGGTATCTTGTTGATCCACATTTGATTCTTTAGCCCCAGCCAACCAGAGCCACAAAAATACAGAATCTTAATTCAAAGTAACAAATGGCTCTGATGGAGTCTTTAAACTATCCTTGGAACGTCACAAGCCAGATGTCCATCATCTGCATCGTGCTCAACATTCTTGTTGTCCAAGCTGCTACAGAACAGCCCACCAAGCTCTCCACACTCAACGGACTTTATTGTCCAAATTTCCAAATCCACAGTCCTCCCCAAAGCATATAGTTATGTCTGTCACGGCAGTACCCTACTATCCTAGTACCAATTTGTGTTGCCTAGCATTTTCTCTCTCTCTCTCTCTCTCTCTCTCTCTCTCCTCTCTCTCTCTCTCTCTCTCTCTCTCTTCTCTCTCTCTCTCTCTCTCTCTCTCTCTCTCTCTCTCCCCTCCCCTCTGTGTGTGTGTGTGCGCGCGCGCGTGCGCGCGTGTGTGTGTGTGTGTACACACACGCGCGCGCAGGTATACACCAGAGGAAACTCTTGACTGTTATGTTTCATGTATCAAGGCTGCATGCTTTGTTTGCACTGGCTCCAGTGATGGAGAAGATTCAGAGGCACGGTTGGTGTCCAGGACTACTCTATACAGGTCTGACAGCTCTTATCCAGGAGCCAGGCCCACCCCATAGGACCACACCCTTTGCTTCCTGCACAGATGTCTCCCCATCCCTTTTCTAGTTTTTTCCCAACATGTTGCAGACGGGACTGCCTGTTGTGTTCTGGTTTCTTTTCTACATTATTGGCATAGAGTCAACCCATTTGAATGTCACGGTGTGCGTGGGTGCCCTCTCCCTGCACTGATTAAGACCGAGGTGTCTACACATCCAGTCTTTCCTGGGGCTTTATCTCTCACTGAACTCCAACCATAATCTCGGCTAAGCATCAACAGTGAGGTCACATTTTAAGTCAGAAATGTGGATGAATTCAAGAATTGTTCTCTTTTTTTGTGTACCGTCAGCATGCCTGTAGCTATGGTGATATTCATGAGGATCCGAGCTGATGCTTGTGTGTCTCTACTGAAAAATTAATAAATAAGGCACACTAAGCCCTCTCATTTGGCCAAAGTAAATCCATGACATTCGATTTGATAACCTGCTCAGAATTGGGAAAATTACTTCAATTGGTCCAGCCCATATCACCTAGGGCATATTTCCAGATAATTCTAGTCCCACTTGGTATTAAGAAACTGTACTGAAAACAGAAAACAAACCATCATCAGCATGATGTGCTCAGTATTCAGTGTATCAGAGGTCAACACGACATTTATGCCCTTGGCAAGCCTTGACTATCCAGGCCCTTTACCTTATAGGTCCTGACCAGCCAATGTTCTGTGGCATGTGCTTCATCTGACATCAAACTCAAATATTTTTATTACCAATCACGGTGTTTCAGACACAGACAAAGCCTGGTGGATGCTTGGCTTCTGTGTAGACCTGCCCAAACCTGAGGTACCATATTTTGTGCAAAAGGCAGTTGAGAAACATAGGAGAACCCTCATGGTCCACAAGAAATTCCCCAGTTGGAGTACAGTGGTCATTGTCCTTGATTTGTCTTCCTCTGTTTGTGCTTCCTCCAACACAGACTAGCCAGAGAAACCTGGTATCACCAAATGCTCAGTGAGGCCTCCAAAACATTGAGGACACAGCTGATAATCAAGCTTCCTCAAAACTTCATAGCATTTTTTTCCCTGTGGATGCTATTGCCACACTACTCAAGAAATGTGGGCGTTATTCCATGTGTTATTGTCCACCACATTGTGTGATTTGCCAGTGCAGTAATTTGGTAGCTTTAATCCCACCATCACATGACATTTGCATCCTCTGGAGTATTGTGATGAATCCAATAATATGCCTCTCAGAAGTCATCAAAAGTTACCCTACTGCCAACCCCACTACAAGCAGCAGTAAATTAGGGGTAAGGGTGTAAGTCCTCATTGGTCACCCAGGTAAAATGACAAGTGCAGTGATAAGAAAGTGTGCCATGACCAGCATCATCCCACTTAATTCTTCATTCTTAATAAAATAAGTAGAACTGCGGTGCTTCTTGCCCTTCTTGTCTGGGTGGCTTACATTGACACTCTTCCTTTATAATATAAATATATTATTAAAAATACAACAAAGTTTATATGGACAACAACAGGGAGACAGCAATTCCAGAAAGAACTCACTCAACAAGTTCCAGTATCCGTACTAGATGCACAGTTGCCTCTGAACAATACTTTTTGGCCACACCAGATGTGATGATAAAATTCAGGCTCTAGACAGATTCCTAAAGCAGTAATGGAAGCCAACTGGAAACATAAAGACAAGGAGATGAATATCAAAGCAGTTGGAGGACCTGGCTGCAAGCCAATGCTCAGACACACTGGCAATAGTAAGGATGCTTTTTTTTTCTTTAAGTCTATGAAGGATCCAGCAGTGAATACAAAAACCCTGTCCAGGGAGAAATCTTTCCTGTCAGCATAAGCAGAGCTCCAATACTGGAGAGGACAAAGCCAACAGGGAGATGACACTCCAGGAAAGAACTTCGCATTGCTGTGAATTCATATGTCTGTGTAGGTAATCCATAAAGGCATGCTTCTGACAGAGGCCAAGCACTCCAAAGGCTGCCATGTGTTCTGATGAAAGGGCAGGCTGGAGGCCCACAAAGGAGAGCTGCATAGAAAAAATGATGCTTGGGCAATAAGCAGTGCAGTTAGCTATATAGATCCAAATGGGAAAATAGCACGTTTGCATTAGCATTGGGACACAAAGACGGTCAGGCTGACCAGAATCATATAACCTGCCCAATGGACAGAACTCTTCTTTATTGGCTTGATCCACATGCCATAGGTGAGAAAGATGCAAAAGACAGTGATGCCTAGCCGGGCGTGGTGGCGCACGCCTTTAATCCCAGCGCTCGGGAGGCAGAGGCAGGTGGATCGCTGTGAGTTCGAGGCCAGCCTGGTCTACAAAGAGGGTCCAGGACAGCCAAGGCTACACAGAGAAACCCTGTCTCAAAAAAATCAAAAATAAATAAATAAATAAATAAAATTAAAAAAAAAAAAAAAAGACAGTGATGCCTTCGTTGTTGTATGAGCCAACTACAGGAGGAGAAATATCCAGAACCTAAAGCAATCATGGCAGCAGCAAGAAGCCTGCTCCTGCAACCTTGAGCTCTTTGGTAAGGTGACATTTAATTATAGCGGTAGAGTAGAAGAGACAAGCCAGGAAAACAGACATTCAGAATGTGGGTGGGGTTGTGGAAAAAAATATTGAGTACATGCTGTATTGCAGGAGAGATGATCATACGCCTGGGGAAATTGTTCCTTCAGTGATTTGTCCCAAGGAGTTGCAGGACTTAATCATTAAAACAGTTATGGAATTTATAAAATCCTTCCTCAGCCAGAAACTAAGTACTCCAATAATTCAAGTACGAATCAAAACCATGGATAACACTTTTAAATCTGAGGACAGCAAAGAGATGAGTGGGAGAAATAACACAGCAGCCACTGACAGAATGAAAGCTTCAGAAGTGTGTCCTACTTCTCATAGGACAATGACGAAAATCCAGGCTTAGTCATCTTGGCATCAGTGGTTGGTAACTGGTGCTATTCCAATAGCGTGCAGACACTCCACAGAAGCCCACCTAGCTCCCCCTGCTACCCACTCAGTGACACACCCAACCTTACGTTATGTTAGTCTATTACACGTTACTATAGAAAGCTACCTGACACCTGGGTGAAATCTCTTACTGGAGTGCTCAACCTGGTCTGTAGTCTGATTTCCTTGTCATCCTGACAAGTATCTGAAAAGCACAGGGAGGAAAACTGAATTCTTCACCAACCTCTGAGAGCTTTCAGCCCATCGTGGTGGAAAGGCAGAGCCGGCAGGAAGCAGATGGAATGGCTGCACTAGAAGCCATGTTCCTTTCCCTTATGTTTCTTCTGAGCCTTGGCCTGAGGAACGGTGCAGTCTGTGTGTAGACTGGGCCTCCCCCACAGTCCGATATCTTATTCTTGTTACGCCCTTTGAGATGCTTGCTGAGGTGTGTAGAGGATGCCACACTAACCACCTAGGTGCTTCCTAAGCCAATCAATTAACAGGACTGGTCCATTTATAAAGTAAAGAGGTGGGTTTCAGCTCAGCCTTAGCATCTGCTCAGCTTCTAGTGAGTGTCTCATTCCACTCAAGACATGGATGGGTACACAGGATGGGGAGCAAGCATTTGCAGCAGGAGCACAGAAACATGAGAGACGGGCATCTGCTCTGATTTATTGCAGCCCACACAAGGCCCATCCTCTAGATCAACACTGAAGCATACCCACCGTAGCACCCCATGACCTAGTCACCTCCCACTAAGCCTCACCTCTTTACAGTCTCATTTTGTGCTGCAGGCTAAGCTTCATGCGAGGCAACTGTACCCTAAGGCCCAGAGCCATCCATGATGTGTCCTTGCAAGCACATGTACAGGGCCGGAACAGATGGTCTGTGCTTGAGGCCACTTGCTGCTCATACAGAAGACCCGAGTTTGATTTCTAGCACCAATTATGGGTGGCTCATGAGTGCCTGTAGCTCCGGCTCCAGAAAATTTATCCAATTCTCACTTCTGTACTTCATGGGCACCCATATACATGTGCACACAAAGAGCACACACAATTAATTAAACAGACATTGACCAGCATGCAATGCCATCTATCAATCTTCATTGAGTCACACACAGTCCATCCCCTAAAAGTGCTTGCTGTGTTTAACCCTCTCTTCTGGAACACCCAAAGCCTCTTCTCTCCCCTTTCATTATAATTTCGTCTTCTGTAAAATGTCATGTAACTTGAGGCACACAGAATGCGGCCTTTAAGAAGTTCTGTTACATAGCAGTATGCTTTTAAGATTTTCCCAGCTTGCAGCCTGATCACATATCTATTTTTTCCTGAATATTATTTTACTATGTGTGTCTAGCATTTTTATCCTCTGCAGTTATGGCTGTTTTTAGTCGGAGTGAGAATGAGATGAGCAGAGCTGCTCCAGGCAGCTCTGCATAGATTCTGCATGGAGCTATCTTTTCAAAGCAGACAAGTTGCTTGATCACATTTGGTAAAACTACATTTAGTTTGGAAGAAGCTATAAAGCCGTTTTCCAGAGTGTCTGCGTGGCCCCTTATCCTAACAAAATTGGATGCACATTCCTCTCCAGCCTCACTAACATTTTGGACTGCCAATTCTTTTTTTGCTATTCCAATATTCAATTACTGTTTTAATCTGAAATTTGCTAATAGTGTATCTCTCCAGCATATTTTTACCTTGCTTATTTTCCATGAGTGTCTTCCTTGATGTAGTGGCCTGTTTGAAAATAGGTTTCTGTGGCTTTAGGAGAACTTGTTACTCTTACAAAAAGACTGAGTTCCATTCAGAGCCTAAGTCAGGTGGCTCAGAATGACCTGTAACTCCAACTGTGGGGAGCCTCGCACCCTCTTCTGGCTCCTAACAGTACCACACACATGCACACACATAATTACAAACAAAAGGAAACCAGAGTTTTCTTTTCTTATTGCATTTTTAGTATATTTTTGGATATTTCAGAAGCTGGTCTTTTATCAGATATGTGTTTTATAGACTTTTTTTCCAATCTTTTCTTTTTATTCTTGTAATATTCATTTCCTCAGAGAAGAATAAAGTCCAACTTGGAACTTTTCTGCCTTTATTCATGATCTTGGTGTTTTATCTAAAACATTTTGTATTTGTAAATCCAATGTTTCCTAGGTTTTTAAATTTTGTTTTCTTCTATATGATTTAAATATTACCTTTAGGCATATAATTCATTTTTGGTTGAAATTCATGAAACATGTCAAATCTGTAGTTCCTTTCCTTGTTTGGCAGGTTTTCACTCATTGTGCCAACATCATTTCTTGAAATGTCTGTCTGGTCTCATTGAGTGGCCTTGGTTGGAGCCTTTAGCTGACTGTGACTATTTTGGAGCACTGCACAGTGGTCCTCTGAGTAGCAGTCCACTCTCTCAGCAGCGCATCTTCCCTTGGTTACCCCAGGGGTACAGTGAGTTTAGTGTTAGCTAGAGAGAAGAATTTCAGACCTATTGTCCTACAGTACAATTTTGGCTCCTTTAAGTCTCCTTGTCTCTGTGTCAACTTTATGCTTAGTTTATTAGTACCAATAGCTCAGCTTGTCTGGATTCTAATTGGGATTTCCCTGAATCTATAAATAAAACTAGGAGTAAGCTATATCTCACCCATGCTTTGATTTATGTTATCGTCTTACATTGGAGTGTTAGATTTTTTTATTTAACATTTAGATCTTATGCATATTTGATACATTTTTACTGAATAACCTCAGATTTTACTCAATTTTATGAGTAAAAATTTAAAACATGAACTTTAGGTATACTTTGCTGATATTTTACCATGAACTTAAATTGGTTTGTGAAAGGTGTATGCATGCATCAGTCAACATTACCATATTTTAAAAAAATCATAAATATATTTTCTAGGAGAATTGGTTCTTTTATCATCATATAACATTGATATTTATTCCCAATATTTTTTCATTTTTGAAGTCTGCATTGTCTGATATTAATGCAGCTATTCTGGTTTTCTTTCACTTAGTGTTAGCATTGTAACCTTTTCACTGTTAACCTGAGTCTTTAGATGTTAAGTGAGTTTTCATAGACAGTGTAGAACCTGTTTCTTTAATTCCGTGTCACAACTTCTTACAATTTGATGCATCAAGACTATTCGCAGTTAAAGTGACCTTTACTACATTGGATTATGGGTTACCATGCCTGTAGTTCTTTCAGCATACAATGACAATTTGCTAAATCCTAGCATGTATCACAGCAGCCGTATGTTGTTATGACAGAGTTGTCATCACAGTGTTGCAGCATCGTTCGGTGCTCACTTATTTGTGGTGATGCAGGTGTAAACCAGCCCACTGTGTTGCCATAGTTACAGAAGTAGAGCACACATCCCAGGTATGATATATAGTAAACAGGCTTGTGGTATAGCTCAGCTGGGCAACCCTGACTGGCTCAGGAAATTCTGGTTTTTGCTGTTGTTGTTTGTTTCTGTCCTTCGTTCAATGGACTGTCTCTTGGTTGTAGGTGAGGCTGGCATAGGGGTGAGGGTCTCAGAAAACCCAGCAGCCACCCCGGAAATGAGGCTGGTGATGCATGGCTCGTTCACTGCCTTTTCTGCCTTTTTGTTTTTGCTTTGGTTCTCCTTTTCTGCCTTGCTGTATTTAGCTCTTGTGCACGTGCGTAGTAAGCGTTGATAGTCATCTTCCTTGGCATTTCAAGTTTCTTGAATCTATAGATTAATGAGTGGCATGTTGCAAACTCATCATGCATTGTCCCTTGAAACGTTTATTGTTTTCATCGCCTCCCTCTGGTTTTTTCAATTAAATGATGTTAACGCCTCTTAAATGTGCTCTAAACTGGCATGTTAGTAGTTTTGTTGGAGCTTTTTGGAACTTCCCTTTTCTCTTTGTGTTCGGATTTGCAGGTGCCTATTGAGTCACCCTTAGGCTCAGTAATTATTTCTTTTGTTATGTTCAACCTACTGATGAACTTGCCAAAAACATTCTGTACTTTTTAGTTTTGTCCTTTTATTTCTAGCATTTTATTCGGATTTTTAGAATTTTTTTATCTCTCTGTTTGCATCAGCCACAGGTTATTTCATGTTTCTCCCACTAGGTCCCCTAACATTTTAATCATGTTTGGTTTAGGCTCCCCCATCTGATCAGCTAAAACCTATGTCATATCTGACCCTGATGCTTGCTTTGTTTTTTCAGATATTTTTTTTCTTGCTCTTTGACTTGCCTTGTAATATTTTGTTGAAAGCCAGTCATACTGTGTCATTTAAAAGGCACTGAGGTAGCCGGGCATAGTGGTCCATGCCTTTAATCCCAGCATGCAGGGAGGCAGAGGCAGGCAGATTTTTGTGAGTTCGAGGCCAGCCTGGTCTACAAAAAGAGTCCAAGACAGCCAGGCTACACAGAAAAACTGTGTCTTGGGAAAAAAAGCACTGTGATAAGTCAGTCTTAGTGTGAGATCTTATTATAATCTAGCTTGAAGCTGGTCTCAAGTTCATGTTTGGTGTAGCTGTAATGAATGGCCAAATGTTTCAAATTCTGTCATGATTTCCCTAATAACTTTGGGTTTGGGGCTTCCCTATTAATTCTTATGAGTGCAGCTGGGGCTCATCTGATTTTAATGAACTCTTCTACTAGAGTTCTGTGGATAGTTAGAAAGGTGTAGAAGAGGAGATATACCTGTAATCTTGTGATTAAATTTCCTTATTTTAATGAAATTGTAGCTTGGGCTTTGCCATTATAAATGCTGCTTTTACCATGTTCATAACAGCTTTATTCATAATAGCCAGAACATGGAAACAGCCTAAGTGTCCCTCAGTAGAAGAATGGATAAAGAAACTGTGGTACATTTACACTATGGAATACTACTCAGCTATTAAAAACAAGGAATTCTCAAAATTTGTGGACAAATGGATTGAACTAGAAATGATCATAATGAGTGAGTTCACCCAGAAGCAGAAAGAGTCACATGGTATATACTCACTTATATCTGGACACTAGCCCAAGGGGCATGTCTCATGAAAGTCTTCACTTACCAGGAAAGTGGGACAGAGGGGAGGACATCTTATTGGGACTTTCGGTGAGAGAAGCATGGGAGAATGGGGAAATAGAAGGATCCAGAGGGTCCTAGAAACCTACAAGAAGAACATTATGACGGGCAGATCAGTGCCCAGGGGTCCTGCTCAAATTATGGCACCAGCCAAGGACAATACATGCAGTAAACTTCAAACTCTTACCCAGATCTAGCCAATGGACAGGACATTCTTCACAGTTGAGTGGAGAGTGGGGTCTGACTTTCACACGAACTCTGGTGTCCCGTATTTGACCACGTCCCCTGGATGAGGGGGTCTGGTGGCACTCAGAGGAAGGATAGCAGGGTACCAAGAAGAGATTTGATACCCTATGAGCATATAGAAGGGGAGGAGGTCCCCCTCAGTCACAGTCATAGGGGAGGAGAGTAAGAGGAAAATGAGAGGGAGGGAGGAGTGGGAGGATACAAGGGATGGGATAACAATTGAGATGTAATATGAGTAAATTAATAAAATATATTTTTAAAATGCTGCTTTTCTCCTGCCCCATCTAGTTCATAGACTCAAAGGATGCAGGCGGCTCCACCTGTCCACAGAGGATGCAGGCAGGCTCCACCTGTCCACAGAGGATGCAGGCAGGCACCAGCTGTCCATTGAAGAAAACTGTAGATATTTCCTCAGAGGACACAAATTTGTTCTAGAGAATGTTGAAGGTATTTCACAAAGGTTATTCTTTTTCCATCTTAGAGTTTGGGGAGGAGGCTACTGGATCTTCACTGTGAGGATATAGTGAGGTTCTTGATGGTAAAATTGACTAAAATCCAGGACCTTCAACACATTCTTACTCTCAAGATAGTTTCTACAAGCCTCCAGTTATTTATCATTATGGATACTTCTGAATTTTTGCTCGTTTGTGACTTCAGAAGATTCTTTCATTCTCTGAAGGTTCACCTCTCTCTCCAGGGTGGAGACTAGGTTAGTAATGTCTGTTCTCTGACAGGACCAAGATAAGTAATTGATTTCTTTTTGTTTGCTCAGATCTTTCTTATTAGAAGAGTGATATTAGCTCGGGACAAGTTATTCATGTTACAATATTGACTTGCTAAGCAAGATATGACACCAGTGTCGTAGTGGCACAAAGGTTATAAAGGTAACCAATCACTTTTTAAAAATTGAGCTTGAGACATACCCTAGAGGAGGAAATGTATACCTAATGCTATAAACCTTGTTATAACCTCATGGCTTAGGAATCCATAGGCCCTAGAGAAGAACCCACTACCATTGCCTTGATAGATGGACACACTGCCAAACTGTCCTCTAAATATTTATGCTTATATCTAGAGATCAGCACTGCTCTCAGCTTTAGCCAGAGAAGCCTCTCCTACAGGTGGCAGCAGTTTGTGCAAAGAGCCATCAAGTGACTGCTGAATGCTCAGCTCTAAGTGAGGCAACCATATATTTCCCTCTCTCCAAAGGCTCAAGGAGTGTCATGGAAGAGAGAGCCCAAAGAGTGGAGACTGAGGAATTTGAGGAGGTTGAGGAGGCTGAGGAGGCTGAGAAGGCTGAGAAGGCTGAGGAGGAGGCGATGAGACCCTGTCTTCTAGACATGGTATGGCCATTGCATTAATGAATCCACTGCTGCTGTGATTACCTGCACAGGATCATCAGCCAAAACTAGTTGGACTCAGTGGGTTACCAGTTGGGAGAGGAGAGGGAACAACAGGCAGGAAGTGAGTAGGGGAAAGTGTTAGCGTTGTTTGTAGGGAGTGAGAGTGGAGAGTTGAGGTAGAATTTTTCAAGAAACAGCGTTTGCTTATATGTATGAAATTTGTCCAAGAATAAACAGAAGATATTTTAAATGAAAAAAAAATGGACTGGAAATTTCTGAGCTTTTAACATTGAAAGCTGTAAGCAGAAGTCTGTTGGTTTTATCCTTAGTACCACACTGAGTGACTTGTACATCTTAGATTGCAGTGTGTAGGATGTTCGTGTATGTGTGGAATACAGAGACAGGCAAACAGGAAGACATGTTTCAAGGACTCTTCTGCCTCCCCCTTTGCTGTTACTGTGAGGGACTGTGTTTTAGTAACAGTACTATTTGCTTTAGTCCTAGCTGGACCACAAAGAGCTCCAGTGCCCCTCTGCCCCCACCACCAACCCCTACCCCCAAGCTGATGGCCACTGTCATGACACGAAGGCCTGTCTTTCAAGACATTCTTTTTCAGAAGCCTGCTGCAGGTGCCATTTGGAATTTCTCTGCTTTTTCTTTCTGCCTCTCTAGCAGCTATGCCCTGTTAGGTTGAATATCTGTTAAAGTAGTTTTATAGTTCTAACTTGGGCTTCTATGCTTGCTGATCACTGCCATATGACGTGAAAAGCTCCTCTGCTCTCCACAACAGGGACTCATCTTCCTCTGTATGCTCCACAATACTCACGGGGCTCATTGATCGGTTCCTCCTGGCCCCATTTGCACATAGTATAGTTTGTGGATTTACATTCCATGGATTTATTCTTATTCCATGTGGTACTGTACTTGTTTAAAGGAAGAGAAGCAGGAAGGCCCAAAATTGAGAAACCATTCTGCTCCAGATCTCTGTTCCAAATGTGGCAATAAGAAGAAAGAGCTGGAAAATGGAAAGTGAACAGCAGGGCCAGCCGGCCGCCTCCTGAGGACGGTGGTCACGGCACTGGCACCTCTGCAGTGCCAACTTCCTTCATGAACACGTAGCCTTCTGCCTCTTCTACTTGCTCCTGTGCTTTTTCTTTTTGGTGCTATGTGCTCCTTGTTTGAATTTCAACACAGCTAGGGGGTAAGGTACATATTCAGCACTTTGTATGTCCTTGTAAGAGTCAAGTCACATGAACATCATTCTACCGAGAGAACACCAGCAAGAAAGAGAATTACTTCCATGTTTATATTGCCAGGGTTTTCTTATGTTCTGCTATGAAGTACAATTATACAAGCAGATAACCATTTAATGATTCTAATGTTTTCACTGTCCATCCCTGCCCCACATCCACATATAGGAGTTGCTTTACCAGACACGGGCACTCCAGTGTAGTCATTAGGAGAGTATTTCTTCAGTACACTCTGCCAGAAAAAAAATTAAAACAGAAATACTTTCAGCCAATATGGTTTTCACATTTCTTCTGATTAATTACTTACACAACTGCATAAAATATTTCAAATATATTTGAGTTTGCACAAACTCAATTATATCCATGTACTTTGCATTTAAAAGAAATCTGCCCACTTATTTAGAGAATTAAAATATCAAAAAGGCTCTTAATAACAAAAAAATAGTGAGTTTTATAAGAATGTGTGTTGGAGGGGAAGTCAAATTTGTTTGCTTTCAGTCGCATTTTATTACAAACCCAGGAGTAAATGGCACAGCTTCAGCGTGTCATTATCTCCACCATAGGCTGGCTTTGCTTCAACCTGCCATTATTTCCACCATAGGCTGGGCTTGCATGCTTCTATTTAGACAGTGCTTCTGTCTGGGCACCTTTGAGAACATCTCGGCACCAAGAAGAGGTACCAGGCCTCTTACCTGTCACAAGTGTGGCCCAGAAGTGACTTTGCAACTATGAACGCAATAGATAGCACCATAGATTCCAGAATGCAAGCTAACTTTGGCCAGGGGTCCCTCCCATCACCAAACAAACAGACAGATACAACCATGCCCAGCAGGGCAGTGAGGAGACAGAAATGTCAGAGAAGATCCCAAGAGGCTGCACAGGGGCCAGCCAGGATGGTGAAGCATCAGTAGTGGGCAGCCGAGATGGAATGTGATGTGTCTGTGCTTTCTAAGGATGTACAAATGGTCAAGGCTCATAGGGGAAAGGAGAGGGCTTAGGAGGTAGTCACAAAGCCTATTAAAAACAAAGAAGAATTGCTCTGTTCTCCTCAACCCTAAACTACAGTAGGTAAACATTCCCTTAGATTGGGAAGGTAGAAACAGAGGCAACCAAAAGAGTTTCCTTGAGCCCAAACTCTGGAACAGATAAGGAGGAAGAAGTTTATTGAACCATCTTGGATTAAGCGACTGCTTCCATCTTCCCAGAGAGCTTAATAATTTGATCTCTGGGTTTTTGGGTTTTGTAAACACAACAGCCTTTTCAGAAAACAGGCAGGTACAGTGAGACACCCTTTCAGTAGAGTGTGAGTGCTGTGGAAGTTTTGGGTTCTATGTGAACATGTTTTTGTTTTAATCCCAGGTGTGGGATATGGAGGCTGCTCCAGCATGTCCACAGCTGATAGTTGTCTCTCAGGAGGGTAAGTGATGTTTGTCAGCTGTGAATTACCTTGTGCGTGGGCGTGGTCTTTCTCAGTGGGGATAAAAGAGGAAGGCTGCTGGTGCTTCCTCCTGCTGCTGCTCCTGGTTGCTGTTGATGTAGTTTGAGGGGAAGTTGGAGATGCCATGAAATGAGGATTGGACTCTCTCTAAGGAACATGACGACCCTGAGCAGGATCAGCTAAGGACAACTCTGCCCCCTCTCCCCACTAACCTTCTTTCTCTCCAACCTGGTGTTGGTGTGTTGGAAGGGATTGGGGTGGAGAAGGGAGAAAGAGATTTGAGGAACTCAGAGGAAAAAATGAATTTTAAAAGTATGCCAGCACGAGAGGAACTCAAATCCAGTGAGTGCGACATGGTGACTATTATGCCTGTGACTAACAAATGAAGGTTCCACAGCCCAGAAGTCCACCCTTCCTATGGCAGCCAGAGAGGATGCAGCAGCACTCAGGAAACAGAAACATCTCAAGCCAAGGACCCTGTTCATCTTTCCTCTGTGTGTCATTGGCCCACATTAACTGTCATCCATGTGGAAGATGATGTCTCAGATGGAAAGTATTAGATTACGAAAGAGCAGCCATGAGTTACTTTCTTCAGGATTAACTTTGACACATACACAGAAAGCTACAAACAGGTAAGACAGATTGGTCTCTTCTCTCTAAGCTTGTCTCTGTAAGTGAATTCTTTCTTTACTTAGCAGTGGCCAGGGTAAAGGGCATCACCAATTGAACTAGCTTGCGTATCTTAATTATCTTTAGCCACTTAAAGCAAATTGGTACCTTTTATGACTAGGATTTTCCAATTTCATCCCTGTTAAGTTTGAGCCTTAAGAAAGTATAATTATGAATTAAATATCCTTTAATATCAAAATAAACTCTAAACCATAAATACAGTCCACAAAGAGAACAGGACCCTCAATTGATAGTGCACTTCTGCAGAATTCCAATTTTCTATATGGCTCAGTTTCTCCAAATAGCTAAAGCTTAACAAAGATAGCAAAAATATCAGATTTTTTTTTATATGAGCTAGTTTTAAAACAAACCATGTTGGATGCCTGGTGTTGTCTCCTTGGTCTAAAAAAAGAAATACAATGCTAAGTAGATGAATATCACATGAACAGTAACCTTCGCCAAGTTGTTGGTAAATCTAATGACGTGCTTCCATCTTGTCACCAGCTAAGATGGTGGCAAGCCACTTGGTGTTCCAAGGGGAGCCAACCAGGCACATGCCCTTTCCCTAAACAAGACTTGAATGCAAGTTACTTACAGGTATGCTGTCGCAAATTAAGATTGTCAATGTAAGTATTATCCCCCTTTTTGGTAAAGATTTTAAGATAACTGTAAATTTTATAGGTCATTTATAAATCATGCTTGATAAACTTACAAACCTCAAATACAGAAAGTTAAACTGTCCACAAAAGCAAAGCTTTAAAGCCAGGAAAGGAAACCAAGGAAAGGAAGGAGGTGGTAATCAGTGAGACACGGAGGAAGGGAAACAGCTCACGGCTTTGTGGTTCTCAAGCTCAGTGTTGTTTCCTGGGCTGCTTTGTTTTATTTTCCATCTCCATGTCATAGAGTCAGGCAGCAATCCTGACCTATTTGGAGGGCACTTTTAAACAAACATGCCCAGGTCTGGAGCAGGCAGGCCAAATTTCAACTGCAGAGCCAGGCTTTTTAATAGAGAAGAGCATTGAGAGGACTCACAGGTGAGCACCACTCTGGTAGGCTTTGCCCTTCTCCCCCATTCCCTCTGCCTTGCTAAAAACCATTAGATTACATTCCTGAAGCTAGCTCCCAAGGTCTATTCCTTTATTTGGCCACTTCCTCCTTCTGAGGCTGACTACCAAGGTCCAGCTATCAAAGTATTGAAGTCCAGCAATCCAAAGTCCCCTTAGGCTCACCTAATTAACATGCCCAGTTAAAATTAAACACCTCATGTTAACAAGGGGATTTCCCTTGTACCTTTATAAACTGCCATTTGTCTATGGGCCACGTCTGTCTCCTTTCTACCCAGAGGGGTCCTTTGTCCCTCCTACATGAATATCCCTTCCCTTTCTGCCCCATCCTCTGTCTCCTGTCCTTGTCTCTTATTCCTTGTGCTCTGTCCTTCTGTGGCAAATCAATCTCCTTTGTGCTGAGAACTTGGTCTTAAGGGTCTTGAGCCAATACTTTTCCTTTCAAGCATAAAACAAATTGTTAATATTATCTGTACCCCCGTATCTGTCTCTGTAAGACTGAATCCAACAATCTTCCATCAACAGCCATTCTGTGTCTGACTGCAGTTGGAAGCAGACAGCCTGAAATGCTTTTGTCTCTTAACTGTGAGATGTACACGCAGCACTTTCCAGGCTGGGAGAGGTCAAAAGCATAAGGCAAAAGAGTTCTTCTATACTGTCTCAGGAATAGATGTGTGTGGATGCCCAGTGGAGACAGATGGCATTCTGACTGTGAGCATGGTGTAAACCAGGACCTTGAGAAAATTTAAAGTGAACTGTGATCTTTACAGGGAAGGGGCCTTGGACCATGCTAATTTTCTGCCTTGTGGAGTTATCTAAATTAGCTTAAATATTAAAGTTCTGATTTTGGGCCAGCAGGGGTAGTCTCCCAACCATTTGTCCAATGTATATTGAGGCCAGATTAGGACTGAGAGGTGAACAAGTGACCCCAGGATGAGGTCTCCCAATTGGAGTGTTTTAGGTTAGTCTGCAGCCAGCCTGAGGATGTGTACTTTTGGAATGGAGAATTTAGAACTCATGGTGGGGCCCAGGATCAAGATAAAAACAGCAGTGGATATCCACTCCAGGCATCCTGTAAGTCACAAAATAAACAAACATGACTGGAAAGTAAATGGACATCTGCATTCTCTACAAGTGTAAGGGTTCCTGGAAACTGCAGGGCCAGTGGAAGGTTCTCAGGTCTGGTACTTGATCAAGTGGTAGGCCAGCAGAGAAGTCCCAGAATTATGCTCTCAACCAATGTTTTTCGCAGAGAGCAGAATTCTCTGGTGCCTTCTACTGATCAGTTCTTAGGACAGAAGGAAGCTCCAGTGTGCTCTCAGACCTAACAAGGGTGCCTCTGGGTTAGGGCCATGGTTACCTTGTCCAGGAGTTTGGTTATGTTGCCTGGATGTTCTGGTTAAATGCAGCGTGGCCTCCGGCCTGGGTCAGACTCTGTCAGGGAGAGACAGTAACAAAGAGTGAAAAGAAAAGGCTGTCTGAGAGAAACAGGCTGGGGAAGGTATGAGATCAGAGAGGTTTCTCTATGGGTAGGCTTGAGCCACTGCTAGGCTCAGATTTCCCATCCCGGGTCTTTGGCACCATATATTAGATTATTAGAGGGCAACCATAGAGAAATGGAAGGAGAGAAGAAAGAGGGGCTTGGTCTGACCTTAGACTGGACCATGCTTATCCAAGGCAGGGCACGTTGGGGAGGTCACTGTGGTCACTCACATGTGCAGATGTATTCCCTTCTCAAACTGCTTGGCCTGGCCACAAGGGAAGCGGGGAAATGAGGGATTTCAGCAGGGAACTTTCAGAAAGATAGGCTGTTTGCCATTTCTTTTCCGTTTGGTCCTCCATTACTGACTTGTAACCTGGGGTAGAGCGTGGAGAGAGGCAGAGTTGAGCACCAAGGGAGACGTGGACTTCCGAGGTGGTTTTCTGCAGCATTTCTGCTGTTGTGTCAAACACGACATCCATATGCATGCATCCGATGCAAACTGCACATAGTGCTGTTTAGGTCGTTATGCACATCCCTTAAATACTTGGTATTTAAAAACCTGCATTGCATGGTGCAAGCAGGAACAGCAATGTTTATGCTAATTATCCAGAATGTTAACTTTCTTTATTCAGAATAACACTGAATAGCAAGTAAAATGCACCAAGATATTTGCAAGAAACAGCAGAAAACAGTTTTAGAAGTTTTATACTTAGGAATTTTATGAATACGTCTTTTTCTTTTCTTTTCTTTCTTTTTTTGGTTGTTTATTCTTCTTTCTTTTCATCTATTTTTTCTGTTTATTTCTGGTTTTTATTTTGAGTCAGGGCTTCACTTATAGCCCAGGCTGGCCTGGAACTTGCTATGTAGGCTAGTCTGGTCCCAAACTTGCATTATAGCCCACTATGGCTTCAACTTTCATGACAATTATGCTGACTCAGCCTTCCAAGTGCTGAGCTTACAGGTGTGAACTAGCATGTTTGGCTTTCTTCCTGCTTTTGTGATAATTACCTCATTGCCTCTGAAACAGTAGGCTAGCTACCTACACAAATTTGACTAAATTCTGTACTCTGAGGTAAGCAGGATATCTACTTACTTACCAGCAGGAGCCAGATGGGCAGGAATGGTAGATGCTCAGATGCCTCTGCAAGACGGACGGATGACTGATGCCGGTGCATCTCACGCTGTATCAGATGCCCAGAGTCTTGATAAATGTTAACAGGAGAGGAGAGCCTCAGTAAGGCTGAGTTGCAAATACTGGGTGGATTTATTTAACTGCTGTAATGCACTACCCTGTCGTCAGTCACTTAGAGTGGCACATATCAGAACCTGTCAGTCCTGGTGGTCAACTGTCTTGGGTCTGTCTGCAGAGTGATGTCCCTTTGTGGTCACCAGAGGAGCATTTGGCTTCCTTGTCCTTTCCTGTTTCTAAGAAGCCTGATTGTTGCTCAGCTGGGAGTATTTTCTATTGTCAATGAAGCCAGGGCATCTTCTCCAACTTCTCGTGTGTCCTCTGAGGATGGTGGGATTCCATGGGTCCCACCTGGCCAGTCAGGGTCCACTCCACTTTCATATCATTTATCCCCTTTGAAAAGTCTCTTTTGCTGCATATGGTAACATTGCTCCCAGGTTCCAGAAGTTGGGGTGGGGACAGTCTGGAGGGGTCACTATTTAGTTGATGAGGCCTGCCATCTGGTAGTTGATTACTCCACTTGGAAGTTGGTCACAAAAAATAGAACTATTTTATGAATGAACTGAGGTGCATGTTTCTACACCAAATTTTAAACAAGAAAAGCAACAGCAAAACAACAACAACAACAGCAAACAACAAAAACATCAAAAATCTGGCCAATGCTAGACTACAGTGACAGCCATAAAACATTGATCAGGGCTAGTCTTTAAAGAACCTACATTTATGAATAGTAGCTAACTTTTCTCATGCTGTTGTTTAAAGCACTAGGCAGGAGAGCAAAGCATTCTTTAAGTAACAAATATTTTGAGAACTCAGTCTTCCTTCAGTTCATTTATGACAATACCAATATTTTTAATGGGATTAAGGAGGCTCCCATAGCCAGGCACAGTGACACATGCCTGTATCTGAGCACTCATGGAGGCAGAGGCAGGTGGATCTCTGAATTTGAGGCCAGCCTGGTCTACAAAGCATGTCCAGGACAGACAAGGCTACACAGAGAAACTCTGTCTTGGGGAATTGGGGGGAAAGAGGCACCGATATCGTAGGGGAGGAGTCAGAAATGTCCTTGGGAGAGGTCATCAAATTCAGAGGTTCAGATTTCTTAAGATTCTCTGAAATGGGAAGACAGATTCTGACCACTGTTTCCCAAGCGACTTCCAGTTCCACCATGCCCACTCACTCTCTTTTCCAGTACATTCTCTTTTGTTCCTAGTGGGGTGAGAATGGCTGCTGTGGATTTCCAGTTCTCCATAGTAACAGGGCATTCCTACTCCCTTCACTGTGTATGGCTCTTTTCTCAATAATGACATTTGTCCAGTTACTGTTGTTGACCATCCACACCTCTGCAAAAAGACAGGGGACAGTGCTCAGAAATTTCCTTTGACAGCTGCCTACCTCTGCCTGAACTTGAGGTGCCAGGGATAGCTCCAGCTGCCTCCCAGACTCCATCTATCTCCCTATTGTCAGGGTCGCTGCAGTATTTGTCATGTTGAGCTACACAGTGGAATTATCTGTAATCTATAAAAATACCAGCATTCAGGCTCTATCCTCAAGGCTCTCTACATGAAGTTTATTGGGACAAAGACCCAAGTCTTATTTGTTTTTAAATTTTAAACTGTATTACAACTACAGATTTATAAATAAAGAACATCTATATATTGTTCGCTCAAGCTCTGTCTTCCACATGTAATTGTTCCAAACCCAGTAAGTCACAAGCATAATGTTCTTTTACCTCTACAAGGAATTCTTGACTATAACCATAAAACAACTGTTAAAACTGAAAAAGAAAAGAATTAGAAAGTGTTTTTCATAGACCTTATTGAAATATTCTCATTACCCCAATAATGTCTGAAAAGCAAGGGAAAGTCCTCCAGAAGCCACTTTTTAAAAATTAAGTCTTTATTTCTTAAATCCTGATAGAAAATGAAGCTGCATGTTTTGAAGATGAGAATTTTATTTGTGATATGTTTGAAAACCTTTGGCCCACATACTGTAATTGTATTTCTTCATGAGGTGCCTTGTCACCCTTAAACACACACACACACACACACACACACACACACACACACACACACACACACACACACACACACACACACACAGCAGTCTGGTCAGACCAGTCAACAAATCCCCTTCTTTTAGTATCTTTTTCTGAGCAACTTGCTGCTGGGTCTTTAGGGAACATATAGCAGGTAGCCACCCTGCCAACTTGTGGGATATTGGCGTTAGCAGAGAAATAGAAAAGCAGTGGGCCATCAGCTGATGTAGAGCACTTTAGGCTCTGGCAGTAGTTGCAGATATTTCTAGAACATTCTTGGAACCTTAAAAGGAGTTGTTTTCAGGGTAAAACATTTGAGAGGTCGAGAGGGAGTAGACATGGAACTGAAAGCCAAGCATTGTACCTAAGACCTGAACTTCACAGGACCCTGTCCTGGCCCTTACCTGCCTATAAAGCCTTTAATGTGGAGTCCTGTAGGTCCTGTGTTTCTCACTGCCCTACAGCCAGCACAGTCACACACCAAAGCTGCTTCTCAACAGTGACCCAGAGTAAGGTTAGCCCCTAGGAGCACAGGTTGCTGAAAGGCCACTGTCCTGGCAGAGAGCCCTGTATACAGGCAGGACAAGCAAGGAGAGGAGGCACAGGTGTGCCAGCATAGCCCCTGCCCCAGCAGGATCCACCTGTAGCTTCTCTGGTGTCAGCCTCTGGCATTTGTAAGGAGTGAGTGCCCAGGGTCTGCAGAAGAGAATGAAGAGCTTTGTCCATGAAGTGAATGGAGACAGGGAGCATGGGTAGACCCGAGGGGACCAAACATCCTTATCTATAATGGAGCCAAGAGTGGGAGTAATAAGGGTCAACATGTCAATGCAGGAGCTTTCTTACCTTAGCCATATTTGGTAGGCAATAGTATAGCAGGAAGGTACCGTGGGCAAGGAGTGGGCAGAGCAGTGTTAATTAATGTGGGCTTAAAATAGAAGGTAAATCCATCTTTCCCCTCTTGCCTCTAGCTATCTATTTTGAAATATCATAATTTTGAGCTCAGAGTGACCATTTAACAAAATTTCTCAAGATCCTGAGTACCATTTGGGGGTTAGAATAACAGAGCTCTATTTAATGAGTTGATTTCCACCCCCCCCCCCCACGGTCTTAGTTGAGCTGTAATCTATTGGAAATTAAAGCAAGGTGGTGGCCAGGACCGGAGTTTGCTGGTGGGCTTGTCATAAGGATCCACAGGTGGACAGGAAGCTGGGACCACCTCATTGTCTCTTGACAGGTGTGTCGGGGTTTAGTAGCCCCCTGCTCCCCCGCCCCCAACGCTGATGATTTGTCTGTACTGTTTGTGTGGATTGAGGGCTCCCGACCTGGGCCCAACTCTGTCATCTTAAATTCACGTCTGATACAAATCATTTTTGACCCTCTTTGTTGCTAACACTCACAGGGTCAACTCCATTTACTGCAAAGGTTCAAAATCAAAGCCCCAGAAGGTGTGGCTCATGCTGGTATTTGCCATTGCAGGCTAATTACCATTTTATTAAGAGGCCATGAATCATGTTGCTTCCCATAGACAACTACAAGAATACATGTTATTAACAGTGAGAGAGTGCTCTTGGCCAGCTGGTGCATAGCTAGACGATGCTCAGGTGCAGACACGAACCCTGGCTTCCAGGTAGCTTCCGTACACTAAAGGGATTTCTTAGACCACTCTTATAAAAGGGGAAACAGTGACTCAGGGCAGTTGGGATCTAAGAAGAAATTCATTATGCAAATTAATTTAGTAACTTAGAAGGAACAGGCTAGAGTATTCAACCGCTATGGTAGGTTGGATTTTTAAAAGGTTAAGATGTCTTCTTGTGGATTTGGCTTTGTGACTTGAGACTAGCTAGCTACAAGTTTTATTTGTCTAAAAGGAGAAACAGCCATTCTAGATTCCCTAGAGCAGTGTTGTCTTCCACATCTGGCACGTTTTGTCACACACTTTGAAACTTCCTATTCCTGTCCAGTAAGCTATGGTGAAGGAACCTATGAGGAAAAGAAAAAATATGAGTTATAACTAAATGTTATTTGAATACTTTGCTAATAATTTACAGATACAAATCAAATAAATAACATTATTGTTGCTCTAGAAATGTTGGACATTTCAAGACATAAAAATTTTAGCCTGATATAATCAAACACGCTTGCAGGGCACACTTACACCAGCTGCCTTTTGGTCTTTATTCTAGATGTTCACTTACACGGTGAAGCATCACCATTTTAACTCAAATGATAAGCCAGATTGTACCTCTTATTTAAAGGATGCTACGCTAACGTCCACATCTTTTTTTTTTTTTTTTTTTTTTTTTGCCCTGTTAAGCATTTCTTGCATTACCAAATAAGATTTTAACATCCATATTTGTTCAAGCTGCTTTGCTTTCTTGAAACTATTGTTGTAAAAATATTGAAGAAGCCAAAGTTTGCAACTGAGCTTTGGGTCCTGTATCCAATAATATATGTAGAACCATAGAGGGGACTTGTCCCTTGCTTTCTTCTGCATAACATATACATCAGTCCATATTGATGCTCTTTCTTTCTTTCTTTTTCTTTCTTTCTTTCTTTCTTTCTTTCTTTCTTTCTTTCTTTCATTCCTTCCTTCCTCCTTTCTTTTTAAAAAAGATTTCTTATTTTTTACATATACATTTATATTGTTACACATATATAAAATACACCACATACAGCAAGAAGAACCACGAAGCAATCAGGAATTATAGTAATGTTACATTCATAGTGTTTTGGTTATTTGTATTTGACAACCTTGAAAAAAAACATATTTCCTGTCTTGGCGAGTCTAAAATTCAGAATGTAAATCAATATTTATCATATCTCATCTCTATCAATTTAAAATATCTATCTAGGCCTAAAAAATCTTAACCCCTAAACAACTAAGCTTAATTGTAAACCTAAACTATCTGGTCTTCAGCCCCATCAGAGACTTGAGCAGGAATAAAATTAATTACCTGACTAAACAGGAAGTTCAGATTAGCATCTTCCAAAGTGGAAAAAAATGACAGAGACAGTTTGCTGCCTGAACAGTCACCCCAAACTCTCTATAATGTTGGAGCATCATCTTCAGCCTTCTGGCCCAGTATATCTGACAGACACATTTGTGAAGTAGGAACTATTGAGGACTTGCTTATCCTGTCTTGGCAGAGTTTGGCCTTTGACTCTGCCTGCATCCAACGTTGCCAAGTTTTAGGCAGAATTTTGCCACTGGTTGAAACGAGGACATTTTACCCAGTGGCTTGTTTCCCACATTTGAAGCCATCTCCATAAGGAAGTTCTTTGATGTTCATCACCTTTTTTGAGGTAGGCTAGATGTTTCTGGGAGTTAATCTGTCTTATTGTAAAAGAATCCTTAAAACAACGAAACATCTTTAAATGTCATATTCTGTAAGACTCTGGGGTTTTTGAAGACCTTATCTAACTATTTTACCTTATCTATCTAATGAATCACATCTATCTGTTACACCTAGGATGTATATTCTTGTGATAAAAATAGACTAGTAATTGATATGACCATGATTTGATGAAGTAACAATTAACTTGTATAATTTACTATCCTAAACAGCCTACAATAGCACTTTCAAGGTATTGGAAGTAAACCTTGTATTCTACTTGAGTTGTATGGGTACAATACCTCATATCAGAGTAGAAATATATATATAATGTGTGTGAAGAATAATCTTAAATTTGAGTTCTATACCACTGTCTCAAAATTAAACTTATTTTGCATCAATACAAAATTCTATACCAATGAATTAATTTCTTTTTTGTTTTTTGAGACATGGTTTCTCTGTGTAGCCTTGGTTACCCTAGACTTTGTAGATCAGGCTGGCCTTAAACTCACAGAGCTCCACCTGCCTCTGCTTCCCCAAGTGCTGGGATTTCAGGCATGTGCCACCTTGCCCGGGTATTGGTGGCATTTCTAAGCAGTCTGGTACTATTGCTTATGCTGGAAAATTAATTCTGTCTTCTTAGAGACACCAAAGAACTCAATTGTATGGGTCATCTCCATGGACAATGAATAAGCCTCTTTTCTTCCTCCAAGAAACTGAATTGTCCTAGGTTTTGCCCAGTCATGAACAATCTTACAGGCCTAATAAGCAAGAACATGGAACTGGATTTCTATAATGGAGTTTTCTGTTTCTAAAAGAGTAGGACTGTCTGCTTCAGAGTCCTTTGTAGCTGGAATTCTGTGTTGCAGGCTCAATTTTATTTTTTTTAATGAGAGTATAAAAATGGACAAAATAAAAGATGATGTCACATCTCTCCAGGTCAAGGGAGAACTATGCACAGCAGAGAGGGGAAGAAGTTTAAATATAAATATAGAACACGCTGCAGGGAAAATTTTGCCTTCACTTCAACTTTTATGTAATTAAATTATAATTCTCCTGAACAGACATGCATGATGTAACTTGTTATGTAAAAGATATGACTAATAAATGATTTGTACAAAACAAAGTCAAAAGAAAAACATGGATTGCTTTTTAATCTGAATGAAACCTGTAGTTCCCTATGGAGAGTAAGGACTGACACTTTTTGTTCCTTACGCCCACAACACATCCACTTAGAATGAATGGAAAACTGTCATTCTACTTTTAAAGTAAATGGCTATAGTTTTAATGATTCACATTTACTTTAAAATCCAGGAGAAATATAGAACAAAACAGAATAGAATTAAAATACTATTTATGATAGAATTAAACTGAAATCTTGATAAAAAACCTTACATTTGCCGTATACACGAAACAATATTTTTTGAAAAATATTAACAACTGAGGGTACTGCTATCTTTTTGTAATCATAGCACTTGTGAGGATAAGGCAGGAGGATTGCTACAAGCCTGAGGTCAGCGTAGGAATACCCTGTCAGCCAGGGGGTAGATATTCTCTCAAAAACTTCTTTAAAGTATATCCTTCGTTAAGCTGATTGTATACTGTGTGTGTGTGTGCGCACGCGCACGCGTGTGTTCCAACTTAGTTTTTGAGGTAGGGTCTCTCACTAAGTCTGAAGCTCACCAGTTGCTCAGCCTGCCTGGTTTTATCAGCCCCAGGGTCTTCCTTTCCTGACCCCTGACAACGTACTTGGATTACAAAGGCAAACCATGTCCCCACACTTAGTTTTCCTTTTAATTAATTAATTAATTTAATTTACATCTTGATCATAGCTTTTCCTTCTTCTCCTCCTGGTCCCACCCTCTCTTCTTCTTCCCCCATTTCCCCTTCCCCTATTCCTCAGAATAGGGGAGCCCCCTTACCCACCCACCCACCTAACCCAGCTCTAATCAGGACTAAGCACATCCTCTTCCCCTGTGGACTGGCAAGGCTGTCCTACCAGGGGACATGACCAAAAACCAGGCAATAGAGTCCATGTCAGGGACAGTCCCTGCTTCTGTTATTAGAGGACCCACATGAAGACTGAGCTGCCCATTGGCTACATATGTGTAAGAGGCCTAGGTCCAGTCCTTGCATGACACTTGGTTGCGTGCTTCCACAAGCCCTTCTGGGCCCCGGTTAGTTGGTTCTATTGGTCTTGTGGAGCTCCTGTCACCTCCAGACCCTTCTGTTCTTCCCTCCACTTTCCCACAGGACTCCCTACCCTTCATCCAATGTTTGGCTGTGAGTCTCAGCATCTGTTTTGTTCCACTGCTGGGTGGAGCCTCTCAGAGGACAGCCATGATATGCTTCTGTGTATGAGCATAGCAGAGTATTGTTAATAGTGTCAAGGATTTACTCTCACCCATGGGGTGGGTCTCAGGTTGGGCTAGGCATTAGTTGTACATTCCCTCCATCTCTGCTTTATCTTTATCCCTGCACACCTTGTAGGCAGGGCAAATTTTGGGTTGAAGTTTTTGTAGGTGTGTTGGTGTTCCTCTCCCTCCACTAGGAGTCCTATCTAGTTAGAGGGTGTCCTCTTCAGTCACCATGGCCCCAGGTCTCAGCTAGAGTCCTCCTCATATCCTCCCTGAGGCCTATGACTTAGGTCTCCAGTGTGTCACAGAGATGCCCCTGCCTACGGTTTCTCTTCTCTCCATAGGCCCTCTGTCCTCCCACTCCCACTCTCCCCAGGTCTGGTCTCCACCCTTATCTCTCTCTGCGCTCCCTCTCCTATCTTGTTCCCTCTCTTCAACCACTTCCTCTGTCTATTCTATTTCCCCTTTTGAGTGAGATTTAAGCATCCTCCCTTGAGTCCTCCTTGTCACTTATCTTCTTTGGGTCTGTACATTATAGAATGGTTATCCTGTACTATATGCCTAAATTCCACTTATAAGTGAATACATACATTTGTGTCTTTCTGGGTCTGGGTTACCTCATTCAGGATGATGTTTTCTAGTTTCATTCATTTGCCTGCAAATTTCATAATTTCCTTGTCCTTAATAGCTGAGTAGTATTCCATTGTGTAAATGTACCACAGTTTCTTTATCCATTCTTCTCTTGAGGGACATCTGTATTGTTTCCAGTTTTGGGCTATTATGAATAAAGCTTCTATGACATATTGTTTGCTCAACATATTTGAACAAATCTGATGCTGAGGCTCCAGACTCAGGTTTATAATAACATAGAAAGCACTTCCCCCAGTTACTTTTCCAGCCCAAATTGACGACTTTTCCACTATTTAATGGTTAACAGATGTTTATTGGAGAAAGGAAATGTACTAGGTAGCATTGCAAGTAAAATGATCAAATGTCTGTAACAGCCGAACAGGACCAACAATTGTTCTTCAAATAGAAACAGTTTGGTACCAGGTTGTGCTTATCTGTTAAAACACGATTCACTCGCCCGTCCATTCAACCAATGTTTACTAAATGTCTAAGATATGGCAACTCTCATTTTCCAAGATAAAGTCAGAGATCTGTGCCTGGGGCTCGACTCCAGCCTGGTAGATTGTTCCAGCAAGGCTGTATCTCCTCAACCTCTCCAAAGAGTGCTACCTACTGCAGAGAAAGTATTCAAATATGGAAGCCATGGGGACATTCTCACTCCAACCCATATACTACGCATCTGTACCACTTTTACTCTATTGCTGTGATAAAGTACTCTGACGTGCCAGGTATGGTAGTGCATGCCGTAGTCCCAGCACTTGAGACAGAGGCAGGCAGATCTCTGTGAGTTAGAGACTAGCCTGGCCTACAAAGTGAGTCCAGGACAGCCAAGGCTACCCAGAGAAACCCTGTCTCAAAAAACAAAAACAAAACAAAAACAAATCAAAACAACAAACAAACGCACTCTGACAAAAAGCGAGTTAGGTACGAAAGGGTTTATTTTACCTCATACTTTCAGGTCACAATTGATCCTTGAAGGGAGTTGGGGCAAGATTTCAAGGCAGCAACCTGAAGGCAAAAACCATGGAGGAATGTTGCTTGGAGGCTCTGCTCTGGACCATATTTATATAGTTTTCTTACATTGTCCAGGATTCCCTGCAGAAGACAGTGAGAGGGACCATCCTACGCGAATAAAGAGAATCCAGACAATCCATCGCAGACTGTGAAAGTAGCTTTTGTTCACCTGGTGTAATTGTGGTCTCAGAAGCTTACTGCCTCTGCCTGCTAACCTAGGCCTACTCCTGGAAGCTTTTAGCCTCTGTACAATCTAATCTACGTCTAGATTGTTTTCAGCCTCTGAGACTCACTGCTGAATAAGACTTACTACTGAATAAGCTCCCCCTTTCTAGCTCTTTCTGAATTCTGGTTGAATAGTTCAACTCAGCTGTTTTGGCTCAAACTCCCCTCCAAGCTAACTGGTTCAATATGGCTTCTCCCAGTTTCTCACTCAACAGCTCTGATTGGCTTCAAACTAAGTCTAGCAATTGTTCTAATCATTTGGCTCCTTCTTCTCTGGCTTGTTCTGTTTTCACCTGTATCTATCTTGTTCTCTCTTCATCCTGTCTCTGTAAAATTCTCCTGGTAAAACTCCCTCCATTTTTTCTCCTTATGCTGCTCTCTGGCTTCACCTGGCTCTGCTGACTCATGAGCAAACTCCAACCTGGCTATTTGCTTCTTCCAACTAACTTTACCTTTATTTTTTGGGATTAAAGGTATGTGCTAAGAGCATGTCAATAGTCTATCAAGAGTAGCTAGGTTGCTGGATTAAAATTCCTTTACAATAGATATGCTTACTGGTCACATTGATAAGGACAATTGCTAAATTAAGGCATTTTTAAAAGGTGACTGCCTGTAGGTTGTGTCAGTGTCTTACTTTTCTATTGTTGTGGCAAAAACACCATGACCAAGGCAATTTATAAAAGAAAATATTTAATTTGTCTTATGGTTTCAGAGGGTTAGAATCCATGATGGTGGAATGAAGGGAACAGCTGCTGAGAGCTCGCATCTTGATTTGCTAGTGGGACACAGAGAGGAAGGCACATGAGGACCTGCTGGAGTTTTGAAACCTCTAAGCCCACTCCCTGTGACACATTTCCTTCAAAGGGCCACCACACCTTTTAATCCTTCCTGAAGAGCCTTGCCAGCTAGCTACTAAATACTCAAGCATACAAGCCTAGGGTGATCATTCTCATTCAGACCACCACAGTCAGGTTGACATCAGTTCTCTTTTTAAAGGCATTTCGAAGTTGCAAACACGAATGCTCCTATTTGAAGATACTCTGACATACCTATCGGAATCTGCTTACCCCATTGCGGTTTGCCTGTGGAACACCTCCTAGGGGTTTCTGTATTTGAACATAAGTGTCCAGGTAGTGGGAGACTATTTTAGAAACTTGTAGAATCTCTTGGAGATGGATCGACACTGAAGGGACTCAGTCACCTTGGGTAAGGGAGTGAGGTTTGATAGTCTAGTCCCATTTCTTATTTAGTCTGTTTCCTGATGGTGGATGCCACGTGACCTCATGTTCCTACAGTCATGCCTTTTCTGCTGTGATGGCCTACATCGCCTCCACTGTAAGCCTAAATAAACCTTTCTTGCCTTAAGTTACTTCAGGTCAAATATTTGGTCACAGCAATAAGTAACCTATATGAAGTCTAGACGGTATCCTACCTAAGAACGCCTGAATGGTAGATCTCTGTCCCATGGTACAAATGTGTCACTGGCCTCCTTTTGTGACACTCTCAAATAGGTGCGCGGTGGAGGTCTGCATCAGTTAGCCTCCCTCCTCCTAACTCACTAATCACGGAGTGCAAGGGCAAGCCATTGTTCATGCTCTCTACCCACAAGCAAACTGAAAGAAGAGCAGACTCTGTAGTAACTGTCACCATTTGGCCAGGTGTTGGAAGAGAAGGCTAACCCTTCTAGAATACGTTGCTGGGACTTCTCTGTGGTTTTGGCAATGCTGTTAGAATTAGAGACTTCAGATTTTCCAGTGTGGACCCAAGAATCTGCTAGGATGTCAGCAGGAATCTTGATTTTGAGTTAGACTGACTGGTAAGTATTTGTTCAATGTATCCATGAATTAAACCCTAATGTTGATGTTAATGTATTTCTAAAATTAAGACATATGAAGGATGTTGGCATAATATTCCTATGGACCGTGTATAGTTTACTCTTATTCATTCAAATGCTGATTTATCTACCTCACTATCTGGTTCCAATCCAGACACTGCCTTGTGATGTTTATTCTAAGTATCTCTTGTCTCAAGTTTGTGTAAACATGTCACCATTTGTTCTCTGTGCTGCCAATAAAACCCAACCAGCCAATGCTGAGCAATAACAGAGAATAGGGTGGGACATTCTGATTCAGTGAGGGGAGGAGAAAGATCAGGAAGGATAGGAAGGATGCACTTAGAGAGGACCAGGAAGCATTAGGAGAAATGAACCAGACCTAGGAGATGAATAAAAAGCAATTATAATATGGGAATCTAAATGGGAGGAAACTACTAGCTTGGAGGTTCAGGATAGAGTAATTATTGCTCAGTATTGTAATCTAGGCTAATTAAATTTATCCTACTCTCTCTGTGTAATTACTCGGGGTATATAGCTGGTTAATTAAATATATCTGACTCTCTTTGTGTAATTATGTGGGTATATAGCTGGTTAAGGGTATCTGCTGATTTTATTAAAAGAATAAATCAGTATTAAATATTAATAATCATTCAACAGAAGGGCTACAGAAAAGTCAGAACAATGATCCACTGTTGCTTGTAGTTAGAGTGCATTTTAACTATGTTCATCTCTATGACATCAATGTCCAGAGTGCTGGGAACTTTGAATCATAGCTCAATAACTTCATATGTAGGTGAAAACCAGCAGATCTTGTCATAATTATGTGGCAAAATGTCAGCTTTCATAAATACCAAGATTCATTTTACTTTCTGGTTATTATACTGGGGATAGCATATAATTTGTTAAATTATTTTATTTAAAGTATGATACTAATTAAGATTTAAACTATTATGGTGGAATGAGGTCAATATTTTGCAAAAAAAAATTACAACATCTAAAGGCAACTTAGGACAAATATGATTATGTACATTAAAAAGAGCCCTCCATTATGAATCAAAATAGAAAAAAAAAAAGAGACTAACATTCTACACAGAGTGACTCTCAGGCTGCCACACTTTAGTCTGTGGGTGTAGATAATGCAGCTGCCACTTCCTTGCCAGCACCTTAGAGAGGTGTGAGGAGGTGATGCCATGTCCAGCAGAGTCTTTTTCTGTAGTGACCACAACCCCGAACAGCAGGAAGTGACTGGCATCTTTTTAAGGCTCTGCTTTTATTGATTTGTTTTCTTTGATTTTCATTAAAGTTACACATGTAAATCATTTAAAAATTGTTATAGAGTTTGATGCTTTTAAAAAACATCCCTCTAAAAACTGTTCATTTTGGGCAGGATGGTTCAGTGGGTAGGCACCACTTGCTACCAAGGATGACATCCTGAGCCTGTCCCATGGGTCCTCATGGAAGGAGTACAGCCAACTTCCAAAAGTCCTGTGGCACACTGTGCCATGCTCCTACCTCCCTTTCATACCTTAAACAAAAAAGTAAATAAGTTAATTTTTTCATATTGTCGACAGCACATTAATATAGCTAATTATGACATAGTTGACATGGCAGCCATCAGTCTGACTAAGCTCTTTAATGTTTGCAGTCTGGCTGTAGAGTCTCTTTGTCATTCTACGTACACAGTAAATATTCTACACACACACTATTGTAGAGGGACGTCAGCCCTCTCTCTCTCCCCATGCCTTCATCTCCTTTGTGCTTATTACTTCTTACTGGTCAAGCATCTCCAGGCCTTGGTCTAGCCATATTTTGTATTGCAAAGAGAAAACTTCTGTTTTGATTTTGAGTATGCACTCACTCTAGGATCTCAGTGAGGAGAGGAGTATCTATCCTTTGCTGTGTGATTAAAATTCCATTAAGTCACCAGAATGAGGGGCTTGAACTCAGAGGTGGTGTTCAGCATGTAGAAAGGTGTGGGTTCATTTTCCAGAAGCTCAAAGAACAAGAATACATCCCAAGGCACATTTGTTGAACTTCACGAAACTTTCTGCACCCATTGAGGTAATCATGCTCCCTCCCCCAATTTATTACTTACACGATTGGCTTTCAGCAGTGAATCTTGTAGTCTCAGAATGAACTCAGCTTCCCCCTGGTATTTATCTTTCTAACACAGCACTTGACTTGGCAGCTACAGAGAGACATGGGTGAGAGTGGCCGCCTCTGTCCAGTCTCACTTCCAGTGGCAATGCTTAGAGGAGGCTGTCAGTCCTGTTGCTTGGGAGAATGAACTGGTGAACGCTGTTTCCTGTTCTGTTTTCTAGGATGGACACTCTCCTCCTTAACTGTTCGCTGGGTTACCACTGTTGTCACCAGGGCCTGGGAGTGGTGTTTTGTTTGGTGAGCTTTTGTGAATATGCCTATGGGTGTTGGTTATAAATGAACTTGAATGGCTGTAGGATGACTCCAAATTCCCGTTTTATCTTCTGAGTTCTGCTAAGCTGTGATTTTTCAAAAATATTTCTATTTTATCTACCCTGTCATTAATATGAGAGTTCTATTCATATTATCTTCTAAACATGAGAAGGATCTATACTTATTTTTAAATGTTTTCTTTTAAAATCAGCATATGATATTATACGCTATTATGAAATGTTCCAACAGAGTAAATTTTAGTTGTCATCTTCCCACACCTCCCTCACTCCTCTGCTAACCCAGCCCCCCCCCCTTTTCAGAGCCCTGTCTCTTTGCTTCTTTCATGTCCAATGTACCCTTTTGCCTAGTTTTCATTCTTCCTCATCACCCAACATTTTACCCCTTTGTGGTCTCCTTTCTCAATTTTTAGACTTTTACATATACACTTACACCTCTTCGCATGCATGTGCGTGCACACACACACTCACACAATTTATAGGCTGAGATACACATGTGGGAAGGAAATTGTGGTTTTGTGTTTCAGAGTTTGGGTCATTTTGCTTAGTATTATTTTTCCTACCCGTCCATTTTTCTATACATTTCATTTTTCTTAATGTCTAAAAATATTCCACTTTGCATATGTACTACATGCTTATTAGCCATTCATCAGTAATAAACATCTAGGCCTCATTAATTTTATAATTATTTTAAATCTTGCTTATTTCTATTTGTATTCTCAAGCTTGTCCAGCCATATGCATTTTATTAATTTTTTTTAAATGTCCTCTTATTATTTGGCTTTTTGTAGCATTGCTTTCTGTAATGACGCTTACCATTCATGTTGCCTTTCGTTCTTAAGTCTTAACATAATATTCTTTCTTCAACTTCCTTAAACAGACACATGCTTAGCCTTTGGAAACCTTTGGAAACATCCATAGACATTTTTAGTAACACAAGTGGGAGAAAATGTGACTTGGCCTTCATGTGTAAACATGAAACATCCCATAATGCTTAGGATGACCTTCTACAACAAAGATTTATCCAACCTGACTATCTACTGGGGAAGGCTGAGTTAGGGCTTTCTGTATGCTCGGAAACAAAACATTTTGTTATAATTTAGTTAAAATTACTTTCTCAATTCCATTTTGATTACTTCCTTAACCATGTGTGATCTATACATTTTAAGCTTTAACTATTAGTCCTATGGGGATTTTCTTCATTCTTTCTTGACTGAATGTTTTAAACTCATACTTAATGAACTGTGATCAGAAAACTTCTCTGTGTTTGGCAGCCCCTTGACTTTCTTTGAGAGTGCTTTGTCACTCAATGAACATAGCTCCTACTGGGTGAAAAAGTGTTTCAGTGACCGTTGGGTAAACAGCAAGGCATATATTAGATTAATTCATTTATTATCATTGTTGTTAGCATTTAACTTAATGTTTAAAATTGTCACAATTCTTTGGTAAATATTTCATTGTAAAGAGCTATATTTTATTACGTTTCTCTTAAAGTTTGCCTCCTATACTTTAAAGTTGAGTTTATGAATCCACAACTATGGAACTATAGAAGGAACACAAATATTTGTTCCTTCTAGGTGAGTTATCACTATAAATAGAGCATCTTGACTATTGCTTTCCTTTGACTTGACCTTAACTCTGATGTTACTAACTGGTTAATGTGTTGGTGCTTCCATGGACCATCTTTAGCTGTTATTTTATGTTAGCCTTTGTGAATCCCTATGCTTTATGCACATGTCTCACATACCCTGTCATGCGCGCTTGTACACGAATCAGGCCTAAAAGCCCTGCACTCCATCTATTTTTAGTGTAGCTAGCAAGATGTCCTCTCTCACACCTTCTGTGTTTCTATGGATTTCTATTGTCAGCCTCAGTCTTTCATGTTTGTTTATTTCTTCTTTTAGATTGCTAAATTTTGATTTTTATTTGTTCATTTGTCAATCTAGATGGTAAATACTTTGCTTCTCTTTGCTTTAGTATCACTTTAGAAAACACAACCCACATCCTTTACCATTCATTACCTTGTGTGAAATAAACTTTGATAAACATTAAAAATTTTTTTAAGTGTGTACGTGTACGTGTGTGTGTGTGTGTGTGTGTGTACATGCGTGCATGTGCATGCATGTGTCTGTCTGTCTGTTGGTCTATTAATAGACATATATGCAGGTGCCCGGATAGCCAGAAGATCTCATCAGATTCCTGTATCTGGAATTATAGGCTCTTGTGGGCCTGTGGGTGGTGGGAAAACTCAGTCCTATGCAGCAGCTGTAGGTGCTTTAATGTCTCATCATTTTCTGTACCTGCCAGTTCTTCTCATGATGGCTGTAGATAGTGGGTGACTTACCTGCTGCAGTTGGGTTGGTAAGCATCTGAACTCCTGCTGTTCTAGTTTTACAGTCAGGCTCTGTTTAGTCTGTTGGTATAGTCAGTACCTTGCCTGGTCTCAGCCCTCCCTCTATCTTCTGTCTTTCATATATAATCATTTTCCTTCTGCCTTCGAGTTTCAGCTTTCACATATTGAATTTTTTTCTACTTTATGTTTTCATTTTTTTCTTTCCCTTCTATATTTCCCATCCTATTCTCTTATGTTCTCTTGATTGGGTTAAAGTTTCAGTCTAATTTAAAAAAACATTATTAGTTGTGTGTTTTGTGTGTGTGTGTGTATGCGCGAGCGCATAGATATGTGTACCACGGAGGTCAGAGGACAACCTTGTGGAGTTGGATCTCTTCTTGGAGAGTCTCATGGATTCTGGGTAGAGTGTTGAACTCTGGTCATCAGACTTACCCTTTACATCTTTACAGTAAGAACTAAACTCATTGGTTCCTTCTTCTAATCTTTCAAGATATCTTTAAAGATTTATTTTTTATATAAATGACTGTTTGCCTACATGTATGTATGTATATCATCTGCATGCTTTTTGCCTGAAGTAGCCACAAAAGGGCATCAGATCTCTTGGAACATGACTTACATACAGTTCTGAGGGGTTAGGTGGATATTGGAAATTGAACCTGGATCCTACGTGATGCCAACAAATGGTCTCAACCACAGAACCATCTCTTCAGTCCTTAAGTGATATCTTTTTACTGTACTTAAAATTCTCATTTGAAGATATTACCTTGATATTAATCTAAACACTATTACTTTGAAGAAAAATTGTCTTTTGTCAGCTCAATGTTTTAAGGTTTTCATTTTTGTCTTTGAAGTGTTTAGAGTTTTATTATACCATGTATATGTGTAAATATTTCCCTTTTCCTTGTGAAGTGTTGGCTTTTGAACCATGGTATCTTATCAGTTTTGAAACACACACACACACACACACACACACAATATATATATATATATATATATATATATATATATATATATATATATATATATATATATATATATATCAATGCTTCTGCCCCATGCTATCTTTTCCCTTTGGGACTCTAATTAAGTGCTTACCTTTCCTATTTGCTCATAGAGCTTCATATTTTTGATCCATTTGTGTCTCTGTATTTCATTCAAAATAATGTCATTCACAAATAAATTCTTTGATGTCTATCTATGCTATTTCTGTAAGTCTGTCTTCAGTCTTGTACAATCTTCTGTTAAGCCATCCATTGAACTCCAAAATACTGTCCCGTACCAGAACGTCTACTGAGTTATTTGTAAAATGTCTCTGATGTCATATATTCCCCTAGTTCTCTGAAGAAAGATGTTCAAAGTTTTATCTGCTTGGCCTCACCAAGCATAGTTGGATTACCCTAGGTCTGACACTGAAGTGTCTGAGACCTCTTTATACCTGCTTGTTGTCTTGTTTATGGTTTTTATTTACCTCTTATGTCATATTTGTTTCATTTCAGTTACTGAGATAAAATACCCCAACAAAAAGCAACTTGGTAAGAAAAGGCTTTCCTTATAGCTCCATCACTGCAGGCAATGTTATTAAGGATGGATCTTGAAGCAGCTTGTCATAGTCACCGTCAAGAGCAGAGAGAAATGAATGCCTGCATGTTTGCTACTCGGTTTTCTTTCTTCTTTCTTATACAATTCACGACCCAAACCCAGAGAATAGTGCCACCCAGAGTGGACTGGGTCTTCCCACATCAATCAGTGTTGTCACTAAGACAACCTGTCACAAACATGCCCCAAGCCAGCCTGATCCAGACAGTTCTGCATTGGCACTCTCTTTCCATGTGACTCAAGATCGTGTCAAGTTGACAGATGAAACTATCCCACCCTTTCCAATTTTTACTTTTGAACGTTTCCACCTTCTTTTTTGTTTTTTATTCACTAGGCTTTTTTGATTTTTTTTCTTTCTCTTCTTTATTTTCATTTTAGGCTTGTTTAGTTGGGGTAAAAAGTGACTTTTCTAATCATTTTTCAAATATATGTTATTTATTATTGTCTAGTACCATACTACCCTGCATGAACCCAATCTGGTCTGATCTATGAAGCTAAACAGTGTCAGGCCTGGTTAGTACCTAAATGGGAGATTGCCTCAGAATACTAGGTCCCGTAGGCTTTTAAAACAAACAAACAAACATTTTTTACATGTGATTTTAGTTTGGATTAATTAAATATGCTTAAATGCCCATGGAAGTAACTTTTAGACTGAGGAAGATGTCATCTCCCTCTAGAGGGTTTTTATTAACTTCTCCCAGTCACTCACATTACTAGCTCTATAGGGTGGCTTTGGACCAACCAAGGGGCTCAGCACCAGGTTTTGGGGGGCTATTTTACCCTTGGCACATCGTTAGGTTAAAGCTACAACTCTCCTTCTCAGTGTGTCCTTGGACTCACTTGGGGCAAGTGCTAGGCTTTAACTATTGGTTACTGGACAGGAAAAAGTTCTTTTGAGATGTGCCACCCTCAGGCAGAAGACCAGTCTCCTGTCCGCATGTTTTCAGGTTCTGAGTGCTTTTTACCATTAGGAAGTGATGGGGGGAACTGTCTGAGCTGATTTAAACATTATCCAACATATATCATATACCATATATATATGTATATATATGTGTGTGTGTATGTGTGTGTGATGAATTTATGTGATATTCCATCAATGTTCAGAATATTGTGTTTTATAGATGAGTTAAATTTAGTAACAGTAATTATTCAAAAGCATCAAATTTGGGAAGAAAATATTGTTACCAGGGTGTTGTATGGTGTGACTGTGAGGTGTGTCTGTGACATGTAACTGTGCCGTGTGACTGTGCCCTGTCTGTTTTGATATTCACTAGGCTTTTAATTATAAGTTTTTTCCAGTACAATATGGAAGGTTCTTAGCAACAATCTCTATAAATATGTCTTATCAGTGTACTCTCTATGATTTTCTTCTAGAAGGTTTGTCTGAAGTGTATTTTCCCTTCTCTGTATGGCTTCAGTGCCTCTCAGCTTCTCATATCTTCCTTCTTTTAAGCTTTCCAGGCTAGACTTTTGAATGCTCTTAAAATCTCTGATACATTTCACTGCAAATTACACACACACACACACACACACACACACACACACACACACACACAGCACCTATCACACTTAAATATGGGAAGATGGATTAGATAGAAATGTAACTTAGTAAGGTCATTAAGGAAGAATATTGTGTAGATTTCTCAAAATATAAAAAAGTGGCGGAGGTTGGGGGGGCCGAGGAAAAAGGCCTGGAGGTGACAGGAGGTCCACAAGAAGGCCAAAAGAGCCAACTAACCAGGAGCCAGAGAGGACTGTGAGACTGAATCACCAACCAAGGACCGTACTTGAACTGGACCTGGGCCCCCTACACAGATGTAGCTGATGGGCAGCTCAGGCTTCATGTGGATCCTCTAGTAAGGGGAGCAGGGGCCTTCTCTGACATGGACTCTGTTGCCAGTTTTTTGATTACTCCCCAACCCCCGTGGGAAGTGGCTTAGAACTTATTGACCAGCCTTTTCCAACTCTCCTTCCTTCCTAAGACCCCTGGTAGCTGCATTCCTCCCTCAGCTTTTAAGAGAAGAGGGTTTGTTTAGACATCATGGAGGAGATGATGTGCCATTTGTCTAGTGTCTGTCTTATTAGGATTCCAGTCCTATTTCCATAGTCCATTTTCTTTTTGTGGTTGAGTAGTATTCCACTGTTTACACTGCTATGATGTCTTTATTCACTTAAAAAGTTATGATGTTTAGCTTGTGACTATTGCTGAACAAGCAAGGAAGCACACACATCTCTTAAGACACTGGTTTCATTTTCTTTAGGTAGAAGTCTGGAATAGGACTGATGGATTATATATAGTTTCATGTATTTTTCTTATGTATTTATTCACTTTACATCCTGGCCCCATCCCTCCTCCACCCCCCCAAGCCCCACCCTTCTCTCTTCCCTTATCCCCTCCCCTATTCCTCAGGGAAGGGAAGCCCCCTTACCATCCACCTCAGCTCATCAAGTCACATCAGGACTGAGCATGACCTCTTCCCCTGTAACCTGGCAAAGCAGTCCCATTAGGAGGGGTGATCAAAAAGCTGGCAACAGAGTTCATGTCAGAGATGGCCCTCATTCCCCTGTCGTCCTCCCCTGCTATCCCACATACAACATATGATGTCTTCTGAGCAAAGAAAGAGGCTTCATCAGACATTGAACTCACCAACACACTGATTTGAATAGCCTATCTTTGAAATGGTAAGAAATCAATACATTTCTAATATGTATAAATTACCTAGCATTGTCTTCTATTATAGTAGCAAATCACTCTGAAACAGATGTGATTGTCCTATCCAACTTATTTTGTGTGTTTCTCCTTTTTTAATATTTCTTTTTAAAATATACACATTTATATTATTAAACATGAATAAAATACACTACATATAGCAGAAATAACCATGAACCAATCATGAGTTATATAAACGTTACATTCGTAGTGATTTGGCTATTTGTATTTGTCAAACTTGAAGTCAACATCTTTTCTATCTTGTTGGGTCTAAATTTCTGAATGAAAATCAATATCTATCATATCTCATCTCTATTAACTTAAATCATCTACCTTGTCTAAAAACATCTTATCCATTAACCAACTAAGCTTGATGGTAAGACTAAACTATCTGGTCTTCAACCCCATCAGAGACTTGAGAAGGAATAAAACTTAAATACCTGAGTGAACCGTTAGCAGGTTAGCAGCTTCCAAAATGAATAAATGACTGAGACAGTTTACTGCCAGAACAGTCATCCAACGGAGGCAGAGTCGACAGCCAAACTCTACCAAGAAAGGGTAGGCAAATCCTCAATAGTTCCTGCCTCACAAATATGTCTGGCAGAGAGAGAGATTGGGCTAGAAGGCCATAGATAACGCTCCAACTTAGTTTTTAAAATTCAAATTAAGAAACTAGAATTTGAAATATATTAAAAGATAATTAATTGAATCAAATAAGTTATTCTGACCTCACAGATTGTGTTTTATGAAAATATTTTTGGACTATATCATATCAAAGATATTCTTTCATTAAGAGAGTGAGATAAATTTCAAATAAAAGTGTGGCTAGAATCTTGGATTGTTTTATAACCCAACTGATCACCTGGGATGACAGACCAAAGCGCTGGGGAAGGATTTATGCTCCGTGATATGTGAGCGAGAGAGCTTAACACCTGAGATGAGTGTGTTACGCTCATATACATTACTATAATGAGGCCTGAGATGACAAGCTACTTAACGAACTCCATCAGTCCTCTCAGTGTTTAAGATTGGTCACTGCACAGGAAAATGCATCAATGACTGAAGCCCCCCAGTCCAGAGATAAGATGCAATAAAATTGTCACTACGGGGCCCCAGTGTTCAAAGCTGTAGTGCTGCCGATGGCGTGTTGTAAAATTCGGGTGGTGGGGGGTAGGAGTGAGCACGGGGGTGGGATACTATTTGGTTTTTCAGTGCAGAGGATTGACTCCAGGGCCTTACACACGCTAGGTGAGTGCTCTTCCACTCACCTATATCCATATATATATATATATATATATATATATATATATATATATATATATATATCTCAAATATTCATCAAGAAACTGCTTCTCATCAGACAGGCTAAGGGACAACCACATCTTTTCCAGAGAACTGTCATGATAACTGTCTTGTGTAAAGAATGGTGGCGCTGTCTACAGAAACCATGGGAAACACTAGTGAAGTGTGTGCTAGGCAGTTATTGACAAAGCTTTCCCACTTTTGTGTGGGTTTTGACATTTCTGGGACTTCCTTGTGACTTCCTTAGCCTAAAGTGATTGCAGTGCTTAATGTTGGACTTGAAATTCCCTACATTTTTTTAAACTACTGTAATGGAACACCAAAGATGGAGCAGTTCACAGATAACCAGTTCTTTAAAAAATTTTTTATTAATTAATTTATTCAGATTACAACTCAATTGTTATCCCATCACATGTATCCTCCTGTTCCTCCCTCCCTCCCGCTTTCACCCTATTCCCCTCCCCTAGGTCTATGACCAAAGGGGAACTCCTTCCCCACTTTATGGTCATAGGCTATCAAGTCTCATCTTGGTAGCCTGCTTATTCTTTCTTTGAGTACCACCAGTCTTATACTAAGTCCGACTGTCAGGAAGTGCCACATCCTAGAGCCAGTGCCTAAGGAAAGCAAGAGTCTCCTACAGGAAAGCAGGGGACAAGCGGTTCCCTCTCATAATGTCGTGTATCCATCATTCTCACAGCTTTGTCTAACCCTGATAATCCCCTTCCTCAGAAGCCTTTACCTCCAAATAGAAGCAATATATGAACCTGGGTGTTTGAATTTCCAATTGAGAGCCTTTGGGACCACGTTCAGCCTTACAGCAATCTTTGCGTTGTTTTCAGAAGCCTCATCCCACATCAGCTCTGGCTCTGAAGTGCACACATTCCAGCTCACCCTTGACTAGCTTGTTAGAAATTCAGGGCGGCATCTCTGGGTGGTGGCTACATTCTCTTTGGTGCTGCGGTGCTCTCTGACTAAGATGGACCTTCAAGGCTGTGGCTCAAGCCTCTGACATCTGTATCATCAGTACCAGAGCCTGTCATCATAATGATCTTGCTGGATTTACAGGTGGACCCCACATCCCCCAACTTCCTGCCCTCCCACCTCTTTCCCCTTCATCCTCTTCTCTTTTCACCCTCTTCTCCTTCTCCATTTTCCTTTTCTCCAGTTTTGGACCCCAACCCAACATAGTGATGCCTCCCACATTCAGGGTGCTCTCTGCTTAGTTAAACCTCTTTGGGAATTTCCCAAGACATGCTCAAAGTTTTGTCTCTTATGTTATCCCAGGGGTTGACAATGAAAATGAACAGTCACAGTGACCTTATGTAACAGATACTGGTTTGTTCAGACTGTGTGAACAGTCAAGTGCGAAGAGGGATCCAGCCACTGGCAGAGTTCTCTGGAGCTTGGCAACTTCTGCTGCTCTTATTGGGAACCCACATTCTTCTTTCTGGATGACCTTGAAAAAACAAAGCTCATGTCTCCTTCCAGAGGAAAAAAAACTGGAAAGGCAAAAAGTCATCTTCTCAGAGGCCTTGCCCTTTTCATTTGGAAGGAGGTGCCCCCTTTCCAGCAAAACGTCATCCTTCTCCACAGATGGGCCAGGTGTTCCCAGCTGGACTCAGGTTGTCTAGTGGGAACCTTTACACTAGCTTAGTCTCCCAAAGCACTTCCCTCCACGGTAGTCAAGACAGCCCCACCTACTCCCTGGGCAAGATACCAGTACAGGAGCTGTGAGCAACAGATATCCCATGAAATGCAAGAATATTTTAGGGGTGACAGAAACAGTGCTGACTAAATCAAACCATGGCTTCCCCCGCTGAAAATGAATTGAGATATATACTTGCTGATTTTGTATTTAAAGTACACACTTCTCTTTTAAACTAAAGAGTACATTTTTTCAAGCTTATAAAAAGATGAATTTGAAGAGACATTGCCCTGCCATTAACCCCACTCTTTTGAGAAGTCCTCAAAGCAAAAAAGCCAAGCTAAAGCTAGAATGACCAGTAAGTGACCAGTTTCCACTAAAAAAAAAAATCTTGAATAAATTCCTAACAATTTTTGTTATTCTGTTTTTCATAATATAAGATGTAGTTTTAAAATTGAGACCATATTATATGTGCACTGTTGACACAAAAGGGTCTTTGTCAGAGTTTGTGGGAGAACAGACCAGGATTCTCCAGGCATGGTTGTAGAGTTTGGAAAGTCAAGCGTTCAGTATGAAGCTGAGAAGGATCTGAGATGTCACCCTAATCACCAAGAGTGTCTGTCACAGTCTCCTATACATAACCTGACAGAAGCCCAGGGGAGTCAGGAGATTGTAGCCAGGGAGGGAGACAAGCTCCCCATGCCCTGTCACCTTCCTATGCCCTGACACCCACACCGAGGATGGGACAAGTGCCAGTGGCTTATGCTTATATGGAGTGCATCCTAGAAGAAATCTAAAATCAGGGGACCCCAAGACATTATGGGATTGCCAGTAGAGCTCCCTGCCTCCCCTGGGAGATGGATAGATGGAGGTAGGGGAGGATAAGGAGGGAGAAAGGGACAGGGAAGGAGGGCAAACTAGGAGCATAAGAGATCGCTATGTCCCTGTTATTTGGATAGCTCCAAAGTTCGCTCTAGCTTCCAAGGTTGCATATGGAACAAACCTGTGGGTCTGGGCCACTGGGGACAGTGAGAATCAACTAGAATTGTTTGGCGACACTGGCCTGATGTTCTCGAATCTCAGGCTCAATAGAAGTTGCTATCATTTACAGAGCAGCAGGACTTACAGTAGACTAGGGAACATCAACTTACAAAACCAGCTGACATCAAACATTCAACCTGAAGCAAGGACACAGTGAAAGGATATACTGAGTTCCTGCAAATTTTTCTCAATGGCTTTAATGTCTATTACTTTTTACTTCTCGTGGTGCAGGCTGCTGTAACAAGCTAACATCAGAAGGTTGTTGGTGGCTTAAAAATGATCAACTACTTCCCTCCGTGTTGGAGGCAAAGGCATGCAAGATCCAGGTGCCTGATGTTCTGGTCTTTTCCTTTTCTCAGGAAAGCACTAAGCTCATCCTAGTGGCTCCATTGTCATGATCTGGCTTAAACCTAGTTACTCCTAGAGATCAAAGCTTTTACATATGAGCTTTGAAGGACACACATACTAGGTCCATTAGATAATGACTACTAATATATCCTTTTTACTGTAAGCAGTGAAAAAAAGTGGAGTTCAATAAATCGTATCAGTCTTCGGCTTCTGACAAAGCAATTGCCATTGACTTTCCTGACTTAATAATTCCAAGTCAGAATGAATCCATTTGAATATATACTATTTTTGGATATCCCCAGAACTGTTTGTCAGAGGCAAGCAAGGAGGCTGCATCTTCTCGGCTGCTCAGGCTACACACGGTTGTCATCCCTCCATCAGATCTCTGTGTTTTACCTGTACTTGTCTGTAGTGGTGACTGGCTCAGCATTGCTATTGCAGAACACTGGATGAAGTGGATTTGTGTTTAGTACTTTATGAGCCATCATAAAAATTGTTAATTTCATATTGCAGAGAAAGACTAAATACAAAAAGCCTTTATATTGTATACAAAGTTGTTTAAATATCTTCTACTCGGTCTTATTTTTTTCTTTTGCTAGCTGTCAAAGTTACTTTGCATTAGGGCTGTGATGAAGTAACTTGCTAGGTGAGAGTGAGGAGGACATACCTTTCACCTTAGAACTGACATAAAGCTGTCCTTTTAGCTTTTCTTCCTGACGACATGTTCTGAAGGTCTTTCTGTTGTTCCATCACACTGGGCCTCATTTAGGAGACTCTTGGTGTCACATTCAGGTCCGGAGACGATTCCTTGGATAAGTGGATAATTTTGATACCTAAATATGCAACACATTTTATTTTTTTCTGCTTTATTATGCAAAAAGGAAGAATGCTATTTTAGGAGAGGGGTTGCTGCAGAAGTGGAGCCGAGCTTCTTTATATAAAATTCACAGTAACATTTTAAGAAGTGGATCTGGGGTCTTCAGAAAATGACCATGCACTCCAGAGGACTTTGGCCAGGCAAATAGTTTTACTTCTGAAGAAAGGTTTGTCCCAGCAAGCAAGCAAACACACCTGAATGAGCTCCCACTGGGTTTCTATTCCTAAAGCCAAGGAGTCCTGGGCTTCACTTTGAGTGGGAGAATTTGACCTCACATTCTTATGCTGCTGCCTAACACAGGTTACAGGGAGACATGAAACCTGAGCATGTATTTGGTTGACTCCAGAGGAATTGTAATTTCTGCCAAGTGGCTTCTTTATAATTATTTTTTTTTCTTCAATGGAGCTTTGTTTACTTAACTCTTTGGTAGAAAGGCCAGTATATTTCGTTTAGGTTTCCTACACACCACCACACAGCTGGTCTTCCTGAGGGCTCTGTAAGTGAACCCTCAAGTTTGTACCGTTAGGAGTATTTTGTGTCAACTGGCTCTTGATGGACCTGGGAGGCTGGCCTTACTCTAGTCACTCACTCAGCTAATTCTGGTAAAGCTGCCACCCTGTGCCATGTATTGTCCAAGGAACTGAGGCCAGGCCCTGTCACCATGAAGAACTCAGAAGCTGGTGTGAAGGGCAGACAGAGGGAAAAGCTCACACATCTTCCTAGTGAGCAAGTGCCAGTGAGGAAGGCAGTTCCGGTGCTAAGACATGAGGAGAATTCGCAAGGGCTAGAAGGAGGTACCAGTGCCGGAGAGGTCCAATTTAAAAGGCTGTGGAGGATAAGATTGGCTCAGACCAAAAGAGTATGTGCCAAAGAGGGAGATAAAGAGAGACATCAAAAAAAAACTTGGGAAAGCCCTGTGGGACTAAAGTATGAGAAGAAATGACAAGGGGTCACACATGACAAGGCCACAGAGAAACAGAAGCAGGTGTGAGGGTGTGCCTGAGAATGACAGCCCATCCAAGAAGTCCTGGGTCATGACTGTGTTACAAATAGACTAGTGCTTTGCAAGAGCGACTCTTACAGAGTGATTCAATTTGGGTTCTCTTGGGTCACTGTAGAAGTTGTCTATGATGTGAGAATCATCGTGTGATAACCTATAAGGAAGTACTTCTGCCGAAGACACACAGGGAAGTGGGAACAAGGGTCTTGGCTGCCACCACGTCCCAAATCAGCCTGGCCCAATAGGAGGCCTTGAGAGTGGAATGTGACCAGCTGCCCAGAAGGCTCTAGGTGTTCCTATTTGGCTTGGCTATGGCTCTTGTGAGCTGTCCCTGGGAAATTTGAACTTCCAAATCCTTATCTGTGGGGAAGCTGTCCCAGTCAGCCAAGGGCAGTTCTCTGAGGGTAGCTCAAGAGCAAGTCAGAGGAAGTTAAGTCCCAGAGACACTGAGTGAGAGCACAAAATGTCATCAGGAAACCTGGCCAAGCAGCCCCATTGTCCCCACTGTCCAGAGAGGTGGGCAGACATGAAGTAACAGCATAAGATCCATCAGAGCATAGTAAACATTTAGTGGCATAAAGTTTAAATCTTTAAGAACAGTATTTAAGAAGAGGGATGTCTGGAGCCAAGAACATGCTCTGCTTTATAAAACTAGTGTAAAATTTACAGTAACATTGTAAGAACACCCCAGCCTTTGAAATAATGGACAAATACTTCCAATTCAAAGACACAGCCCACACTAGGGTATGGCTAAAGCAATAAGTGTATAAAGTACCCTTTCTCAGTAAGGCCCTGAGCTGCTGGTCTTTAGTTAATTAATTTATGACACACATTCTCCACATAGACAAGGCTGACCCATAAGTGACAGAGATCAGCCTGACTCTGCCTTGGCTAGGATTAAAGGTATATGCTGTTGATTTTTATTTTTTAAAATAATGAACCCCAATGGAGGGCAATTGAAAGGGTCTATGTGGACATCTTTTCTGTTGTAGTTTTAGCTAATCTCTTGGGGTTTATTTACTAAAAGGAAGACAGCATATTAATTTTTCTGAAAGTGTTGCTGGTTGGATGCCCTTGGAAAAAGCAAACAGATGAATCAAGACATTAGTCTTATTAGCTGATAATAAAATTCTGCTGTCTCTCTGAAACATTTCTTTGGCTGTTGTAGTTGGTTTCACTAATGGAAAGACTGGCTTGGAATGTGTGTAAGAAACACAGTGTGCTGATTCCATTTCATAATTGCTTCTAGAGCTCCTTGGGGAAAACACATATCTGAAAATGGAATTTTTATAACATTCTCAAAGGAGCCCTTGAATAACTTAGAAAATGGGTTCATCAATGAGTCCTTTGTCCAATGTGTATTTTGCAGAACCAGTCAGTACAGACACACTGAAAATACTCCTGTCTTGGGGAATCAGCAATATCTCTTTAGAAACAGGACATACAGGACACAGCATCCCAGAATAGAACTCAAGTGGGCAGGAGCAAGTTCCCTTTGCTTAGGGCAGATAGAAAGTACAGAAATGAAGCATTTTATTTACCTATCCATAGAATTCGTGCCTATCATACATTTCTTTTTAACTCAGATTTCTTTTGTGGCTAGTTAGAAACCTTCACAAAGCCCAGCTTTCTTTCTGTTTCTTCCTTGTCAATAGGAAGGTGCCCCCTGCTGGCCGATGGTAATAATGGGCTTTTGGTTGAAGAGGTGCAGGCTCTCTTGATAGACCCTGTGAGACCTGCCCAGAGTCTCCTTGACAGAACATCACCTCTCAAGCTGCAGCCAAGAGTGACTCAGAGCCAGGTGCTCACCCATGGTCCTGAGCTGGGAAGTGTCGGACTGGCCCAGGTGAAGAGAAGAGCCTAAGTCATTCAGAGCAAAAATTGTCTAGGGTGGAAAATGGGGGCAGAAAGAGTAAAGAATTGTTTGTGGCCTTCTTGGTTTATGTCACAGAGATTTCTGGCCTCTGGCTCTGTGAAGGGTTCTGCTAGGTAGTAGACTCGTAGCATATCTAATTATCAAAGTCACCAAAGGTGACCAACTCTGCAGTAAATTTGTTGCACAGTTGCCTTGTCTCCTAGGTACCAAATACTCCAATTTAAAAAATGTAAATAGGCAATTATTTTGGGGAAAGAACTTAAATACCTCTTATGTTAGCAAGATTATGTTGTGGTAACTTTGTATAAAGTGACCCTGCTTAAAATTTTGTGATCTTTTCGCTGAACTGAAACACTAGTGCCCTTTGTATGTTCAACATTTGTTCTCAGCTAGCTTTTCATTTCAGTTCTCTTATTTCACAAATTACAACATTTCCCCACGTAGCTAACTCCTTAATGTAACCATTACTCATCTTGGTTGTCTTGAGTTGCTGCCTTGTGCACTGTGCTGCCTGCATGCCTGCCCTTCTATTGCTGCCCTGTGCACCTTGCTGCCTGCCTGCTCTTCCTTTGCTGCCCTGTGCACCTTGCTGCCTGCCTGCCCTTCCTTTGCTGCCCTGTGCCCACTGTGACTTCCCTCTTCCACACTCCATCTTCTCAAGTGTTCTTATGTACATATGGAAACCTCAGCTACCCTCACATTGCTTGGGCCATGCTCTGAGAAACTCCATATTAGGAAGAATTTTTTCTCTAAATACATCACAGGGGCTGCATATTCTTTGAATAATGCTGGAGCTCCAAGGTCATCTTAGACTCTGGGCCACCCCTGCCTATTATGCATTATTTTTTCATGTGTGTTTTCTGCATCTATGACCAAGGCTTCATTAGTCACATTTACCATAGAAGAGGTTAACCATGGTCATTCAGTATATATTGGATTTCTCCAAGATCAGGACCAGAGTTCACTCCTCTTACCCATTACTGCTGCTGGCACATGTATCGCAGTGGTGCTCACCCACTCAGGTGTTTCCTTTCTTTCTTTTTTTGTTTTGTTTTGTTTTTGTTTTTCGAGACAGGGTTTCTCTGTGTAATCTTGGCTATCCTGGACTCACTTTGTAGACCAGGCTGGCCTCGAACTCACAGGGATCCGCCTGCCTCTGCCTCCCAAGTGCTGGGATTAAAGGCGTGTGCCACCACGCCCAGCAACTCAGGTGTTTTCTATTTGCAAATTTTCCAGTAAGGTTTTGTCCCTTGGCCCAAAATAGTATTACAGTATTTTCTGAATTTACACACACACACACACACACACACACACACACACACACACACACACACACATTCTTGCACATGCATACATGCACACATTTTGCAATCTGTATTTTTTTTAATGAACCAAGAAACAAACCACTTGCATATTTTTAAAATTGTTCCTCGAGGGAAACCACAGATTATTTAAAGCATGTCCCATAACCCCCCCCCCCCCCCCCCCCCGCCACAAATTCCAAGACCTAAATTCATCCTGCCTGCAGTATACATTGTAATTTTAATATCGCCTTTTTTTTTTTTTTTTTAAGATTTGAGAATATCTTGTCCAAGACAGTCCCTTGAGCCTTACATATAACAGGATGTTGTGTCTGCTAATGGGCCCTTTCTGTCATAGACATAAACACATTTTGATGTAGGTTTAGCTCCATCTTTCGTAGTGCCAAGTTTATTCCAACACCCTCCATGGATTTCCGGAATGCCTACACCCTTCACAGTATCCCATCTTTCCAAACAAGGAGCTAGCTTCCAGCAAAGGAGGAACCCACCAGCCTGAACATATGCTCTTTTGCTGTACAGAAAAGTGTGTACCTCACAAATGGCAGGGTACTTCATCTGGAATTCTTTTATGATCCCCTTGTAGCTGTGCCTTTTGAGAGTTGGATGCTGTCTCATACCCTGCATCTACTCAGAGCAGAGGACCTACATGGGATGTAGGGGCGTTTGCTGTTGCTCAGTTGGCTTTTAAAGCATGCATATAAGCTCAGGAGCCAGAAGAAAGGGGCGTGAGGAAAGTCCTTCACTGTTTCTCTTATGAATCAAGTGAAGGGAAATATGATTTATTTTCCCACAGCTGGCAGGGCTTGATGCTGTTTTAGAGGCATAGGTGACACTTCAGATGGAATTGTCACCTGGGATGACCATCTGCCCTGTGAGGCCCTTGCCCTTGAGGCAATTTACAGTATTGCCTTGGAAACCCCTTTCCATAGGGGACTGATGGTGTACATTTACACTATGGGAACCAAGCGGGGTGAGTACAGAACCTGAGCTATCCGCCCCCCCTTGGCACACAGAATCTCTAAAGAGGGAATACACACCACTTTCCAGCTTGAAGAACTCTGATCAGCTGAGGTCATGACAATTTGCAGTGGAGACCAGCAGACAGAAGCCATAAATATAAACTATAGCCAGACGTCTTGCTAGAAAATAGAGCGTAGCCCAATAGTTTCTGCTCGTTTTTTTTCTCCTGCAGGGATGTGCACTGATTTGCTTCTGTTAACTTTGATCATCTTCCAGTTTCCTTTATGCCATTATGCTGTGTGGTATGTGTTAAGGACTCAACTTTTTGGGAATGACTGTAACTGTTTACCATGTCCAGAGAGGAAACAGCTACTAGCATGGTAAATCAGAGCAACATCCTGGCCTAGATCTGGATGCAAAAATAAATAGACTTTCAGTTTCTTCTTCCTGGCAGGACTAGATTTTTAGAAATGCAGACTGGGTATCCCTTATCTGAAATGCTTGAGGCCAGACTTGCTTCAAATTTTAGACACTTTCATGATGTTGGAATGCTTGCATAGACTTTAACCAATTGAATACTCCAATCCAAAAATCTAAAGTATGGACTATTTTAAATTCTAAGAAATGTTTTTATGTCCTGTCAGGATTCCAAAAGCTTCAGATTTCAGAGCATTTTGTATTTTCAGATTAAGCATTCTCAGCCTGAGCTAGGAGCAGTGTTACAGTGTTCAGGGGCTAACAGGGTCTGATGGGCTCTGATCTCTCTCCAGTCACTGCCTGGCCTCCAAGCTCCTGCTCTTGTGTTCAGGAGTCCCTCCCTCTGTGAGTTCTCTCAGGGGCAGGGGTTAGCTCTCACGTGCATTTTCAAAGACTGGATGTTTGGTGATCTAACACACTGACAGCTCATAGTGTACCTGGCTTACCTTCAGTCCAGCACACTTGCCTGGACTTTAGCTGCGTCTGATAGAAGTGGCGACAACACCGTGAAACCAAGCATTGCTAGTCATGGGAAGCCGCCACAGAGCTGGGCTGTAGCGTGTTTAAAGGCTGCCCCCACTGAACTGGACCTGAGTCTAAGGTTACCTATTGCTGCCTTTTGTGTTCTGCCCACTTTGGAGTTCAATTCCTAGAGCCCAGGGCTTCAGAGTGATCCTGGAAGATACTTATGTTTTCAATCGTTCTTTCTTCTGTCATTCTGACTCACTTTTCTGTTCCTTGCAATAAGCTGATGTTCTGTACTGGGACATCCTCAAGGAACATGCTCAGCCGCCTCCTCTGCATATGGGATGTGTAGGCTGAGTCTCCAAAGGGACCCCAGAATCTCATTTACCCAGAAGACCCTGCTTGGCTATGCAAAAGAATTTCCCCCATCCAGATGTTTATCCTTAGCAGTCTAGGAGTGATGGAGATTAGCCCTGCGGTTGCCCCAACTACATGATTCATGGAGACAGTCTCAATTTTTCTGAGTCAGAGAAAACCTCAGGTGGGCTGCACAGTCCCAGGAAACTTTTGCGGTCTTTTCCTCCTGATGTTTGCAACAGAATAGGAGCTACAAATCTGACTTTCTGGCCTCGAAATGCCACAAAGGCATTAACATAAATGTTTTGAAAAACAAATGAACAAACCAAAGAGGGAGTGCACAGGAGGAAGTGGGATCCAAAAATATGTGGCTGCTATTCCATTCACGATGGGGAATGTGATGAGACGACAGTGGGCAGGTTCACCATGCCTTCCGCCGAAACCAATTTAAAGGGAGAAAAGGGCAAGCTTCCAAATTAGCAAAATCCCAGACCAGGCCTTTGCAGAACTCGTGAGATCATCAGCTAATGACAGGGTTTGGCCAAAGAGGCAAGAGGAATCTTTAGTTGTTTACTGGAAAAACTTAGCTAAGCGTGGCTATTTTTTTTAATATGAAAAATATGTGGCCATTCCAATTCCTCACGAACGCTGGATAACTACTAAAAGCACACCCAGAAGAGCGAGATCAGACAGTGAGAGTAAAAGACAGGGCACATTTGTGACCCTGGGATTGGGAAAGAGAACAATTGTAGATTGACTTGGACTTGCAGGGGGTTGAGGTTCGAATACTGAAGGAAACTTTTATGACCAGGCTAGAGAAGGAAAAAAACAAACAGTCTCTGAAAACTATGGAAATGTTGGCTTGGGCTAGGGAGATGCTATGAGCAGCCTGGTGAAAAGTGTAAGCTGGGGCATCGTCCTGTGAATAAGCACAGAGTTTAGGTTTATGCTGGTGGCTTGCCACAGGTTAATTTCATGGACTAGGGCTTTTGGATGAGTGAACAAAGGCTCCATATCAGCCCACACCTGGACTCAGATCCTCATCTGTTGTTAGGCACATTTGGTTGGGTTGCCAACACAAAGTGCCAGGGACTCAGCTGCTTCAACATTTTTTTTCCTTGCAATTCTGCAGGCTAAAGTATAAGGCCAGGGTGAAGATGTGGCCAGGCTCAGAATGATGTGTCCCAGGCATTCTTTGATGAGCTTGGCCTCCTCCCAGCCCTTCACATGGTCTTTCCTTGGTATCCATCTTTTTCGAGATTCCATCTTCTCTTAGGGATGCCAACCCTATAGGCTCTCCCATCTCTCCAATATCTTAGCTAAGCTTAATTACATCTTTCAAGGGCCTATCTCCGAAGCTGGGGTATCAGGGGATCACCTGAAGTTCAAGGTCAGGCTCTCTGAAAACCAAAAATCAAACAAGGCAAAGAAGCTGTGAGGTACATGGCCTTAGGACACTAACCTAAATTCTGAGTGACAAATTCAGCCCAGAACACTCATTTTTCTACATTTTACTACGCAAGTTATTAGTTCATTGGAGATGTCTGCCTTGTCTTAAATAAAATAGGGACTATAGACAATCATATGATGAGAATAAATCAGTTATGACCATAATTAATGTGAAATCAAATGCATTGGGAAGTCAAGTGTTGTTAACAGCACAGCATGAGTAGACAGTTCCAAGGTAAAGGGCATCCTGGGCACTTTGGAGAATATTTCAGCAGTCCTTATCTGTGAGCTCAGAATAGTGTCTGTCCCCCAAAAGCATGTCTTTGACTCTCTCTGCAGCACTGGTTTTGAGAGGAGCCACCATCTCCACCCAGCGATCCATATCTCTTAGCCAGCCAGACAACGAATTACTTGAAAAGATTCTGTTTCAGGAAAAAATAAAACAGAATGGTAGTAAAAGAGAGTGAATTTAAGAATATTGCCTTTCTTAGATCCTAGCAACCTCTTAGATTATCATTTTTGTTTTTTTGAGACAGGGTTTCTCTGTGTTGCCCTGGCTGTCCTGGACTCACTTTGTAGATCAGGCTGGCCTCAAACTTATAGTGATCTGTCAGCCTCTGCCTCCTGGGTGCTGGGGTTGAAGGCATGTGTCACCACACCTGGCTCTTGTGTTATCATTTTCCTTTTGGAAGGGAATTTTAAAATGTTTATTCTGGTTGTAATTTTTAAATTTCTTTCCAATTTTTACTATGTTTCTTTTTCAACATATACATTCATATTATTACACATGAATAAAATAAACTTCATATATCAGGAAGAACCATGAGATAATCAAGAATTATATGTCATTTGACTATTTGTGTTTGTCAAACTTGAAGTAAACATCTTTCCTATCTTGTTGGGTCTAAATTTCTGAATGAAAATCAATATGTATCATGTCTCATCTCTATTAACTTAAAACATCTATCTAGATCCAAAAACATCTTAACTCCTAACTGACTAAGCTTACTTGTAAGACTAAGCTATCTAGTCTTCAACCCCATCAGAGACTTGAGAAGGAATAAAACTTAAATATCTGAGTGAACAGGAAGTGCAGGTTAGCAGCTTCCAAAATGAAAAAAATGGCAGAGACAGTTTACTGCCTGAACAGTCACCCAAGACTCTCTATAATGTTGGAGCATCATCTTTAGCCTTCTCACCCAATATATCTGACAGACATCTTTGTGAGGCAGGAACTATTGAGGACTTGCTTACCCTGTCTTGGCAGAGTTCGACCGTTGACTCTGCTTGCATCTAAGCTTGCCCATTTTTAGGCATTTTTAATCAAGACTCTATTGACCCTTTCTAAGCATTCAGAGACCTGATGCTGGCTTGAGAGATGCCAGCAGAGGGCAGCAGAATGCCAGGCAGCTGGGCTGTGGAGGTTGAGGTGCACAGCAGGCAGGCACCATCTTAACAGAAGAGCCACCCAGGCCGGTGTACACCCTCCTGGAGAGCATCAAGGTCCTGATGCTGCATAATATTACAGACAGGAGCCATTAGATTAGACTCGGAGGAGGCAGAGATCACGCTGGAGGGTGTCTGTGGCATATGTGTCCATCCACCAGAAGTTTTGGAACCAGGGAAGGAACAGGACAAAAATGACCAAATGTCAGCTAGGCCCCTGGTCTAGTGACAGCCTTCATCCTAGAGAAGAAGGTTTTGGAGTTTCTAAGTTGTGTTGCATTGAAAGGATTTCACAGGATTTTCAAAGCTACCTGGCCAGCACGTTGGAACTGCTGGAGTCGGGGATAAATGCGACAGTAACCGAGGGCTATTTCAGGAGATCATTGGACACAAATGAAGATAGGTGGACTGTAAGCGTATGAATGAAGACAAGCCACAAAATAGGTACAACGAGGTCAGAAGGAAAACAGAACACCCGCTCCACAGCCCCACTTGAGACACTGTTATATGAAGGTCTCCAAAAGCTCATGTGTCCAAGGTTTGGCTGCCAGCTGGTCCATTTCTTGAGAGACTGACTGGACTGAAAAGGCTCAGTGGCCTATTGGTGTAGTTATAATTGGAGGACGTAGGAGCTGGGAACTGGTTAGAGGAGGTGGGTCACAGGGCGGGGGTACCTTTACAGCATCTCTTGCCTTGGCCTTTTTCTATCCTGCTTTGTGCTTCTTGGCTGCCACGAGGTGCACAGAGCCACTTCAAGAATCTCCTGCTTCCACTGGGCCCTGTATCATTTTAGTCCCAAAGCAAGAACCTGGCTGGCGGTGGACTTGGGTCTCTGAAAGCCTGAGCCCCGTGTAGCCTTCGCCCTCACGTTGTTTCCTCAAGTTCCTTTGCCATAGGATTAAAGGTCTGACAAACACAGAGGGTGAAGCAATCCTGCTTGCGTACTGTATTGGGAGCAGCTCTAGCTACAAATAGATCTTAGACAGGAGGGAGTAATCAGAAGAAAGCTCAAAGAAATGGCTCTGACTTGAAGGGGCCAAGTAAGGTTGCTAAAGCAGTATGTGTTGACGAACCTTGTGTGGTGGCTCATACCTTTAACAGTACTCAGAAAGCAAAGACAGGAAGATGGGCATGGATTTCAGGCAAGCCTGCACTACAACCTGAGACTCAGTTCCAAAGGAAGACAGGACAAGCAGCACAAGTGTGGGAAGCAGACTTACACATGGTAAAATGAAGGCATCCCAGAGCGAAGGCATTCTGAATTGTGCTTTCCATACCTTGGGGGTTGGAGGGCCCTGCTGCTGAAGGTTGCAGCCTGTCTGAGCTCTGGGCAAGATGGAGGATTCTCTTCCTGAGCTGGGCTTCCTACTCTCTGCATGTCCTTATATGGAGGATGTCCCTGAGGTAGGCGCCGGGCTTATTTTAGAAGTAGTTTCCTGCAGAACGCCCCACCCCCAGATGATAATAAGTGAGTGCCCCCTGCTCAGACGATTGGACCCTGCTGCTTAATGCAAATGAAGTACACTGTGAGCACCTATCAGATTACCTCCTGGCTGCCTCCCTTTTCCTATCTATATGTTCCCTTTGTCCCTGGAGTAAAGTTGATCTGTCTCCCTGAAGATGGTCCACAAGTCCATCGCTCTGTCCTTTAGTGCCTCTACTGCCCTTGTAGGCTGGTGGCTAAAGGCCCCCCAAGGGAGGAGGAGACCCACACCTTGGGGCCTTGGAAAGAGTCAGTGTGGGCTATACAAATTTGTTCCACACATACAGAAAGGGGCAATTTTATAACTGCTGGTTGAGAGGGTGAAAGGGTGGCTGCTAGGTAGGGGGCGAGACAGAGGTCTTCCAAGTTCTGTTTGCCAATCTTTTGAAAGAAATGTCTTTTTTTTTTTTTTTTTTTTTCCTGCAATGTGGATAGCATCAGGTACTTTCAAGTCATCTTATCTTTGAAATTGTCTAAAATGCTCAATTATGCAGCTCTGAGAATTAGCAAATCACAGGTACGCTTCTTCGGAGTAGTAATTCAGAAAAGTAGGGTTCACAAGAAAGTTCGCTAGCGGCGAGGGTTGCTGACCCCTCTAAGGGACCTGAGCCACCCTCTTTGAGAATTTGTTTTTCTTGCAAATTCTCAAGAGAAGCCAAGATTACTAATCGAGGGACCACACAAGAGCGCCACTATGATAAAAGGAGACTCCTTTAACGTTATACTTGGGACCCCTGGACAGCACTAAAAGTACAGTTGCAGTGTGCCTTTCCCAGAAGGTCCATGTGGCTGCTTTGGCAAGTGGCCTGGTGTCAGTGGATTCCCAAGCCTTTCAGAAGCTGTAGTTGAATGCCTTTACCTGACTGGCCCATGTGCTGGCTCTTGTCAGTCCATCATGTTTCCAGAGAGTCTCAGCAACTGTGGCGTCAGGATGATGAGTCACCCTGATGACGTGGAAAGCTTTTTGAGAGGCAGCATAATTGGAAGCATTGGATGAGGACTTAAGCCCCACAATGATGGATGGCCCACGAGTTACCCAGCAGGCACAAGTCTCCAGGGTCAATTACTTTGCAGCAAAGTACTGAAATAGTTGAGACTTTGAGAAAGCATATTATCTCTCCAGAGCAAAGAGAAAACTGAAGGACTGAACTTAATAAATTGACAACACATGATAAAGTACTGAAAGATTTTTTAAATGTCTACTTATTTTCTCTTTTGTAAGACTATTACTATGCCCAGTGTCTATGAACATTTAAACCGCTCTGTTCTGGGCATGTCAGGTGCCTCAGTGGGTACGAGCCCTTGCTGCCCTGCAGAAGACCACAGCTCAGTTTCCAGCATCCACAGCAGCTCCAGTCACCTGCAACTCCAGTTCTTTTGGCCTCCTGAGGCATCTGTAGTCATGAACACACACAATATATATTTATTTCAAAACTAATTTAACCACTTTTAGTGTCCCTATTCATAGCATGCTGAAATTATTAGCCTTATTTTATAAGATGGAAAAACTGAGGCACAGAGGATTTTTACATTGCTTACTTCAAGCCACACAACAAAGTACTGGGCAAAGAAGTATTTAAACCCAGAGGCTCTGACTATGTGTTCAAGTGGAACAGTGCAACTCAATGCAGCATAGTATTACTTATTGCTTACACACGAGTGCCCTACACACAATTAGTATCATAAAAGAATTACAGTTCCAAGATGTTTCAAATGCTTTCTGGGAATCTGTAATTCATTAAGTTCTTTGGCCCGTCGTTATGCAGGTTGACCACTGAGTGCAGCAGTCATGAGGAGTGAGGCACAATTAACAAGGCACTCCTATCACATCCAGGGTGGAGGTGTCATTGCTGGTGTTGGCATTGTGTCAGACCATCCCAGCTCTGATGCACACCTTCGGATGACATCACTGCCTGTGCGTGTATTCTAGGACGACCCCCTTCTGTTTGAGAAGTCTTTGCCCAAGTACTAGGCAGGAATGACCACTGGTGTTTAGAAAGAAAGAACCTGGGAGCCGTGACCCTGAGAACGTCTCTCTCATCTTCCAAAGGGAGACCAGGCTCCTATGTCCACTGAATAAGGGCCTGTTGACATTGCATAAGCCAAGTTACAGGGAGCAGATGTGTGGGATTTCCACTGCAGGAGACTGCTCACCAGCTCGAATGGTGAACAAGGGAGTAGATACTGAACGAATGGTTTAGCAAGTGCTGTTCAGCTTGGAGATTGTCCTCTGGCAAGTCAGCACAGCAACCTTGAGCTTGGATTCTTTCTCCTCTCCTGCCCTCTGCTGGTGCTTCTGAATACGCAGTCTCAGTTGTCCAAGCCCCAACAGCCAGTTCCACAAACTTAGTTGTGAGGTCATCCTGCTCACGCAGGCAGTTTCTTAGGTGATTCGGTGTCTTTTATTTGGTGTTGAGAAAAGAACAATGGGCTTGCCATTCTTTTCTGACCCAGCAATTTCATTTCTGCTAAACAATTCATTTCTTAAACTTAATCATGTGATGTTTAATAGTACCACTGTGGAATACAGACAGAACTATAATTTCTTTTATCTAGTATAGAAAATAAGGAAAAGCAATTCTATTAACTTGGGTATTAATTTAAAATGTTAGTCATTAGTTGGTTTGGTAACAAGCACTAAAAAGAAAACAAAAACCAGTGGGATTTGGAAGTCTTTTGAAATGACCCAGAAGGCGGAGACTCGGGCCGACTGGCTGGTATCTTCAGATAGGACAGGGTGGTGTTTGGAACTAATGAAACTGAAACACTAACGGAGGACATGCCGCTTTCTGACGCTTCCTTTCTGTGATCATCAACTTTCCCGCTTTCCTCTCCATCCTGGCTTTGTATAAAATGTCAGGTCTGTGGCTTCTCTGAAAAACCAAACAAGCCTTGCACAGACTTCCCCACTTCCTCAATTCCCCGCACTCCTAACACCCACTGTGTCAGCTGGGTTGGCTCCCCAGGTCCTAAAAAGGACTCATTTTTCCTCTAAGACTCTAATCTGGCAAATATTTGCCCTGATGAATGAACGTATGTAAAAGCCAAACACAAAATTATAAGCAATAAAATGACACCTCAAATCAACATAACGCATCTTCAAGCAACATTAATAGTTAAACATTGAAACAGAACAGAAAAGTAAACATTACTCATTGGCAAAGTTCGCTGAGTATTCAAATGTCAACATGTTAGTGTTCATCCTCAACACAAAGGAGAACTGGGCTCCGCTGGTTCAGTAGAAGACCTGTACTGACTGTTTAGAATTCTCAGTTGAAAAATGATTTTAAATATCGCTTACGTTAGCCACAAATGAAGTTGAGATCCTTGAAAATTACTAGTTGACTAGAGAGAAACAGTACAATTTGTTGATTCGAGAGGCAATGAGCACTTAGTGCAGGAAAGCATTACTTGCTCTTATCTGCCACCATGTTCACTTTGCAGTCCTCTTTACAAGACGCTTAGGGGCAGCCTGAAAACAATAAAGTATCTTGAGGTTCCTCAGGAAATTGTATTAATCAAGCCAGTGTGTTGCTTTGTTAGTTACCATGGATTTGCACAATGCTTTATTCCAGAAATTTGTGGCTTCCTTTGCAGAAAAAGCTTCGTTATTCTGACAGGAAGCTGCTCATTTCCTGTCTCATATTATAAAAGAATTTTATAATGAGGCGAGACCTAAAAACCATCTACCCTGTGACAGAAGTCTAAGGGACAAAAGAGAGTCTTGATGTGCCCAAAAGCAGAGCTGGGAAGAGAGACAGTGAAGCTCTGGGTTTCTGATCTTGTCTTTCCAGTGCATCAGCTTAAAACCTTAAAGGCATTGCCGCCAATTGGAGTGCTCATGTCATCGTGTGAGTGAAAATTAAGCCAACATTCTTCATTATACCTTTAGATTTGGTCATTTTGCATGAAGCTTTTGTGTGTGTGGGGGGGGGGGTGGACACACTTGCTGTGACACATGGCTGTCACAACCGTAACAGCGCTGAGAACTCAGCAGGACAAGAACAGAGTCTCCAACAGTCCACTCCAGCTGCTGTGATGAGTGGCTTATGAAGACAGCCATGTAGGTCTAGACCAGGGGTCTGGCTAGGTCATAGATTGCATGGTTTGAGTTGTCTTCCCAGGGCATGGAAGGCTCCCTCGGGCATATCTTGCAAAGATCCTTTGAGAGTCCTGACCGTATGGCCTAAACACTCTCCCAAGGCCCCTTCTATTACCATCCCCAAGGACTATGGCTTCAATAAATAAATTTGGGGTGAGGGGTCCACACAAAGTCTCCAAATGTAGCAGAGGTCTACTTAGTATTTTTGTCTGCACTCAGTTAGATTCATAAATCCTGACATGGAAGGGATGACTTCCAGCCACTGTAGAGCCCAGGAGCACTACGCTGGGCTCCCAGTGGGCAGCCTTGTCTCTTGTGAAACAGTAGAATTGAGCTGTGGGCTTGGTTCACACAGGACTTGAAGCAGCCCAGTGTGGCCAGTTCCACCACGGATAATGGATGAAATTGGATGTGTGCTATTTTTATGTCTTTTTCACTTTTCTTTTGAAAAATTCCCTGACTACAACAAAAACAAACATAGGACTAAGAGGGTAAGTAGGGCTGTTGTAAGGGGAAGGAGTAAGGAAGACGTTGGGGAGTAACAGAAGGGGTGTGACTTCAGTGACCGCACAGTCTATGGCAATGTCATAAGAAACCTCTTTACACTGTACAATCTAAGTATGTACATATTTTTTTGATTACCTTCTTCATCAGTGGTGGGGCAAAAAAAAAAAAAAAAAAAAAAAAAAAAAATCCCAGTGAGGATCCTGTCAGTCTCTGGGCTGTGTCCTGAACTCAGACAAGGACAGGCTGCAGCCCAACCTGTCCTTGAGACTCACTGTAGCCTTGGTTTCCACTGGGTGATTTGACACCTCATTCAGAAACGGTGTTTTTTTTTTTTTTAAAGTATTAAATCACATGCCCACCTTCTGATGAGCTTATTGTTTTTCAGCACCTACCTTTGCCTTTTAGAAGTGAATTCAATGCGCTTGGCAGCAGAAAGTAATCCTTCAGAGAATGCACACAGTGTGCTCAGTCAGATCCATTTGCTCATAAAAACTTCTGGCTTTTCAATAAGCAATGAGGCAGAGATCGGTATATTCCTGGTGCCTGTCACTAGCAGCTCTCATATAAAACCCCCTCCAGCCATTCAACTTTAGGTCTATGTACAATATAGCTTTTGTTCAGCAGTTTTATTTTAATCTGAACGTGCAGAGACTCTCAGCAACTGTTCTTTATGGGCTGCACGCCACATAATGTTGACAAACCAGCTTTTTATTGGCACATAAAAGCCTTTCTAGTCAAACAAGTCAGCACCACTATCTATTTTTCGTCTTAATATGAATATGAATCTTGTGCTTCCAGGTTCACATTTTTGAAACCTCAGAGTGGGCTATCCTGTACTTCTAAGCAGGCTCAGTGTGATTCTGTAGATATCTCTTTTGCAGAGTCCTGTGTTTAAGGATGGCATGAGTGCTACCTTTAAGAAGGCATGCCACCTCCTACTCAATGACTGAGTCTCGAAATTCACAGGTGTCTGATGGAGCCAGGTGCCACAAATCAAACCACACAGAGCTCACCACAGCGGAGGAGGGACAGTCACCAGTTCTCAGATAACTTAGCTTCGGTCTACAACACTCCCCGAAGAACTGCACACTGCATCTGCTCATTGAGCATGCGCAGCTGAGCTCGCTAATCCTGGCTTCTTGTCTGCTCAGTGAGCATGTGCAATTTACAGTCATGTGCTATGGTGTGCCATCTAAGAAGCCCGAAGCCAGGACTTCCTGTCACAGCATTTGCCCAGAGAGTGTTCGAGCATCATCGGGTGAGGTGATGGGGTTGGGGGTATTGGTAAAGTATTGGGCCTGATGATATTAATGGCAGGAATATTTCTATTTTATAAATCCACAGTCATGTCAGAGAACCCTTATGTTTCTACATTCCAGGGCAAAATGAACATTCCTCTGGCTGAATTCCCACATAAGCTATCACAATATCTGCTGCTATTATATGACTGACGTGTGCTGTGGTCACAGGGTCATTCAAATCGGAAGGCCTCCAGTCCTGGCTCTGGGTAGCTATCTGCCTGATTGTCCCTTGGCTTCTTCTGTGTCAGTCACCTCTCTCTTCCCCTCCAAGGGGCCTCTCTGTTCTTCAGTGGATTTTTTTCCCCTTCTCACTTTTCACCACATTATCTCTGAATTCTCTGAACACCATTAAATACTCCCAGAAAAACCACATCACACATTACTCTGCACAATGTGTTTAGAACATGTCTACATAGTGGTAGTTACTGAGAAATTCTGCAAAAAGAGAAAGCCTGTAATGATTTCACTTGATGAAAGGGTTGTTTACAGATATACACACAAATGAAAAAGTTATGTACTGTGCTCAGACCTGCTAAGACACAGGTCAACCAGGGGTTGTGTTTTTCCTCACTTCTTCAGCCAGAGGCTTCTGGGAACCTTGCACATGGTATCTGGCCTCTGTTTCTCAGAAGTTTTACCCACAGTCACCTGAAAAGCTCAGTTTAGACTCACCCTGCCCAAAACAGAGCTGTCCTTTCCATTGTTTTCCACCTAAGCAATATTCCCCCTCATAGCACTGAGTGCAATTTTCGAGTGCTGTAATTTATTTTAATCCTGTGATTTTATTCTCTGTTTCTGTCTCTCTCTGTTTCTCTGTCTCTCTGTCTCTGTCTGTCTGTCTGTCTGTCTGTCTGTCTCTCTCTCTCTCTCTCTCTCTCTCTCTCTCTCTCTCTCTCTCTCTCTCTCTCTCTGCTTCCGTGTTAGAGATGGAGTCCAGGCCCTCACACATGCTAGTTAAGTTCTCTTTGTTCTTCGCTCATTAGTACAGTTTTATTGTCTCTTATTTATTTGGCCAGTATGGGGCTTCTTTATTTTAACGCCAGCTGAACAGGTGCTGGTAACACTGTGTCAAGACCATTATAGAACATTCTCTTGGCTGAGAAAATGGTTCATGCTGTGGCTGGAGAAGCCAAGGTTATTGTGGTGGTTTGAATGAGAACAGCCTTATAGGCTCATCTGTTTGCATGATTGGACACCAGGGAGTGGTGCTGTTTGAAAGGATTACAAGGATTAGGAGGTGTGGCCTTGTTGGAGGAAGGGTGTCACTTTAAGGTTTCAGAAGCCCATGCCAGCCCAGCTCTCTCCCTCGGGATGTCACCCTCAGCTGCTTCTACACCATCATATATACCGTGTTCCCTGACATGATGATAAGGGGCTAAACCTCTGAAACTATAAGGCAGCCCCAATTAAATGCTTTCCTTTATAAGAGTTGCTGTGGATATGGTGTCTCTTCACAGCAATGTAACACTGACTAGGACATTTATGACATAACAGACATAGAGGTGACCTGAGACAAAGGTTGTGATGAATTCCCTTGTCACATTTCTGCACTATCATTTCCAGCCATGGCACAACACAAGCTAGTGAGTTTATCCTCATTCATCTGGGCTGCTAAAACAAAATACATTTGGGACTGATAAGCCACAGAAAAGAGTTTTTCACAGTTTGGAGCTCCAAGAGCAAGTTGGTTGTGGGTTTGGTGAGGGCTCACTTCCTGGCCCATGCGTGGGTGATGCCCCTTTGGGTCTCCTGTCACATGGCAGAAGGGACAGGGACCCTCACTGACGCCTCTTTTATACAGGAACATCCTTGGGATGTGTTAACTTCCAAAGGCTGACATCCTAGTCAGAGTCCCAAATTCAGGAGGAGGGTTGTGGAGACTGATGTGCTCTGGATATACAGCAGCACAGGCTTTGCTGTCAGCAAAACACAACAAACCAACATTGTAGTTCCGCTTTGAGTTTTGCTCTGTCCATCCATGTGATTTGTTTATGTTTTTATGTGATCACATTTTCCTAAGAAGCAGGTTGGGTGCATGGTACACACCTGTTATCAGGAACACAGATGCTGAGGCAGAACGATTGGGAGCCGGAGGCCAGAGTAGACTAGCCTCAGAAACAGACAAGGAAGGAAACAAGCAGGAAAGAGGCCTGGGCTATAGCAGTTTTTTTTTTTTTTTTCTTCACATGGTCTGGCTGGATGCACCACTCTTCTTGCATTTTTTTCTGAATCTCCTTCCTGAATCTCCTGTATTCTGTCTACCACATCACCAAGGCTGGCCCCACTTGTAGCACCATGAGGTGAGCAGCGGTGCAGTGTTGTGGGACCACAGCCATGTGTGATAGAGCATCGATTGGAATGGTGGCGAGTCCTGAGGCAAGGGCATCACCGGCCTCAGGGAGACAAGTGGTTCATTTCTCCTTGCATTGCTGAGTTCATCACCCAGCTTGGTCTCTTTAAGGAGCAGAGGGTCAGTTGCCCCTCTAGGTCAAGGAGTAGTATATTTTTGCTATAATTACTGTGGACATGCAAAAGGAAGCCAGAAAGCCTAACAAACAGGAGACACAGATTTACCTGCCCTGTCACATGGCTGACGGGCCTCTTTGAAGACTTGACACAAGTCTAACTCTACCGCATGCCATTGCGTTTGAGTTACTGGGAGCTGGTATCATTGAATATTTAAGTTACATGGCCAGCTGTTCTTGCGGTTCTTCTGTGCTGAGCAAGGATTCTCTGATTATCAATTGGAAACTTGAGTTCACCTTCCCAGACACAGAGATTGCTTAACTCACTGCTAAGACTGTATTTCAGCTCTACCCCTTCCACACAATCCATATCTTCTTCCAACCTCCATGGGTGCTGGGCTCAAGAGCATTTCTTATATATAAACGTCTCCTGTGTGTTCAGAATCTACTTCCTGAAAAATGTGTCTTCTGGTGCTTCTGTGCTATGAGCTGAGCTTTTGTTCATATGTGGAAACCCAACCTCTGATGTGACAGTCATTTTTACATTTCTGTATTTTAAACATGAACTGGCCTCTCCCTTGTGACCTTCCTCCCCCACATGCTGAGATTACAGACATATAACATATGCAGAAATAAACTTTGGTGGGATAACTCAGGTTAAATGAGTTTGTAAGAATAAGGTTCCAAAGACTGGCATTCTTAAAAGAACAACGGAAAAACATGTCTATTCATATGCACCAAGAAAGGACACCCAGACCCTACAGAGCTCTCTCAGTCTCCATACCAAGGGAAACACATGACTGTTGATGCCCTCATCTGTGGGATTTTCTCACACAACCCACGTAGACTCTGTCTCTCACTTCTTGTCTTCTTTAAACTTGGAGTGTGGTAGGTCAAGTGCTTGAGCTCAGTGCTTACATCCTATGAGCTACTTTACTTCTATTGGTTAAAATATTTACTGAGGTTTATTTGCATGAAGTCCATACATGGAAGTAGGGATATGGACTTTCAGAAGAGCAGCAGGTGTGAGCCTGGTACAGAGGCTGAACAATACACTTGTCTTTTATTCCCAAATGGGCACTTTGTTCTTTGATTTATTTTTTAATTTACTGGTGCAAATTTATATCTTTTGTTTTTCTCTCAAAGAAAAACAGTATTGATTTTTAAATCTCCATTTTTGTTCAGTTTCATCTTCTTCTGTTCCTTTCTTCTTTTTTACTTATTTCATGTTTACCTTTTTAATCTAACAAGTTTTATGTCATTGATTTTAGATTTGCCTTTATTTCTGAAATTCGCATTTACTACAACATCAGCTAGTGATTTTAATTTTTCTTGTAATTTTCTTTTCTCTGACACAAGGTTTATTTAGAAACATATGAGTTAGTTTTCACTTATTAATTTTTCTAGGAATTTTGCTATTTACGTTGAGGCCAATTTTATTTTTATCAGAGAGCAACATAATCATAATTTTCAAATTTAGTGTCTATGGGAGAATGTGTGTGTTTGTGAGCATGTGTGTGTCTGTATGTGTGTATGCTTATGTGTGTGTATATGCATGTGTGTGTGTGTGTACGTGTGTATGCTGTGTCTTTGTGTATGTTTATGAGTGTGTGTGGGGGGTGGGGTAGGAGGCTGGGAATGTATGCATGAACATGTGTATGAGCATGTGTGAGTGCATACACCTGTGAGCATGTATGAGCATGTGTATATCTGTGGGCATGTGTGTGTGAGGGTGAGAGTGTCCACATGTGCTCCCGTGAGCATGTTTTCAGGTCACTCTTGTTTGTCTGAGAGGGGTTTAATGTTTTCAGTTATGATGATAGAATCATCAGCTTCATATTTTAACTTTGTCAATATTGACTTCATGATTTTGATTTTGATTTGGGGATTTATGTGCTGATGTTTGTTGCAGATTTTCTGAAAGATTGATTTGCTACCATTTTTCTTCCTTGGCATGAAGTTTTATTGACTTGACATTAATAGAATCAGTTCAACTTCCTCAACATTTTTTAAAAGTTTTCAACCTTTCTGACTTTCCACCTAGTACTTAACTGAATCACCATGCTTTTTAATCATTTTTTCCTCTGTTACAGTGCTCCATTCTCTAATATTTAAAATTAATTGTAGACATCGTCATTTAAACATACCATTTCACTAATTTTTGTTTATGGCCTTTTTTTTAATTTCTTTTCATGTATTTTATTGGACTGGCAGATTTTTTTATAGCTCTGCTTTAATCATTATTTAAAGATATAACTACTTGAACTTTTCATGGATAGTTTTCTAGAGATTAAAATAAATGTATATAACCCACCACAGTACATTGTTAAGACTTGTCATCACTAAGGCCATTTACTGCTCCTCCATAATTCAGGGGGTGACTTTTTTTTTTTACATGTGTACTATCTGTTTACAATAAAAATTCAATGCATATAATTTTTACTTTACATTTTCAAATGCATTAAAATTAAATCTTTCTAAGCATACATATTTGCTCTTTCTAATGTTCTTTCTTCTACTGTGGCACTTTGGATTTCTGCTGGGCCTTGTTTTAGTTATTTTTATGTAACTGGTGTTGTCCATCATGGCAAGAAGTCTCAGCATCAGGTGCTTGAGTCAAACTGTATCTGCATCAGGAAGCAGAAACTGATGAGGTTAGTACTCGGCTCACTTTCTTCTCTCTGTGTGGTCCAGCAGCACAGTCAGCGGATGGTGCCAGCCACAGTGGGCAGGTAGCGACTCTAAATCTCATCAAGATTAGTTATCACAAGTATCATTTCACTTAATGAGAGGCTCTTTTTAGCACATTGTCTGCTGTAGAAGGTTCTCATCTGGAAATATTTTCATATAGCATTCAGCCTTTACGATTGGCACAGGCATCTAGGTTGACAGTTTATATGCTATTTTAGCTACTTTAGATTTATTCCACTTTCTTTTAATTTCAAATAGCTCATGATAAAATAGTAGCAATATTTTGTTTCTCTTGTCTATATGTAAACTTACTTTTCTCTGGTTACTTTTTTTGTTTTACTTTTAGAATTAAATATTTTGAAAAATACCTTATTGTGATTTTTGGTTTGTTGAATCTTTACAAAACACAAAACAAATAACAGTTATAAAGTAAAATATATGTATATGTTTTTACAAAATTTAAAATACTTTGAGCCATTCTTATTTCTTACTCTCTTTATCTTCTCATTTCTGAGACTCTAAATCTAAGAAACTATATATATTTGCTTTTTAGTCCTGAAATCTCATATTTTAAATGGAGTTACTTATTATGTTAAAGTAATGATACTTGAATCTTTTTGTAATTTGGTTTATATTTCCTTTCCATGGGTTCACGTCCTTAAGCCCTGTTAACCGAGTGAGTAGTGCCTATCTGTGTGCATATTTTAAGCATTGTTTAGGGATTTCCCGTCTTTCTGACACACAATCACCTTCCCTTTGGACAATTTCCATGTGCTTATAAGATTCTGAGTTCTCTTGGGAATCTTTGCCTGTGGGCAGATAGGTTACCAGAAGCCACTGGGAGGGACCACAGGTGCGATGTGAGACAACCCCTGTTGTGGAAGGCCCTTGGCACTCAGGCCAGGCTGCAGACTAGAGAAGCCTTATGCATCTGCTGACAAGCTGGGTTCTCTGTCATGCCATGTGCTCTTCAGGAGATAAACTGTCTTCTTCCACTGCAGTCTTTGCATTTCCGCTCATGGTTAGGGATCTCAGCATGGACTAGCTGCAGTCTGAGAATTCAGCCACTTAATTACCAGAGAACATGGCCACGCAGGACATGGTAAGGTGTTGCCATGTCTGCCCATTGCCTCTGTATGGAGCCACATGGACAAGAAGGACCCAGCTCATCTTACTCCTTGTATTTCCCTAAGGGAGATGCCACCCATCAGTATTCATTTGGGTGTTTCCTGTCATTTATTCTTACTTAACCATTTAAAGATTTGTTTTACTTTGTTCTCTATGCACATGCGCGGTTATCAGTATAAGGGTATGTACATGAGGGCCAGGGGCCTGTAGAGCCAGATGACACAATTGAGTCCCCTGGATCTGGAGTTACACGTGGTTGGGAGCCGCCTCATGTGGATGCTGGGAATCAAACTTGGGTTTGAACAAGCTGAGCAATCTATCCAGCCCCCTTTGATGATTTTATTTTTAAATAGGCAGTATTCTGTGAAAAATAATATTGCTTCAAATTCTTTCAACCAGAAATTAAAATTTTCATGTTACCAAGTAAAGAGTTCGGAATTTCTAAGTAGCAGCAATGGCCTTGGGAATTCCAAGGTGTGCCATAGAAATGGGAATTGAGACAGTAGCTCCACCTGGGCCACAGTTACACCTCCTTTACTGACCCTAGGTCTTTGACTCAAGCAGAGAGACACTGGCCACACTGAAAGAGAAAGAAGGCGTCCTCCAAGGTGGTCCCCTCTAGCCTGGGCACTGTTGTGAAGGAGGACTTGGGGGAGGAAAGAAAGAAGTGACAGTGTGGCCTCTGCATCTAACCTGTTTCTGGTAGAAATGTTTTCAGACATTGCTGGATGTAGTCAGGGGTGAAAATTGTCTCCAGATGAAAACCACTGTTCTATGGCCTAGCAACTATTAGAACAGAGTTTGGGTTATAGCCATATGTACTGCAGGCATTTTATAATTCAAAGCTAAGTTCTGGTGTGATCCTTTTGATTATGAGGACATATAGCATTTGAGAAATGTCTGATGTCAAGTGATCATGATTCTAAAGAACCCACTCATTAGGTTTCTGGTGAAATAAATAATCTGGCATTTAAAGTAAACAGCCAAAGGCTCTTTCACCTGCTGGTACCCAGCCATCCATTTCAGCTTAGTAAACACTCTTGCTACTACTTCAGAAGAGACTTGGAACATTCACATAGAAGGCTTAGCACCTTAATTCAGTTCAATCCTGCTTTATTAGGACCAAGAACTCTTGCCAAGAAGAGCATTGCCAAGTTGGTAGCATTCCAAGAACGCTTTCTAGTTCTAATGAAATTGTCCAACCTTTTAGGAGAATAACAAGTTGCATGCAGTTTTCCAAAGAAAAGAACTTTGTCATGCTGAATTGAAAAGAATGAAGATACATTTACAGCTCACAAAGTCATCAGTTAAGAGAAGAGTAAATGATGGGTGGAGAATGCAGAACTATAGATTATGAGCATCTCTTAGTATCTGAGTGGCTTAGATTCCATCATCAGTACCAAACTGCATCAGTGTCACTTAGACACAATTGCTCATTCATAATGAGAAGCAGAAGATTCTCTATGGAAGCACCTGCTTTTGTTTTTTTTTTGTTTGTTTGTTTGTTTGTTTTTTCTCCATAGGATTTTCAGTGACATCCTAAGGTCTTATGCAATTTTCCAAAGTGAATGACACTACTTTGTGTGGGTGGTTGGGGATGGGTGTAGTGGGCAAGGCTTGAACTATAGCTAAGCCAGGAAAGTACAAGCATGAGCAACTAAACTTGATCTTAAGTACCCATGCAAAAAGCTGTCTGTGGTGGTGAACACTTGTAATGCCAGCACTGGAAAGCTACTACAGGGTCATCTCTGAGGGTCACTGGCAATGCAGCCAGGACTAATCAATGAGGCTTGAATCTCAGTGAAAGATTTTGCCTCAGAAACAAAGTGATCATACCTGAGATTGGCCTCTGTCATCTATAACCACTAACACACATGCACTTGCACCCACACACATGTCCTTACATAGGAAGAACATCTTTTTTGATACCCATTACACCTGAAAGGTAATAACGGACAGGTGGCATAGGATGGTGCTTCCTTTGAGGTATGCGTATTAAATCTAAGCAAAGGATCGAGAAGGCTTGGAGATGGGAGTGTTTTCCTGACCATCTGAAGTAGGAGGAGAGTGTCTTAGATATATTCAAACATTAACATGAAAGGAGAGTCTTAGAATTAGAAATTTGTATATAATAGGGAAATGTCTAATTGGAATTAATGTTTGTCTGAGCACCAGTTCCTCGTGTAAACACATTTGTAGAAAGAAGACAATCCTTAAGGCAGCCATGCAGTTATAATGTTCATGAATATTAGAAAGGGATAGTGCATGGAAAGAAATTATGCGTGGACCATTGAAAAAGTCAAAATATGGGGTATTACTAAAATTTCTAGACCTTTCTAGGGGTAGAGGTGTCTTGACTAACAGTGGGGAAATTTCTTTCAGTTCCTCTCAGTCAAAATGTATGTGCAGTGGGAAGGGATACACATTGATAAGGCTATTTCTGTTGAGTCTAGTCCCTATGCTCTGTCAGAGAATGGATTAATCTTCAAGTCCTTAATACTTCAGTATTTAAGCTGTGTCTGCTATAAACCATGGTAATATGGCAAAGTGAAGGTCCACTTGAGGAAATAAATCAGCAGACCCAATTTCTTCCCTCCCCACCCCCATCCACACCCCACCCCCATTCCCCAGATAGCTCAAGCACTAAGGCTTAGAAACCTTGGAAGACCTCTGAAGCCACACCAATTTTCTTGTCAAAACCAAAGTGTGGTAGAAGTTGCACTGGGAGGTCTTGTGTGAGGACTTGGGAGTGCAGTACATCTGACATGCTTCTGCCATTGGCTAGGTAGTAGCTATTCCTTTGCAATCCTCAGGAAAATGTGAAGAACCATCCTATCCTTACTGTAACTTTGGCTTGCAGTGGAAACAGCTTTAGGCTGCTGGTGAGGGAGAGTAGAGTATTACAGTATGTTACCAATGTATCTACTGTCCCTCTCTAGGCCTCCGTTGATGGTCAATTGTCAACTTGTCACAAGTTGAGGGGTTGGGGCTCTGGGCCTGACTCTGCGGATTAACTTGACTACATTTATTGACCAGCCTACAGTGGAGAGCACCATTCCCCAAGCAGGGAATCATGGACTGTGTAAGCGTGGAGAAAGTGAGCTGAGCAGCAGCCGCCATGAATTCACTGCCATGTTCTGACTGTAGATGTACCTTGACCAGTTGTTTGATGCTTCTGATGCCTTGAATTCCCCAAGTGATGGACTGGGCCCAGGAACTGGGAACTAAAATAAACTCGTTCTCCTTTAGGATGCACTTGTTGGGTTATTTATTTATTTATTTATTACATTCTTATTTAGTGTGCCTTTCTGTGTGCTTATGGAGGGCAGAGGACAACTTAAAGCAGTCCGTTCTCACCTTCCATCGTGTAGGTCCCAAGCATTGAACTCAGGTCATCAACCTTGACTGAAAACACCCTTCCTCATTGAGCCATCTCACAGGTGTTTATCACAATAGTAGGGAAAAACTTAATAAAACTAAAACACCCATTAAGACATAGGAGGGCCTGTATATAAGTGTAATCTTTGGAAAACTGTGATGCCAAGTAGACAATAACTGGGGAGGGTTGTCTTTTCACAAATGGACAATTGAGTTCACTGCCAATGTAAAGCTTCTGCATCATGTTGCTTTTGTAAGTAAGGAGGTAGTTTCCTCCTTCACCCCATCCCATTCCATCTTGTATTTGGGACTCACTGTCTCCAAGTTCTGAGAGCTCCTTTAACAATACACATGGGTTAATTAGACTTCCTGTTGTTATTTTCTGAATGTGTGTATAGTCATGGGACATTGGCGTCCGAGCTAAGTTCTGTTTCCTGATTCTGTTGCACATCAATTGTGTGATTTGGGGAATGTTCACGCTGTCAGAAATAGTTCCTATTTACCAATGCCTATACCTTTAAATCATTAGGTCTACCTGGGGGTGTTGATTAAGTATACTAACTGTTACACTATTTAGGACTTTCTGATGAAAAGTGCAGAACACTAGCTTAAATGGGCTCAAAGGAGAAAACCAGGAATCCATTGGCTCTAGGGAATTAGAGTTCTAAGTCCAGCCATACTTGTAGTACAGATGGATCCAGCTTCTGTCGGAGTCTAAGTCTCCCAGTTCTCCTTTTCTGCTCCTGGTGTGGATTTCCTCTCAGGGAAGCTCTTCCTGAGCTGAGGCAAAGATGGCTACCATCCCCTCCAGGCTTGGTGGGGGTAGTGCAGGGAGCCTCCATGTTAAGCCTGGCTTAGCATCAGATGGGCCTCTTGATATCCCCCTCTTGGGGGTCATTTCCATTCTTGAGTCAGTTATTGTAACAACAAGTCAACAACTGGATTGCTGGCCCTGGCTAGCAATGCCAGGAGACTTGGTAAATTTGGCATAAAAGCACCTTTGAAGAGTTTTTTGTTTTTGTTTTGTTTTTAAGACTCGTGCTGTATTGGAATTCTTCTTGGGCAGGAATTTAAAGACATTTTTTGTCGGAAAACTTTTTTGATCATTTTTCAGAAATCTGGTTATTTGGTTATCTACTTCCTAATATAATTATTTAATTCATTATAGCCAGGGAGAAAATTCACTTTAGACAACACCATTACAGGTCATTAGATCCCATAAGCTGAAGCAGCTTACAGAGAAGTGGATTTGTTGGCGTAATATAAGATAGCTCAGAGAAAGGGAAAGGCTCCTGCAAACTGGCTGCCACAAGAAAGGACACAGGGTAGTCCTGGAAATAAATAGGTTTGGAAGCGTAGCTCCTAGCTGAGAAGCACTGGGCTTAATTTGAACATGTTAGCTGTGGACATTCCTTTGCCCATACCAAACTTCCTGAGTCAGAAGTCTGGAAGCCTCTCCAAAGATAAGACCAGGTGTCAGTCACCCTGTGTAGGCTCAAAGCAGAAACCTGCAGCCTGGAGTGCTAGAAGAAGCAACTTCAGCTTCTTCTTTGCTGCTGTGCAGTCTACCACAGGAATGGGTCACAGAATCTCTGCTACCTCTAGAATCTGCTTTAGGAATGTCTGCTATAAAATATCCACTCACAAAAGCAATATTCACCAGAAAAAGAAAGAAAAAAAAAAGAAGAAGAAAAAAGAAAGAGAAACATCTCAGACATCTGAGATACCAGCTACAAGGGGAACTTTCCTCTTGAGCAAAAACACAATCTAACCTCACATATAGGGTTCATTTAAAACCAGCTAATCTTATTTGAAAATCACAGCCACTCAGTTCTTACTTTGCCCAGGAGGAATAGACAGCAAGTATCAAATTGACTCAACATTCCTTTCACCATATGGTTATTTTAAATCAATATTTGGTTTGAAGACTGGGGAACATTTGAATGTGTTCCTGTTTTTTCTGATTGCTTTGCCTGCCTATGGAGATAATTAAGTGTGACACTCTTGCATTCAACCCTCAGGCCTGGTGATTGCATGAAGATAATCTTGGTGGCATAGTCCGCAGCTGAGAGACTGGATCAAGGAGGCAGTTGATAGGGAGTTTGTGTGACATTATATCTCTTTTATTTAAAAAGTCATTAGCAAAGAGTCCCTCCAAGCAATTAGGCTTTTTTTGTTTTTGTTTTTTTGTTTTGTTTTGTTTTGTTTTTTGGTCTTCTCTACTGTGGCTGCTGGCTATTTTAATTGGACAGAAATGGGAAACATTTCCTCCAAAAGCAGCGAGGACTAAGTGAGCAGGTCCCTCGCACGGGCCCCAGGAATGCCTTTCTTAGGGCACTGAAGTGCTGATTTGAAAGAGGCAAACAGACTGAATCTGGCTCTTGTCATGATCTGGACAGAACAGACAAGTTTCTAGATGTTTTGAGCTGATGGATTAGAGGAAGATAGGGAAACGGTGCCCATGCATTTCTTGATATCTGGTCAAAAGGCTCTTCTTATGAATCAGGTTTTGAAAAACAATTCTGGACAAGTTTTACCCACATGGCTCAGCCTCAGAGAGATTAAAAACATTGGTAATGGTAAGCCGGATAAACAGAGCTATTGGCTCCATGGAAACAGTGCAGTGCCCAGCAAACTCCTAGCAATTACAAGCCCAAAGAACACCCACAGTGCTCTCAAACTGGGTCCCAAGGAAGGCAAGGCGACTCAACTCAGCAGACAGCGACAGCTAGCAGAAAGCCCAGCTGGGCTGAATGAAGCTCATCCTCTGCAGAAAGAAACATGAAGCTGGCAAATAGGAGGCACCAAATAAAAGCCGCGTTTCTTCAAATGCTCTGCAAAAGACATGTCTCTGTTTCGTAATTAATTTTGCAGTGTTATTGAGGGAATGTGTTATAGCAAAACAGTCCCCTGCCAGCCAGGGCGGGGGATGCTGGGAACATAGATTAGGATGTCTGCAAAACAGTAAGAGTGTCTGTATGGTGATGCTTACAGGCAGTCATGGATTTAGCATGTGGGCTAAGAATTTATTTATTTATTTATTACTAGGGATTGAACCCATGGCATCACACTTGCCAGGCAAACACTATGCCATTGTCCCCCGCTCCCCCAGTCCTTTTGTCTTTGAGACTGAGTCTTTCTAAGTCACCCAGGCTGGCCTGGAATCCTCAGTCCTTCTACCTTGATGTCCGGTGGAGCTGGGATTACATGTGCAGGACTAGGCCACCGGATGAGCTTAGGCTCAGCACTTTGAGACCATTTCAGTATGATTTCCTGATTCCCAGCTAAGCACTTTTTACATTTTAGTGCCTACAACACAGTCTCTAGAGACCTTGGTGACATGCAGGCTCTGGTCAGGCAGGCCCAGGGTGGGACATAGGAGTCTGTTTTTTGTTTTGTTTTGTTTTGAGACAAGGTTTCCCTGTGTATGTGTAGCATGACTGTCCGAGAACCCGTAGAACAGGCTGACTTTGAACTCACAGAAATCTACGTTTCCCTCCCTCCCTAATACTGGAATTAAAGGCATCTGCCACTACCACCTGGTAGTCATCTGCATTTTTAGATACAGGTGATATCAGTATTGCTGGCCCATGAGCAACATTGAGTTAGTATCCTCGGGACATCTGTCAACATAATGAGAAATGGGAAGGTCCAGGTTGGAGCCACGTACTATGATGGAATGGGCTTTAGTTAGCTTTCAAACATGTGGTTTGCACTAGGAGACAGACATAGTTACTGACTTCAGAGAATACACACCCGTCCAATTGAACGCAGGGTTTGTAACAGACATAGAATGGAGATGCACACAGGGTCTGTGTGTCACAGTTTGCACTTGTGTCTTGAATGCCTTATCTAGCTGGGCATGTATTTTGAGAGGCAGATTCTTTAGAAGGTGGGCCTTGCTGGTGGCTAGTCACTAGGTGTGAGACTTTGATGGTCATGTGGGACTCCTAGTCCTGCTGCACGCTATGATTCCTGCTCTGCTGTGGTGTGACCAGCGTCTATGACATAGTCTTGCCATGAATTTGAGTTTCTCCATCATGCCTTTCAACCACGTTGGGCTGAAAAATATCAGCAGAAACAAGCCCTTCCCCCTTGCAAGGCTTCTCTTAGGCTTTCTGTGACAGTGATGCAAAGATGCCTTTGAGGGGCTGTTGGTCTCCTTTGTCTTCAAGTTTGGGATTATGAAATCTCTGCCCAAGCATCCTCATGATGCCATCTCCTGTGCAAGTGTCTCTATAGAATCTCATGGAATCACAGTCTGTTGCCTGAATATGACATTTGGGATTGCTTTTAGGCCCACCCTAAAGTTGAGAGGGTCTGCCCCTTTGAAATCTTTAGCTTAATCATACCTGAAAAAAACCAAACAGGACAGCAGCCTTCACAGGTTCCCAGGGTCAGAACCTGATTCTTTAGGGGTTTTTGTTTAGCACACATCCGACTAGCTGTGATGCTTGAGTTGTGTTGAGAAAGACTCACCGGAGTGGTAGGTGACACCAAAGACCTGCAATCTCAGGACTTTAGTCAACAGAGGTGCTAAGCTAGTTGTTCATGTTGTTCTAGGAATCAGTACAGACAAGATGTCAGAGGCTCCTGATGCCCTGCCCCATTCACAAGGCACACCCATTAACAATTATCCTAGAAAGCATCAGAATAATGGGATTTAAGTCTTTGGGCAATATGTCCATGCATCTTGCTTCTTGGATCCCTGCTAACATACTCTACTCTATTTTCAAGCCAAGAGATTTTCTTGTAGGGGAAGAAAACTTTAAAAGGGGCCTAGTGAGATGGCTCACCAGGTAAAGGCACTTGCCTAGCAATCCTGATGATATCAGTTTGATGCCTGGATCCCACGGTAGGAAAAAAAATTCATTCCATAAAGTTGTTTTCTGACCTCCCATGCCCCATGCCACACGCATTATACACTCCATGCCCACCTCCACACAGACCAGCCAGAAAACTTGAAAAATACTTTTTAAATCTCATTTAGTTTCACAGAAAGCTGTAATGGTACACGGAGTTTCCTTCTCTGTAACTCAGAAACCTAGGCTGCAGGTTCATACAAAAGCTAGGAAACTGACCTTGATGTAATCCACTACAGGCGTATTTAGCAGACATGCTGTCAACTGAGTAAAAAAAAAGGGTGGCATTTTCATTTTTGTGTTTATTTTAGAAATAGATGGCACAGAAGTCATGATTCCAGCCTGCTTTCAGCAGACAAAAGATGCTTGCTATGGATACAGGAAAAGCCGCTGTCATGAGATGGGGCCTTAAGTGAATGCTATGAAACTCGTCAACCAGGCAAAGATGCAGTCAGTTCTCATTTCAACTTCCTAGCATTTCATTTGCTATGATACAGCTAGTAATCAAATGAATTTAAAGACATGAATCGACATTAGGTCCCACTTAGAGAATGCAGCTATTAACATGTGCAGTTAGAGCTTTTTATGGGATGGGTTTTTGGTTCTCATAGTGAAACCACCTGGGTTGTAATGAATTGTGAAGTATTTTTAGGGAGGTTATTGTTTTCCATGAAAGGGTATTATGTTTCGATGTCAAGGTATGCCTACACTTCTTTCCCACTTCAGATGCAGATTGCAGAAAGAATTCAGGGGAAAAGTCAAAAGGGAAGTGGCTTTAGAATCAGCTAACACTCTGTAAGGATCAAAAACAGAGTAGCAGGGCCCCAAGATGAGAGATCTGACTAAGTCCAAATATTCTCATTGAATGTATAGACAGACACAAAGAAGACATGATTATCCAATTCCTACGCTTTTAGCACAACAAAAGTCCACATTACTATTACAAACATAATCACACATGTACAACTCAAGAGATAGAGCTTGCCATATGTGAGATGCCATCTCCAGTATCATTAGGACCTAGATGCCCTTTAATAAAAATTCCACTTTCCAGAGAACATTTTCCAACATGGTTCCTTCAACATAATCACAGTTCTACTCTTACATCCAGCATCTATCTTTGAGAAAATGATACATTTTCATTTTTCCTATTTATGGACACTACATGAATCCATTTTCAAAGTCTGAGTGTGACAGTCTGAGTAGTTGCTGATCTACTCCTGGCAGGCCTGCAGGCAATAGTCAAGTCCAAGCTTTTGCTTAAGATAAGATGGTAGAGATTGTGCACACCCATTCAAATCTTTAAGATTGTTAATACAATACAAAGTCTTCCACATTACTCATCTATGAGCAGTTTAAACTAATTTCCCGCCAGTCCTGTCTACTCATTATGCTGCCAAGTGCTGAATCTCACTGGGATTCACACTTACCCTTACTTATAGTGAGAGTTTTGGTTTCTTTAAAAAGCTACCTATGTTTTGTGAGTATGTTTCTGGTTTAATCCTGGGTGTGGGATATGAGGCTGCTTCAGAACAGATGATTACGATTTGCCTTGTGCAGCAGCAGAGGTGTGATCGTTGCCTGCTGCCAATAGTTTAATTCTGGGGACTCTGGAGAGGGTATAAATGGGAGAGCCTCAAGAGGGCCTGTGGTGGCTATGTACTCTACTTCTGCTGCTGCTGCTGCTGTTGCTGCCGCTGCTGCTGCTGCTGCCGCCGCCGGTGCTGATTCATCCTGATGCTGCACTTGCTGTTGCTGACTTGCTGGATGTTCCGACTATGAAGATTAGACTTGCCTCAAGGAACTCTATGTCCCCTAATCAGCAGGAAGTACCTATGGAGGTCTACACCCCCTTTCCCCTCCTGCCTTCTTTCTTTCCCACCTGTGGTTGGGTGGTTGGAAGGGATTAGGTTGGAATAAGGGTCGGAAGGGAGGTAGAGGTATAAGAACCCAAATAAAGTAGTTAAAGAACAACAGCAGCAAAACTGCCAACACGTATTGTTTATTTTCAAAGTGCAGATGTAAGTGATGAAGATGACGCTTTATATAGATCAAGCAGGAAACAAGCACCATGCTGACTCAGCTTCTTCAGAGAGAGAAAGGCTATCGTACGATCAGAGTCTGCACATGGTGGCTGCTGGATAGGCATTTACTGAGTGAAGGATGGAAAGATACTGTAACTCCATTGTTGGTGGCAAAGTAAGTTATACGACCTTGCTCTTGTCATTCTACCTTAGTGGATACACTTTGAAAGAGAGAAATATCACTATATAGTTTTGCAGCAATAGATGGCTATGCATATACCGACTTTTGTTAGACGTCTGTATAGCATTGTGTTAGCTCTCCCAAAACAAGTGAAGGACTACAGGGTTAATTTTGGTTTGCAGTTATGGAAGGTTAAGAGTCCATCATGGCAGAGGGCAGCGGGCATGGCTGTAGAGGCAGAGCACGGAGAGCTCAGATCTTGAGCTACAAGCATGAAACAGAGAAAACAAACTGAAATGTGAGGAGTCCGTAAGTTCTCAAAACTGAGCCTCCAGTGACATACTTCTAGTAAGGCCACACTCCTTAAACCTCACAAGCAGTGCCACCAAATGGGAATATATTTAAGTATGTGAGCCTCTGGGGGGACACTGTCATTTAAAATACCACCAGGATGAAAGTTGAGTCGGGGAGATTGGAGTCTGAACAAACGTGGCCTAATCCTTCTAGTGTGAAAGGCAATTGTAGTTTCAGTTCAACTTTCTCATCTATAAAACACAGATGACAATGGTTTCTTTGCTCGCAGGATAGCAGAGGACATCGCATAAGGTAATTTGTAGAAAATATGCAGAGTGAAGCAGACCATAGGTGGCCAGGGCACTGTCCTCACTTTCATTTTTCCTTTTAAGTATCATACTTCAACTTTGAGACTAATTTACAAAAGCTTTGACTTTTGTTGCAGGTGAAGCAAACATTTCTAAGGCATATATAAACTAAGAGGCAAATCAATCCCACCAGAAGAAACTCTAAAAAAAAAACCCCACTAAATCCTTTTGTGAGTTTTCAAAGCATGGGAATCTCTATTTGTCACAGGCCACACACATCACCATATGCGTTTCATCTATTGCTTTGTTCAACTTGTACCAGTTCTTTTTCAAACCACTATTCTTAAATGTCTGGGGATAATTATATGGAATATGATCTTTCCATTAAATTTTCATATAGTTTTTCTTGATGATCAGCTATCAGAATTTTGATTATATTTATTCTAGTAGCTCCTTTTTTTTTTTTTTTTTTTTTTTTTTTTTGATACAGGGTTTTTCTGTGTAGCCCTGTTTGTCTCAGAACTTGTTCTGTAGACCAGGCTGACCTTGAACTCAGAGATTTGCCTGCCTCTGCCTTCCAAGTGCTGAGATTAAAAATGAGTACCACTATGTCAGGCTGTTTCTTGGTGGCTATTTACATATAAAGTTGTACATATTTGTATGTGTTGTGTCATATTTTCTCAAACATTTATTATTTCTTTGTGATAAAAAATTAAAATTTTCTTCCATCTGTTGGAAACAAACATTATATCATACAAAGCTACTTGATTTGTAATTTCACACCAAAACTCAATCCTCATGGCTTAGTGCCCATTGGACACAATCACCAACTTAAAGTTATTTTTGTGTATGTGTTTATATGTGAATTTATGTATACCACATATATGCAATAGCCTTGGAGGTCAGATGGCATTGGATCTGGAGGCACAGGTGGCTGTGAGCCACCTGATGTGTGGGTACTGAAAACTGAAACCAGGTTCCCCATGAGAGCACTTAGCACTCTTAATTTCTAAGCCATATCTTCAATCATCAGTTTTTAACACAAATTCCAGCAGGGTCAGGAGGTTTTCTGTGACAGGAGATCCTGCATGTGCTTTCACAGTTGGGCTGTCTTCTTCATTTCTGTCTACCATCTCCCATGCTTCCTTTCCACAGCTGAAGGAAGGCAGATCTTTCCCTACTGTTCCCCAGACAAGCCAGTAAACACGCAATTAACAAAGTCCTATAGTTCTTCTGATTTCTCCCAACTTCGGTCACACAAGAGGGCTTCCTGTTTCAGAATAGTCCATATTATCTTACTAATTCTGAGAGCAGCTCTTACCTTTAACCTTCTTGATAATTGTAGTAGAGTTGCCTTTGCCAGCCTGGAAGGGGCTCAGTTGTGTTTCTGCTGAGGAAATTTGGTTTTATACAGGTATTTGGAGGTTGGAGGGAATAGTGCTTAAAGGAGGCAACTGTATGCCTCCTTTAGTACCAGAGCAATAAGAACCAGCTACTGAGATCCACTCAAACCAGACTGGGGCCAGCTCATAAGACCTATCATCTTAATGGAATCACTGAGGTGAAGAAACACTAGAAATATAGAAATGACTGGTGACTGTCCCTGTTCATGCCACTGATGAAATAAATAGGGATGGTGTGCTGTGCTCTCAGTATCCATAGGAGGTGTCTGCTCCTCGCGTTCATGAGGAGACCCTCTGCTCTACCCAGCACTGCAGGGTCACCAGAAGACATGTCTGGTAATATTCTCGGGTCAGATTCCACCCTTTCGATGTGTGGTAGCCAGAAGTGGTGGAAACTAGACAAGAGCCAATGCCTGGTCCTGCACTCTCTTGTCACAAAGTGGTCAAATTCTATGCTACACTGGGAATTAACATCCATCTATACGTTATATTTAGGCCCATTTGGTTGAAACCTCTAACCATGGCATAAATTTGCCTTTTCTGTGAGGCTTCTCCACATTGCTCCCCTGCTTGAGAATGTAAATTTGTGTCTCTGCTAATTTTGCTGAATCAGGAGCTAGAATAAAACATATCTGAAAGGAAAGGGCTTTATTTATGTTAACAGGGAGTTAATTTGAAGAGTTTATTATGAGAAATGCTCTCTCTGCACTTAGGATCATCTATGCCAAGATGCGGAACATTACTCAGTTTATGTAACATATTCCATGCTTAGATGACATGCCTGAGGCAGAGAGCTCAGAGGACATTTAAGTGTCAACCTTTTGTCTTTGGTGTGGGAAGTTCTGTTTTTCACCCCACAGGGTGCATTAGCCTCAGAATCCTTGCTCCACAGTGTCAGGCTAGAATTTCCTATGGTGAAGACATATCTGGGCCATCTGCCTCCATATCTTCCTAATCTACCACAGAAAGTAAAGATATAGCCAGGAAGAAACAAGCTATAGACTTTGAGGTTCCTTCACATGAGGGCTTACTGAAAAGGACAGATCTGTAGCCAGTTTAGCTGGTTTTCAGTCTAACTCCTTAATCTGAGTAGGTTGTGTTATGGGATGACTTACATCGACCTCTCTCTGATTCTGTCTCGTCATCAGACTGAATTGTAACTAGATTGTGGGAGTACAGTGAATACACACTGAGTAACCTCTGGACACAGCAGAAGCTGTGATAAGGCACTGAAAATACACCACATGGGAGGTGGGTCTCCAGTTAAGGAAACTGCCTGCTTTTCCAGAGGACCGAGGTTCAGTTTCCAGCACCCATGTTGGGCAGTTCACAAGTGCCTGTGACTCCAGCTGCAGGGGATCCCATGAGGACTCCTCAGCCTCTGAAGACACCTGCAAACAGCCGCATATGAACACATGCATGCACACACACACACACACACACACACACACACACACACACACACACACACACCATAACGCCAATACAAACAAATAAAATATACTACAGCGACTATGGCTGTAGCTCAGCCATAGAGCAGTTGTCTAGAATGCATAAGGGCCTGGGCCCAGCTACAAGCTCAGTAAACCAAAACAGAATAGACACCGGAGTTCTAAGCCTGGGAGGCAGTACAGAACCTGTGCTCTACTCTGTTAACATCATGAAATATTAGTACCAAAGATCTCTAACATTTTCCTTATCATACGTTATGAAACTGTACCCATGAAGAATACATTTTATGTAAATAGGATCACGTGGGACTGGGCCTTCTGTCAGTGACTGATTTTGCTCAGTGACATGTCTTCAGGGTTTTTCCCATCTTTGTATCAGTGTTCCCTTCTTTGCATGGCTGCATACCGTTGCATGGAATGCATGCACCGCATTTTCTTGATACCTTCATCTGTTGGTAGGTACTTGTATGAATGATGCCACAGTGAGGGCAGGGGTTAAAACACAGCTCTTCCAGACTCTGTTGCCAATTTTGCAAAGCTGGTGTTGTATTTCACAAGCTGTGTACACAAAGATGTTCAGGAGATGGAAGCATTTCTGCTCCATCTTCAGTGAACTGCTGGGTGTATGGTTCCCATGGTTTTATATATATATATTTTAATTTTTTATCATTAATTTATTCTTGTTACAGCTCAATGGTTATCCCATCCCTTGTGTCCTCCCATTCTTCCCTCCCTCCCCTTTTCCCCTTATTCCCCTTCCCTATGACTGTTCCTGAGGGGGATTACCTCCCCCTGTATATGCTCATAGGGTATCAAGTTTCTTCTCGGTAACCTGCTGTCCTTCCTCTGAGTGCCACCAGATCTCCCCCTCCAGGGGACATGGTCAAATGTGAGACACCAGAGTACGTGAGAAAGTCATATCCCACTCTCCACTCATGTGTGGCGACTGTTCTGACCATTGGCTAGATCTGGGTAGGGGTTTAAAGTTTACCACCTGTATTGTCCTTGGCTGGTGCCTTAGTTTGAGCGGGACCCCTGGGCCCAAATCTGCCTATCATAATGTTCTACTTGTAGGTTTCTAGGACCCTCTGGAATTGTTTTATATTTTATTTAAAACATTTTACTTAAAATTAAATTGCATTCCCATAAAGGATTTAATGATGAAAAGTGCTAAGCATTGTAATGGAAGCTTGATTTCTTTGTAAACTTGTTTATGGTATGTAAATATGTTTTTATTTTAACCTCAAGTGTGAGATTTTATTTGGGGCTTTGCCTCCTGTGGGGCATGGTCTTTGCAAGCTGGTAATGACCTGCCTCATGCTGCATGGAGTAAGGACTCTGAGTCAGATAAATAAGAGAGCCCAGAGAGGGAAGAGGTGGTGTGTGTCATGTGCCATGTAGCAGTTTGGAGAGACCAGAGATGGACAGTGTGGTGGCTGGGAGGAGACTGCTTGCTGCATTTGCTGTTGACAGAGATTGATATTCCCTACGCCCCCTCCCCAAATAATCCATTGGCCCTAAACAGCTGGGGGAAGTAAAGGGGTCTGGCCCCCTCTCCCCCACTAACCTTTCTCATACCCAGGGTTAAAGGTTGGTGAAAGGGAGGTAGAGGCTTCAATACCCCAAATAAAATAGAAGTTTTTTTTTTTTTGTTTTTTTGTTTTTTTTTTTTTTTAAAGAGCATCAAAAAGCCATTGGATTCTTTCTAAAATTTGCTTTAACTCCGTATTTCTGGGGTCATTGGTTTCCAAATTGAACCTGAGGACAAGTTTGGGTGTTTTGCCCTGACACTTCTCCTGGTGGTTGTTATGTGTGGCTCTCTCTCTCTCCATTGTCTGAGCTGTGACTTCACTACTGTTTTCTGGTGGATCACCTGATGCCTCCGTAACCCCCTGACCCATGTGAAAATTGAGGACTGCTCCCTGTCACTTCAGGTGCACTGCACAAATATCCTTACTATTTCTATGCACAGCAGGTATTGTGTGAGTGTCGTATTCATATGTGTATCGTTTTGAAGAGGCTAGCATAAGGAGTCTCAATACGAAGGACATTCCCCCCCCCCCCCCCATATCTCTCTTCTGGCTTTGTTTTAAGAGTTTCTCATTCAGAACTTCATCTCTCATTAGTATTTTAAGGATTTTCCCCTTCTATTTAGATGTCCAAAAAGGCTATGAATCCCAACAAATACTTTTGGTGAGAAATACTTTTTCTCAGTTTTTACATGTTTGTTTTTCTCAAAGCAGTAACTGGCACAACAGAGGTTTAAAGCAAGTGTTGAGGGACTGGAAAGGTGGCTCCGTGGTTAAGAGCCCTAACGGCTTCCAGGAGACCCTGGTTCAACTCCTGGTACCTACGTGGCAGTTCACAATGGTCTGTACCTCCAGTTCCAGGGGATCTGACACCCACACACAGACATACATGCAGACAAAATGCCAATGCAGATAAAAATGAGTAAAAAGAACAAGTTTGAGTGGACACACAATGCTTTTGGCAAGATCCCTCTCCTCCATTACCATTTCATAGCACACATGGCCTTGTCCTCACAGACTCCAGGCATTTTAAAGGTAGTCCATCTTCAAACTGGACACTCCCGTTTCCCCAACCAATAAATTTTACAGTGTCTTGAAGTCACTAGAAAACTTATTGCCCCTCTCTAGCCCCTTCATTCTTATGACGTGACTACAAGGAGAGGTCACAAGTGTTAGGAACCATAAACCTTCACTCACACTCTAGTAGTTCTTTGTTTTTTTTTTTTCCTTCTTCAAGACAGAGTTTCTCTGTGTAGTCTTGGTTATCTTCTTAGACTTGCTTTGTAGACCAGTCTGACCTCAACATAACAGTGGTCTCCCTGCCTCTGCCTCTTTAAGTGCTGGGATTAAAGGCTCACTCCAACAGTTTTTCTACAGTCTTAAGGATCAACAGCATAGCCCTGCCCTCATTGCCTTAGTGTGGTAATTACAATCATGTTTCCATTCTTTTGTGAAGATGTAAAAACTTGAAGGTTCCCGGAAGCAGGAGGGCAGAGTGGACAATTTCTCCTTAAGAGTAGCCCAACAGAAGAGGTACGTGGCAGGGGTATGTGAGAAGAATCCTTGAAAAGGATACCAGAAAGAGATGCTGTCTGTTTTTGACTAAGGTGGTGTGAAAGGTAAAACCCTGAAAGAAAGATTCTGCAAAACTGGGGAATGAACCAAGTCAGGAGAACCCAGAATGTGAGGTGCAGCTCAGGGCCTTCTTGTACACCACACTTAAAGTCAAAGCTTTGCTCTTGGTTTCTGTGAGTTGATCTAAGAGCCTTACCGTGGATGTTTGGGGATGGACTACACCATTAACACCTAAATAGACCCAAATTGTGGACTGTCATGTGATCTATATTAGTACATCGTTTATCCTTCTATGCATTTGTGATAAGTAAAATATCTGGAAAATAGGCAAGCGGTTCATACAAGTGGCCAGAGGAGCAAGAACTGTAACTGGAGGCATGTGCGATGCTTAGTCCATATATTTGCCTTGAAAGTATGAGGACCTGAGTTCGATCCCCAGAGCTCATGTTTCTTTTCTTTCTTTCTTTCTTTTTTTTTTTTAAAGGCATGATAGCACACTTATAATTCCAGGTCTAGGAAGGCCAAGATGGGTGTATCTTTGGGGCTTGCTGGCCTGCCAGGCTAGCCTATGTGCTAAGTTCCAGGTCAGCAGACACCCTGTTTTAGAAAATAGGGATGGTCCCTGAGGAAGCATACCTAAGTTTGATCTCTGTCGTCTACATGCATGCACACACACACACACACACACACACACACACACACACACACACACACAAACACACTTCTGGCTTGTGTGTTCAAGCACATCTTTGATGTTTTTCAGATTCTGAAAGCTGAAACTTTGGTTTGCCATGTGTATTTTTTGTAAGCTGACCCATCCCAACCTTGTCACACCTTCCAGAAGAAGGAAGGATAGTATTCTGGTTGAAAGAGAACAACCCATCTCAGCTCACAGGATCCATGGCCCCTTGGAGGTTCTGTCAAGGGGACATAAAAACAGTAGGTTAAATAAACTGGCATTAGCATCCTTTGCTAACTAGGTCCCATGATTCTTTCAGGACCTAGTTAAGGAAATTCATGAAGAAGTATGATAGGATGGGCAGCAAAATATACAGAACCTCCTAACACTCCCACAGTGATGAGCGGTGGCATTTTGAAGGCAGGAGTTAGTTTTAGATAGCAGACCCTCACAAGGAATAGCTGTGTGGCATCCACACAGATTTTTCTGTCCTTCCAGGCTGTCTACTCACAAACAAAATAAAATCAAAACCCTCTCTTGATACTTATTTTCTGCCCTTCACTATGCTTGATATGGAGACAGTACTTCATGGATTTGGTCCACATTAACACTTCCAGGGATGTGTCTACCATGTATGTCACATCGCTCAAAGGATGGAGATGCTTATTGGTCTATTAGCAGTATTTGCATTTAATTTTATCAATACTAGGTCTAGGAATCTTTTAGTTAGAAACTTCAACACAAACCATGACTCACTCTTGACTTCTATTCTGTACTAATATCAAGAGGTATTGTCTATTTTCATAGATTAAACAAGCATCTTACTCATGAAAACATCTAGCTCAATGCTTCTCTTCCTAACTTAATTGTATTTAACAGCACACACTGGAGGGTGTAGCTTACATGTGAGAACGCAGATTTCTGAATCCCACCATTCTGAACTTAATTATGCAAGAAACATCTTCCTGCCTAATGGTGGCAGTCCATGAACCATAGGCCTGCAAACTCCAACTGAGACTATCCGAGCCATACCACAGTTGAGCCAGGAAAAAAACTACACCTTGTGGTCACCTACAAAATCCCAGTTTGTGGACTTCACAAAGTCATTATTTAGATGGAGTCCCTGGCTAAAAGAAAATTACACCCACTTCAGATATACGTATCAGGGATGAAGGCAGATGAGAATCTGATAAAGCATATTTAATTTGCAAAGGTCACAATGACACCGAACATTTTTTATAATTAAGAATAGAAAAATAAAAGCTGCCTGTTCTCAAAAGGCATGACGTTGTGGAGTCCAAGCCATAGTCACCAATTGTAATGGCTAGAAAAGAACAGGAGTAGCAAAGTCCTCTAGTTACAAATTCTAATTATTAGTGTAAAAATGACTCAGAAATAAAATCTGAAGAGTGATGTGTATATAGCAATACTCAGGGCAAAGGTTTTCGAAACACAGGAAATTAGAAGCAACCTAGGGGTCCAATATTGCATATGTATGTTAATAAGCTATGGTGTGTGGTATTATGTTAACAATACTATTGCTATTAAAACACAAATTATTATAAATATTTGAATAAAGTAAAAATTGTCACATTGTATAAATGTATCTTGCGGTATGGGTATAAACAAAGCACATTCACACGCAGAAAAAATATTTGCATTTTGAGTGAGACCCATCACTAGATTGCTTACACTATTTGGAGTTACCATACCATTGCAGTTTATGATGTTAATTCAGGGCAGAAAGTAAACTATGGCTGAGATTTATGGAAATATTGAATAAGAATAGTCCATGGCCTTCCACTCCATAGAGATCTCTGTCCTGTCTGTTGTTGAGTCCCATGTTAAGTCTGCCAAAGGCTGCCCTGGTATTCATGAAGCATTGAACTCTCAATTAGAACCTAGTTGTTTAAGTGGTATAGAAAATCAGCATCTAAATGGCTGAAAATGGTGCTTAACTAGTATTTTAGCAAAGAGTTTGAAGGCAAAAAGAATCTAAATATCATCTATCTATCTATTATCTACCTATCATCTGTCTTCCTATAATCTACCATCTATTTTTTCTACAATCTTCTCTTATCTATTCATCTATCATCCAGATCTATTTTTCTATCTACTGATAATCTATGTCATTTGCTGTCTGTATCTATCTATCTATCTATCTATCTATCTATCTATCTATCTACAGATTTTAGGGAACTGGTCTGAGTTCTTGTACAACTCTGAAGTCTGTCATCTTCAACATTAGGTAGAGGCGTCAACAGGAACTGATGTTGAAGCATTAAGTCAGAAATCAGTTTACAGACAGAATTTCTTCCTCTTCCGAGCACCTCAGTCATTTTCTTCAGATCATCAACCGAATGGACAAAGTCTGTCCCCATAATGCAAAGCAATTTACTCAGTCTACTGGTTTAAAAGGTCACACCTAGTAAAATTTTTACAACATCCTCTACTATGGTGTTTAAAACTAGGCCCCATTGGATACCACACTTAAGGTGGCCCATTAAAAATAACCACCACAGTAAACTAAGTAATGATTAACCCTTAAAGGCAAGATGTCTGCCCAAGCCTGAGAGCTAAGCTATAGATTACCCAGTGAAGTGTTTTCTTTCCTTTCTATCCTACCTTGTGGAAACACCTGCTTTAGGGGGAAGTTTAGGTGGCTTTTCATTCAAAACTTAATAGGCTGGCCTCATAAGTCAGCCAATAATAGAGCCAGACCCTAAGAGAATTAAGGTAAGTCAGAGGGCTCTTCGGCACATGTCACACCCTATCCTCTCATAGGAGTGCATAGTCTCATCTCCATGGGCTCCAGCTTTCTCTCAGGTGAAAAGTCATTCCTGTCTTGTTGGCGTTGCTAATGGCTGACCACAGCACCATCAACTTACAAAGTTCCTTTCTCGTCTGAGTAAGAATGGGCTCTCATTTTCCAGACCAAAGTTTTCTTGCAGGCAAGGTTTTGGACATTATCTGGAGGAGTTATGGGTTGGGATTGACACAACTGGCAGGGATGGCTATATTCACAGGAACTTAGGAGCATCCTGCAGTGCACAAGGCATCTCAAGCACCAACAGTGACGTAGTTCAGACCATCAGTGGTGCCGAGACTGACTCTGTCTCAGTAGACACATTTCCATCGCTATGACAAGTACCTGAAACAAATCCACTTGAAGACAGGGAACATTTTCTGTTGTCCAGTTTCTTGGATTCAGTTCATGGCTGGACCATGTACCTTGGGTAGGGTAGTAGCTCACGCTGCAGTGCAGGATTACTTGTCTCACTGCAGCCAGAAAGTAACATTTCAGTCTCAAACAACGATGCCTCTCTGTAACAAACAATCCCAAATAACAAAGATAGAGGTCTCTGTGGTCATGGAGCAAGCAGAGAAATAAAGGTGATCACATGACTTTATCCTCCCTTTTGGGATAATGAAAAATCATTTTCTGATAGAGGAACTTCCCAGACTTCCCAGGGCCAAGTTTCTCTTTTCTCAGTGTAGGACCACAGGACATCAGAGGATGCCCCCGTCCAAAGTATCCTGGTACCTCCTTAGACTTTGACACTAGAATCAGTGTGATGCTTATTGAATCATGTGCCCTTATTTTATAATCGTCAGCACTATGTGGTGAGAGCCATGAACTTAGCATCCTTATGGACCTATGGGTAGCTCTGTTCACTCATGTATGTTGGGGATATAATTAGCCATCCTAATCCTTCTAGTTATTTCTGGGGAAGATTTCAAAAGAACCTTAGCTGTAGTTAGAGTTATGTGAGTCAAATTCTGGGTTTGACATGTGGAAGCAGGCCATCTCCTGTTTCTGCATCTTAGATTCTCATGGCTAAAATAAGTTGTTGGAAAAGGGAAATGTCACAGTTTGTGTAAGCTCAAGTACTTTGAACACTGAGCTTACAGGATATTTGAAGGACTTGAAGACATGGTAACTTTTCCCCTGTGAGAGAACAAGCCAAGGGTGGTGGTGAGAATGTGAGCAGCAGGTGATGACCACAGGATCGTGCAATGGAGAAGCCTAAAATTTTCTCAGCTCTTTCAAATCAGGACTTGGCCACATGGATTAATTTTCTGAATTGTTGCACCTTCAACATTAAAAATGAATGTGTTCAAACTGCATGGATTCTTCAGGCTCCCTATGAGAGTGATGTTTTAAGGGGCTTTACTTAGGAATGGGCTCTCTGTCTCTGCCTCTCTCTGTCTCTGTCTGTCTCTCTGTCTCTGTCTGTCTGTCTGTCTGTCTCTCTCTCTCTCTTTCTCTCTCTCTCTCTCTCTCTCTCTCTCTCTCTCTCTGTGTGTGTGACCTTTAGATTCTGTATTGAGGTGTGGTAGAGACATTGTAATCACCAAAGAAAGATATGTTTATATGCTAAGCTAGGACCAAAGCCTCGACCTCAACACAGAGGTCCTTGCAGGTGGATGCCAAGTTTTATGAATTTCTTGTCTCAGCACCACGCCTCTTTGCATGATAGGAGCTCCATAAATGCCATTGAATATTTGAAGGGGTGAAACTTAGATTGTATACAGGACAGCCTGAGACAGTATAGACATACACACACGTACACATCACACACAAATATACTTACATATATACACATATGCACAACACTCCCACACATATGCACACAACACACATATACATACAAATACATACACTCTCTCATACACAGGTGCACACATATATACAATTTCAAACAGCTGATTGGCTAGTAATCTTATCCATTTATTTTAATTATACTTTAAAGTTTCATGGAATACTGGTGAAGGTAAACTTTGACCTGGGATCCTTCTCTTTATCCCCATGTAACATAAATATTTATAATTTAGTTCCTCTTATCTTCTCCTTACAAATGACAAGACCATATTTAGAGCCATCAATTCAGCCACTGTGTTCTGTAATCTGTGGTTTGTTACTATAATTCTGAATTGCAACACCACTCTTCTAATTTCAGAGCTGTATTTAGATAGAGCAGCATGATTTGTTCAAGTAAGCAAGTAACTCTACATTGCCTTTTCTTCCAGGACCCTGTTCTTTTGAAATTCTTGGAGAAGTGACACCTACCTTTTCCAAGGGAGACTACCGGAGACCATCCTGTCAGCATCCCACTGTTTATATCCTAGCTCAGGTACGTCTTCCGGAAACCCCTTTGTTCTCAAATCACCACCGTGTGTCTGTCTGGGGCATTCAAGTGGTCATCTAGAAAGAAGCCCTTCTTAGTTCTCCAATTCTCTTTTCTCTTAAGCAATCCTGGTTACAAGGACTTGAGTCCTTGAGTCTGATGCTCTGTTCTTTGCCAAGGATCTTGGAGCTTTGTCTAGGTCCTTGCTTCTTCACAAGGTCACAGGAATACCTACTGGTTTGTTCTCTTGCTCTGAGCTCCCAATCAGCAGTGTGGAGGTCTTTCTGGTTACAATCTCATGGAAAGCTCTTTACTGCTGTTAAATAGACAGGTTTTTCCCAGGATCTGAAACATCACTTGCAGATCCAGATTAGAAAAGAAAGCCCAAGTGAATAACTAACTATGGTTGTGTCAAAAACATTCTTCGCATTCATCAACCACTGTGTGTGGACACAGTTGGAACTCATTCGGGGGGCTGCTCTGTTATCCCAGTGGTTGGGGGATGGACACAGATGATCAGGTTCCAGTGTTATCCTCCGCTACCGTGTGAATCTGAGGTTACAGCAGAGACCCTGTCTCAGAAAAGAAAGAAAAGAAAAAGGAACATTGTCGTGTCTGTGACTCTTCATGATTGTGCCAGTTTGAGGACAGGAAGCATGTCATCCGAGACCAAGACACTAGATCTTCAGTCTAATCAGGGAGGTGACAGATGAGCAAATGTATGACACTCCAGTGTAATGGGTTGTGTGATAGCTCCAGGTGTGATGTCTTGGGATATCTGCTGTGGATTCTAAGAGCCCAGTTCTGAATGAAAGAACCAGAGGGCTTTGAGGAGGTGATCCATCACTATGACGGAGATAGACAAACTCAGTGAGATTGACAGTGGCCTGGACACCTTCCCCGTGTCATGGATAACCCCTTCACTGGCTGCAGAAGGGAACAGTGAACGTGTGGCCCTACAGAGGCAGAGGTCTAGGGAAAGAACTGATGTCTGCATTTTGAAATGAAGGGCTTCATTTATTTATCCTATAATTCATGTCATTGAAATCTTCTTTGGTTTCATAAGAGAAGAGCTGATTTTTTTTTTAATCCGTCTTTCTTTTTTTTAATATTTTTCTAATTTTTTTTTACATATACATTGGTTTCATTACACATATATACAACAAACTACCTACAGCAAGAAGAATCATGAAATAGCCAGGAATTATATAAATGTTACATTCTTACTGTTTTGGCTATTTGTATTCTTTTTTTTTTTTTTTTTTTTTTTTATTAATTTATTCTTGTTACATCTCAATGGTTATCCCATCCCTTGTATCCTCCCATTCCTCCCCCCCCCCATTTTCCCATTATTCCCCTCCCCTATGACTGTTCCTGAGGGGGATTACGTCCCCCTATATATTCTCATAGGGTATCAAGTCTCTTCTTGGCTACTTGCTGTCCTTCCTCTGAGTGCCACCAGGTCTCCCCCTCCAGGGGACATGGTCAAATGTGAGGCACCAGAGTACGTGAGAAAGTCGTATCACACTCTCCACTCAACTGTGGAGAATATTCTGACCATTGGCTGGATCTGGGAAGGGGTTTAAAGTTTACCTCCTGTATTGTCCTTGGCTGGTGCCTTAGTTTGAGCGGGACCCCTGGGCCCAAATCTGCCTATCATATTGTTCTACTTGTAGATTTCTAGGACCCTCTGTATCTTTTTATTTTGCTGTTCTCCCATGCGTCTCTCATTTAGAGTCCCAATAGGATGCCTTCCCCTCTGTCCCAGTTTCCTGGTAAGTGAAGGCTTTCGTGGGACATGCCCCTTGGGCTAGTATGCAGATATAAGTGAGTATATACCATTTGATTCTTTCTGCTTCTGGGTTAACTCACTCATTATGATCATTTCTAGCTCAATCCATTTATCCACAAATTTCGGGAATTCCTTGTTTTTAATAGCTGAGTAGTATTCCATAGTGTATAAAATACTAAATAAAATACTTGCAAAACGAATACAGGAGCACATCAAAGATATCATTCATCATGACCAAGTAGGCTTCATTCCAGGCATGCAGGGATGGTTTATTATACGGAAATCCATCAATGTAATACACCATATAAACAAACAAAATAAAAAACCACATGATCATCTCCTTGGATGCAGAGAAAGCATTTGATAAAATTCAACACCCATTCATTTTTAAAGTTTTAGAGAGATCGGGGATACAAGGCACTTTCCTCAACATAATAAAGGCTATATACAGCAAGCCAATAGCCAAAATCAAAGTAAATGGTGAGATACTCAAGGAAATTCCTCTAAAATCGGGAACAAGGCAAGGCTGCCCACTCTCTCCATATCTCTTCAATATAGTACTCGAAGTTCTAGCCAGAGCAATAAGACAACAAAAGGAGAGCTGATTATTTTACGACAGACTATTTGCCGAAGGTACGATTCCCTTTCTCTGCAGACACCACTTGGGCCCTCTGGCCTTTGGTTTTTATTTCACGACTCTATCTTTCCATGAACAATTTATCTTTCTTCATGGTGCACTCCCTTCTGCCCTTTTGTGACTTCCCTTTGATGCTTCAGTTTGACTGTTGACAATGACCTTACATGTCCCTTCCTACCACAGCCATTCCTCATGCTTGAAGCTCCAGTTGGTTTATCCCTTAGCTAAGAACTTCACAATACTCTATGTATGCCCCATCCTATATATATCTATATCTATCTATCTATATCTATCTATCTATATCTATATCTATATCTATCTATCTATCTATCTATATCTATATCTATCTATCTATATCTATCTATATCTCTCTCTCTCTCTCTGTGTGTGTGTGTGTGTGTGTGTGTGTGTGTGTGTGTGTGTGTGTGTGTGTCCATTACTTGTCTCCATTAGGATGGGATGGAACACCTTATGGGACTATCCTTACCTGGGATATAGTCTCTAGAGTCTCCTTCAGAATCAGGACTTGCAAGATGTCTGCTTGGTTAATACTGAATTGCAAGATGAAAGATTTAATCAGTGGCCTCTTCAGAGAGGACTCACAGTACTCAAACCAGCATCTCAAACTGAACAGTAGTTAGAAGATAGATGAGTGGTGCCAGACTGTCCTCATTCCAATGTACCATGATTTAGTGAGTTAGTTAGTTCATCTTCACTTTGGCTCAGTCATGACCTAACATGTTGATTCTTTTATATGTGGGCTTTTTTTTTCTGGGACTTCTTCAACATCCTTACCCATGGAAGCTGATGCCCATCTGGATAAAAAAGCAAAGTAGTTGGTTGAAAGAAACCACAATGCCTTGGAACCTGCACATTGTATGCTCTGGGTGAACAGGTCAGTCACAGCGCTCCATGAGAGATCCTAGCACAAGGGAGGGACCACTGTAAGGTAAAGATCAGTGGCATCGTTGTCAAGGCTTTCATCACACCCAGCTAGGTAAACCTTTCCCTTCTTTGAGAGAGAAATTGGAGTCTTTATCACTTAGCCACATCCCAGGGCAATGTTTCCTCAAAAGAAGAGTGAATTGCTTGAGAACTCCACATGAGCTACACATGTTGACAGGCAGTGTTTGACAGGCAATAGCTTCAGCATTCCATTGGCCACAGGATGGTCTCCTATATCCTTTGGCAATGTAAATAAATTGCCGGAACCTTCCTCTTCAGTGGGTGTCATTTTCCTTGTTGCAAATAATAAGTTAGTGTCAGAACACGTGGGAATCACTGGAGGTGGCCTGTATGTCACTGTCAGAATAAGCATCACAGATCGAGGCATCTGAATTCCAAACTTGTGTTTGGGCTAGACCATCTCTGGTGCACGGTGAGTTGTGGCACACATGGATAAGGTCGGTGATTTTCATTGCAACGCTGCCACCTAGCCCTGCTGAGCTCCTCTCTGCTGTCATCACCCATTGGCGTGTCTGAAAGCCAGGCATTCCCCTCATGACAGCCTTTCTGCCTGGCCAACAGGGGGCCCTCGGGGGATGTTCTTAGAGTTACGAACCAAGGCTCCTACCTGCAGAAGAGAAAGCTACAGTTTTCATATTGGATCTCCTTGCCAATTGTAAATCAGTCATTTTAAGGATGCCTCCCATTCTTGTTTCCCTTCAGGCAGCTCTTATTCCTCTCTGGAAAAAGAAAAGATTTGCTTTATTGCTAACTGCAGGACTGAAATGACATATAAAATAGCAACAGCAGGGAACAAATGTGTCCCTAAAGTGGCAATATGGTGCCTTTTTGTGTGTTTTAAGGCTTTCCGGTGAGAGGCAATTTTTCTTCTCTGCCTTCTATTTGAATAGTTGTTGAAAATTTAGAAAACAATATTAGGTGTGTTCAGTAATGAGACCTGGCCCAAGCTGTTCTGTGGTATCACTGGTAGGGACACACATGCACGCATGCATGCACACACACACACACACACACACACACACACACACACACACACACACACCAAAAGAAAAAATCTGCCATTTCTTTGGCCAGTTGCTCTGATGATATTTGCAGGGCAAAGCCACAAACTTAATAACCAACATCCTTCCGTTATTAGGAGTGTGTGTTTTAGTTTAGCACATAATATTTTTTCTCACAAAATCATTTCAGTTCTGTCATTAATTAAAAACCTATAGAATAGAAGCACACTTTATTTCCTCTTTAATCATCCCATTTTCTTGCTCTCAGTGTAAGAAATAGGCACTCTGACTGTCAAGCCTATTTTCTTCTTCTTTTTTTTTTGTCAAATAGGACAATTCATACATTTCAAACAAAGAACCAGAAAGCCATAACAATGTCTGTATTTCTCTAAACTCCCTGCAGTACCCATAAATCTACAGGGCTGGCAGCACGGGGTGGGTTCTACACAGGAGAAAAGGCAAATTGGATCAACAGTGGTGCTCATTACCCTCCATACTGGCAAACAAAGCTCCAAAGAGAGGTTATTTCCTGGAGGGAAGACCCTTGTGTGACCTGCTCCTAGCTGCCACTCTGCCTGTACAATGTCGGCACAGCCCACACTCGCCAGCACGGTCTTGCACAGGCCCATTCTCCTTTTACTCTGTCTGCTTCCCTTCTTCCCTCCACACTTCCTGTTGCTTAATCACTGGCTTCTTTCCCTCCGTAACTGCTGTCTGTTACACTTGAGGAGGACTCGTCTCTGAAACCCATAGCTCTGCAGGAGCAGGTGGGAGAAGATGGGTGGGCATGTGGTCGGATAGGCGCTTAAACGACACATGATGCAGGAGAATCCCCCACAACACCCAGACAAGCAGAACACCCTTGGACATTTTTGCTTGATCACATCATTCAAGGCCAGCTCTTAGGTCCTCTTTGTTCCTAAGACTCTAGCATGGTAGGCTGAAGGAGAACCTACCGGAGTGTGAAGGGGAGCAGCCTCTTGAGGGGTTGGTAAGAACATGTGTGCATTCTAGAATAAGACTGGAGGACAGAGTACAGTTTAGAATCTCCCAGTATCGCTGTTTAAAAGCACTAGCAATCATGTTTTCCTGCCACAGATCAAAACTGTAAGAGAAACAGTTACAGGAGCCAGAGGTCAAAAGGTGAACCTAATGATTGACTACACTGAACAAGAAACAACCAGGATGGGGCCTGAGACTTCTGTGGGTGTGCCACTCCTATCCTTTATGATTACCTCATCCAACCCCCATGTGACAATATCTTGTGCTTAAACTTAATATGTATCCTAGAACCAGTGGAATATATTAAAGGTGTATTTGATTCTGGTATTTTTGTTTTGGCTTGGTGGCATTGGAGTAGAGGGAGATACAATGAGGAGTGTTTCCTGTTTCCTCCTCCTCGTCCTCCATATTTTCCCCATACTTTGGGGGACAGTCTTGCTAATTAGCCAAGACTGGCTTTGAACCAGAAAGTCTCCTGCCACAGCTTCCTAAATGCTGGAATCACAGCCATGTGCCACAATGAGAATCAAGACTTGGTTAATTCCTATACTAAACTTTGTTTAAGTAGAAGAGAAGATGACCCGGGTACCAAAGGCTGCCTCCTAGGGCTCTGGTGACAGTAATCTTTTATGCCTAGAAAGCTGCCTCAACATACATGTTCAGACCTCACCACTCTCTAGCAGGCAAAGCAGACAGCACAGGGGAATCCTTCTCTGCAAAGCCAGCCAGGGAAGCCTAACAGGATGGGAGGCCTGTGGTGTAGATGTTGCTGGCTTGTGCAAGTGTCTTGATGGAGTTTCTCCAAGTCATACCGAGCAAATGTGCCACTCCTTGGTGGGAAAATGAAATATTGGCAGGGTTCCTCCAAAGGGGACAGATGTTACTTATAGACCAGCAGGAAACACAATGAGACAGAAAAAACAAATAAAAACAAAACATTTCTCCCAGAAGCAACCTATTCTTGTAGAACAACAAGAAAATCCATTGACATAGTTCACATTAGAGGCCAGAGATATTGAGTAAGTCCAGGCCCGGAATGGGAACAAGCTGGACAGCTATTAGGAGTCACCATTAGGTACAAACTTTTTTTCCCAACATAGTATTTTTTATTGATTATTTGGGAATTTCATGTCATACAACCCAAACACACCCACTTCCCAATCCTCCCAGGTCTGCTCTACCACCCTTGTGTGTAGTGGATGTAAATAGGTTTTTATTTAATCCCAAGTGTGGGTCATAGAACAGAATTATGTGAGGGTGTATAGTGTTTTTATGCTTCTTGCTGGATACAGACTTGTGAGAGAACAGATGATGTTTGTCCACTAGAAGAGGAACTGCCTCTTGCAAGGTCATTGCCAACTGATAAACATGGACTCTGAGAGGATATATGTGCATACACACACACACACACACACACACACACATATTTGAACCCAAAACAAGAGGCTTGGCTCTTTTGGCTTTTTTGTCTTGGCTATTCATTGTTCCACTTTGAGATGCTCCTAGAGAGAATTGTTCCAGCGAATGCTTCGAGGTTCCAGCCGCTGCTCCAGGTTCTGGCTGCTTCTGTTGCAGTGAGCTTTGCTGAATTGCTAGTTTGCTGTTTAACGGGTCTGCTGGAATCTTGCTCCAAAGGAACTGAGTCTACAAAGGTCTACTTCTCCTGTTCCCATTAGCCTCTTTTTTCTCCTATCTAGGACAGGTTGGTTGGAAGGGAGGTGTAAGCATTAAAGAACCCCAGATAAAGCAGGTTTGCAAAAGTTCAGTGCCTACATTTGTGACCCCCCAAAAAAGAAGAAAAATAAACACAAGTCCAGTTTGTGTTTCCCACATACTCACTGCAACATGGTCAAACTCCCAGTAACCAGCCCCTTAAAGGAAACTGAACCCTATGCCCCCACACTCTTGCCAGAGCCCTCAGTTGTGGAGAACCATGCTTCAGCATCCTTAACACAAGTTTTAAGAGTTCTCTTTATGGATTTCTCTCTAGGCTTTTATTTTTGAGGGGTGTGGTAGGGTATGGGTTGTCACTGAAGCCTTCCATGTCCCTCTTTTGCAACTGTGAGTGTGTAATCAATAATACCACTGCCCTTCACAGTCAGTGGATCATGGACTTCCATATAGTTTCTGGTGACAGCAGGGACCATTGAGAAGTTCAAGATGTAGCCAACAGAGCATTAAACATTAAGCCAAGCATAGAGCTCTTCTTAATATGTCCATGTGACTCCGCAGCTAGCCTTCAGGAAAGCTTAGATGCTCAGATGTAAGCCATGTTGAAGGACAGAATTCTCCTGGAGCCTCAAAGAAGATCATTGCCGCGCTTTGATTAATGAGACATGCATGGTGCTTGCTGCTGCCCAGTTAACCCACTGGAAGATTGCACACCAGACTCAATGTGGAACCGGCTCAGAAGCATCTAGATTATACCAACTTCTGCCTCTGCACAGTCAAGTGATCTCCAAAGTCTCTTATCTGTTTTTCCTACTTTCCACTTGAAATCTCTTATCTTTCAGCTTTCTTTGCTCTCTGCTCTCGAAAAGTCTCCAAAGACCATGGTGTAAACCCTTTTAGCTCAGTTCATTGAGTATAGTTTATATATAACTTGGATTAAATTCTTCTTTAGGAAAATATATGTTTTTAAATAGCAACCACATAGCTTGCCTCCACTTTGCCTGATGACCTCATCAGGATGGAAGCAACCATGTGGCTGGCAGGCATCTTTACTGAGGCTAAAAGAGAGTGCATGCCATGTAACCTCACCACCATCTTGGTTAAGATGACCAGATGGGATAAACCAACTAAGACAACATCCATAAGACTTCTTAGTCCTATTGAACTCTCTGATTATCATTATATCTCTGTAACCATAGGGTTTTTCTATTCCCTCCCTTGCTCTAAATAGGGACACAGAGACTTATATTTATTTAAAATAGCTTTAGACCTTAGCTTATTTTTGTTCCCAACTAGCTGTTAAAATCTATGTTCTGCCATGTGGCTCAGTACTTGCTACCTTAGTGTCATCTGGCACTTATTTCTTTATCTGCGTCCTGATGACAACTCCTTTGCCTGAGATTCCTTCTGAGAATATTTCTCTCTGCTGGGAATCCTGCCTCCTTATCCTGCCTCAGCTTATTGGTCATCAGAGTTTTATTAAAACCAATCAGAAGGTGATGGAATGCAATGTTTACAAAGTATTAAGACAGGAGATGCTTCATAATCATAGCACTATCAAGGTCCATGTGTAATCAGATCTGTACAGGCACAGAAATCAGCATTCCAAAATAAAAGGATAATCTTCACACACTGCATAAGAAGATTATTCCTAAATATTCCCCCTTTTAGCGCAACAAAAGATTCTTTCTCTGGTATCAATAGACTATATACAATAAGAACAATTATGAAAACTATCAGGTAAGAGTTACCTTCACAATGTCCAGTCTATTTGCATTTCGAAACCTTGGAGAAAGTACTATCTTTCCTATCTTGGTGAGTCCAATGTTTTACCTAAATAATTTTCTGTCATAACTTGCTTTTATCAACATATAAATAACTTTTTAGACCATAAAACATTTTCTTAAGTCCTAGACAACTTAAGCTTAATTGTGAGACTATAACTATCTAGTCTTCAACCCCATCAGAGACCTGAGAAGTGTAAATATTATATGAATAAACTGAAAGTGCAGAGCAAGCACCTTTCAAATCTGTAGAAATAACAGAGACAGCAAGCAGCTTCCAAAACTATGGATATGACAGAGACTGTTGGCTGCCTGGACAGTCACTCAAGGTTACTCTGAAATGTTGGGGCATCATCTTCAGCCTTCTGGCCCAGAACAAGACAGACTTTTCTGTGAAGCAAGAATTATGAAGGACTTACCTACTTTGTCCTTGCAAAGCTTGGCAGCTGACTTCTTATGTTCTGTTTGTTCAGAGCTTGGACAGCATGATGTCTGCAGTTGAGGTGAGGACAATTTTGTTTTTGTTTTTAGGGTTTTGTTTTGTGATTTTTTTTCCCCTGGTGGTTAGCTTTACCACATTTGAAGCAACTTTCAGATAGAGGTTCTTCAATGCCCATCATCTTCTTTTGAGTAGTATAGCAGTAGTATCTGCCAGGAGCAGATATGATTCACTGTCTCCCCCAGTCAAAGCTAATCTTTACTAGTTTTGAAGAAATCCACAGCTTTTCATTTCTTGCTGAAATAAAGGGTATAACTTCTCCCCTAATGCAACACACTTCCTGCCTTCCATTCTGAAGTTAAGGCATCCTTGAAATAAGCAGGTTGTTTTAGTTCAGCAGTTTTTCCCCATAATCCAATGTCTCTCAGCAGCTGTTTTTTTCTTGTTAGCATTTAAATTTTAAATGTAATAAAGCACTATGTAATACACTCTTGGGGGTCTTTGATACCCCTTACTGTTTATTAAAAGCAGTTCCTTAAAGTATGATTAGATCTTCCTACTACTGCTTGTCCTGTAGGATTATATGGTATAGCTGTAATATGCCTTATATTGTAATATGCAAAGAGTCATTTTATTTTACTAAAGACATATGCTGGAACATTGTCAGCTTTAATGTGTATAGGTATTCCCATAAAAGACCTAACTTCTAATAAATGGGTAATTACATAATCAGCCTTTTCAGATCTTAAAGCCCATTGAAATCCTGGCTATACATCTATAGTATGGTACACATGCTTTAATTTTCCAAACTTCGAAAAGTGAAAACACATTCATTTACCAATTTTCATTTCTTTGTATACTTTTTGAGTTACTTCCTGTAGGTGATAAAGTTTGGTTATAGAAAGAACAAGTAGGACATTTCCTTATAATTTCCTTACCTTGTTGTCAAGTGATGGAAAATTCTCTTTTCAAACCTTTGCTGTGAACATGGTGTTTCTTATGAAATTCTGAGGCATCTAGCACATTTCCTATTAATATCTGATCAGTTTCATAAGTAAACTGAATAAAGCAGCTTGCCCCTTCTGATGTGAATAGGCCCTATCCAATATGCTGAGGTATGAGAAGAACAAAATGTTGGACCCTCCTATAAGTAGAATCAATTGCTTTTGATCTGGGACATCTGTTCCTTTTTACGATTTACGTGTGTGTGTGTGTGTGTGTGTGTGTGTGTGTGTGTGTGTGTATGTATACATGTGAGTGCAGTTGCCACAGAAGCCAGCAGAGGGCATGAGACATACTGGCACTAGAGTTACAGGTGACTATAAGGCATCTGATGTAGGTGCTGGGAACCAAACTTATGTCCTATGCAAGAACAGTACACCCTCTTAACTACTGACTCATCTGTTTAACATATACAAATTAGTTTTTAGATGTATATCTTAGTGTGTATGTGTGTTTGTGTGTGTTGTGTGTGTTTGTGTGTACATGCCAAGGCATGTATGTTGAGGTCAGAGGACAATATGTGGAAGCTGGTTTTCTGGAGGGGCATTTGTTCTTCCCCTAGGACTCAGGATTATTTACTTTCAGAGTAGAGCTACATCATTAGCTCTCAGCATAGCAAACATAGACCGAGACTAAACTCCATAGGTATATGAACTAAGTCTTTATCACCCGTGCGCGCGCGCGTGCACACACACACACACACACACACACACACACACACACACACACACACACACACACACCACTGTTCCTGTTCCATTGGAGAACCAGACCCCAAATAATATAGTACATGCAGCGCTGACTTAAGTGTCTCTGCTTAATTCACAACAAACGCCTTCTGAAGTATTTAGCTTGTGAACATTATTTTCACATTAGATTCTGCTAAACTGTTTAAAAAAATTGAGTAGCATTGCCCAGAAAACAGTTAAATTATTCTTCTTAATTGAAGATTTCGGAACTATGACTCTATTAAGTGTAGATTTATTTTGTAGCAAGTATAGAGAGTGGTGCTCCTTACAAAATTACATTTTGAATTTGTTTCTTAACTTGCAGAAATACAGATACTACAATAGTATTAATCAACAAAAGGTAATTCTTAAATTATGCCTTAGAGCAAACACTTCAGATTTATGAATAATGAGGAAGCACAACCACCATCATGATCACTGTAAATCATGTATAGGGTCAATTAAACTCCCCTAAAATATTCTACAATGCCTAAATATCTTGATCAAGCTGCACATGTGCATTTTTTTACTGCTTTTGTGTTGGTCTGATGCATGATGTGTAAATGGTACACTAGGCTTAATAGGTAAGTTTGTATGCCTTGAATTTTCATGTGTCCATCTGCCCACTGCAGGAACACCTGTATAAGATATGGAAGAAAGGGTATGTCCTGGCACTCTAAATCCCCTAATACTAAACTGTGGCCTATGAACCTCGTTCTGTCTCTTTCTTCTTTGGTAAAACCCAATGCTTTTTTGTCTTCCAGACACCCATTTTCTGCCCATGAAACAGAAGCAATATCTGACAGCTTCCCTTCCTCAGGTGCCTCTGCCCATCATTGTCCAGTTCATCTGCAGTGCTGCTGCTATGTGGTCTCTCTATCGTTTTATGGAGGCCAGCAACCCTGGTCCAAATCCAGATATCTTAATTTCTAGACAGACCTGAACCAAGATAGGCAGCCAAGATGTCAATTGTCACATGTTCTTATGTCAGCATTTTGGGTACTTCCAGGGATTGGAACCACCTGTAATTTCTCCCTGAACTCTTTGAAGATGGAATTTCCAATTATACTGTAATGGTCAATGCGTCATTCTTTGTCCCTTATGACTGATCTGCTGAATATTCTCGCCTATTTCCCCCATTGGCCCTTCACTTAGAGTGTACTGCTCTAAATGCAGGCTAAGTTGCCTTTTATTTACCTTTTTGACTATACTCAGTAGGGTCTTGAGCCATGACAGTCTGTGGGCTATGTTAGAAAAGGCCATGAGTAAAAGAATCTCCAGTAGCTGTTAAAGAGTTATAGTTAAACAGTCAACACATGGCTTCAACTGTACCAGACTCTTAATCCTCAAGAGCTAATAGGAGGAGTCCATGGCATAGCTGTATGTCAATAGAATTTCTAATGTCACCATTTAACCTATCACTGAATTCAGTACTGACAGTCATTCAATCATTCAAATGAACTGTGTGTTAGTCTGATAGATTATTGAAATAAAGTGTTGTTATGTTTTAAGTCAGGTCATAAGTATGTGGACATGGCTGAGACTTGATGGAAAGTGTTCTGCTCTGAGAGTCATCCAGAAGATATTTTCCCCTCCTCTCTCATTTTCTTCTCTCCTTTCTTCTCCTTTCTTTTTTAAGCAAAAGAATACAACTATAAAAGAATTTGAAGACCGCATGTCATTTTTTAAAATCAGATCTCAAATACGATCATGAGAAAATGTCCTTTCTAGCATCACACTTTGTACCATCAATAGCAGAGTTGGGCTCTGGTCATGTGTACCTTTTGATAATGTACTGCAGACAAATTTCAAATCAGATTAACTTACTCATCTTTACTATTTTGAGATACAGAAATGGGTGTTTAATATAACAAGGACACACTTTGTAATGTATGCTCAGTCTGCTGAAAGTTCCCTAGCTCACACACAGGTGAGTGCAAAGGTGGGAGGCAGTCTCATCACTCACCAACAGCCTCACAGAAGGTTTCTGTGCAGGACGAAGACAAAATTTTTACACCCACTGTCCTGCGGCCTAATTCTTTGGGCTAAGTCAATGTGCATGATTTATAGGGGACAATTACATCATTGCTTTGATTTATTTTCAAAGAGTAAATTAAAAGCACACACCATCCTCAACAAAAGACAGGGCCTCTGTGTGCTTGCACCTCTCTCTACCTGCTAACATAAAGGATCATTCACACATTAAGGTCCACCTGCCATCTGCCCATTAGTGAATCATCTCCACATTAAGAGCCTCTCGGTAACTAATCTTTCTAACGCCGGTAGGTAACTTTGACCTTCAATTTCTTGCCGTGTGAATAACACTGCATCATATCTGCACAGAACAATGTAATCATCTTTTCTATTTGCAGCACTAAGACAGTCAACAGTATTTGATACAATCAGCATGTGTCTTGATAGGGAAGGCACATGGTGACAAGCCTAACTGAATGCAGTTATTCGGCTGTCATGAAATGCACCTTATGGTGATAAACTTCCACCATAAAATTGGAAGACTATCACATAAACATGTTTCACGAAGAAATACACTAACAGAATTCACTGCCGGGTGATTGTTGGAAAACACTGTTGTATTTATTGTGCTGTGGTGTTTACAGTGTGTGTCAGTGTTCCAATGCTCATTACGTTTTACAATGAAGTAATTACCGGGTGGTGATTTCTTTATTCTGGCCAACAATTTTACCTAATTAGTGAACAATAAATTGAAACAATTAGATTAAGGAAATTTGGATGGACATAGCAGGCAGGCTGATTTTCCATTTCTAGACTCATTGGGGAGTATTTTTACATTAAAAATTTTTTTCGTGGTAAATTGCTTTTTCCTACCCCCAACTCTCTTTTACCTGTCGCAGCTCTCTTCTTCTTCTCTTCTTCTTCTCTCCTCTCCTCTCCTCTCCTCTCCTCTCCTCTCCTCTCCTCTTCTCTTCTCTTCTCTTCTCTCTCTCTCTCTCTCTCTCTCTCTCTCTCTCTCTCTCTCTCTCTCTCTCTCTCTCTCACATACACACACACACACCCCTCCCTCTGCTTCGCTGGTTTATTAAGTAATAAAATAATGAATGTGTTAATGGAGTGGCTGAGGGATCTGTGACACATTGCTGAGGCTAGGAATATAATCACGTAGTGAAACACTTATATAGCCCCTAAACTCAGAATATAAAACTCACTTCAAGACATCTGCCCTTAAATTTTATGATCGCTCAGGGAATGGTCCTCATAACCTGGTACCTCCTCTCTAGCTAAAAGGACAGCATGAGGACCTTCTGGGAATATGCATTAAAAAAAATCTGGCCTCCTTGCTTGTACTAAACGAGGGCTTGCAGATGGAACTAGTCTGCATTTCTCTGTCACGGTTGCCACTGCAGTCTGGATATTGTACTTTATGTTTGAGTGGATTTATATTTCAAGGGATAGCCTTTCGGCCCCATGCACAATCATGACACATGGTACTTTTTAAAGAGAACATTTTTAGGAGAGACCCGAATCTTTTGGGGCTGAGGAAGCCGACCCATCCATTCTACCACACCTGCTCCCTGCCCCTGGCAGCAGGACTCACCTGCAGTGTCCTTGGGAGTCTCTCAGAGGGTAGCCAATGCTGATGGTATGAGATGAGGTTCTTTAGTCTGAAAATGAAGATTTTTTTAAAAAATTACTAGAGAGGAAGAGGACGGGTGAGAATAAGGCTGAAGACATGGGAAAAGAAAAAAGTGAGCACACAGCTGGCAGATACTAAACAAATGAGCAGCATGTGGTTGTACTGACTGACAAGGCAGGTTTTAAAGCAAAGTTGGTGCTTGGAACATAAGGGACCCCGATTATATTAAAGTCCAATCCAGCATATCACCATCATGGATGTGAGTGAATTCAGCAGTCAACCTTAAAACATGGAAAGAATCACTTGGAGGAAATGAACTATGGTCACGTGGGAGATTGGAGGCTATAGACAAGGCATGGAGGTTTAGAAGCATTTCTTAATGGCCGTTGGTAAAATCTTCATTCTGTAATGTGACTGTTTAAGATTCCCACGTCATCATGACAGTTCAGGCCATGTGGACCATGGAGCTTAGGTAAGGTCAGTGTGTAGGAGGCTTTCATTCCCTGCTAAGCTACGTGCTTACCTTTCTATCTACTCAGCCAATATTCTGTCTTCATTGGCATTTGAGTGTTAAATGAGAAATGGTTTCATATAATATTGAGTATGTGCTTATGGCTTAGCCTTACTATATCACATGAAAGTATTACTCATATGTACATGGTAAAAGTTTCTGGAAGCATTGAGAAGGGCTAGCCCCTGCCCTTTCCAACAGTGTGGTCTGGGTCTTATTTTTTCCTTCTATTCCAGTGTCTTGCTCATTAGTACATGAACAAAAAACAGGTAAGTCAATGGTGGCTATTTGTATGTATAATCCTTCCTGATAGTGCTTCAATTGATAAACATTCATTGACCATGCACAGTGTGTCAGGCACTGATAGGGCCCTATATGCTTTTACCTCCATGATGTGTCTATAGCCTTCAGTCTCCCACGTGACCATAGTCCATTACCTCTGAGATTGTTTTTCATGCTTTAGCTGAGTACTGAATTCATTCACAGTGATAATGGTGATATGCTGGTGTGCTGCATTGGAATATATATGGTGGATCTAAGATGTGATCCTTTCTTGTAAAATCACTGTTTTTGGTAAGGGAAACACTGGCTTTCTCTGCAATTTTAACAGCTTCCCTGGCTTTTTAAATTAAAAATTATTGGTTAAATTGTTCTCCAACAATATCCTACAGGCATACAATAAATGACGTTTACTCTTATTTCTATCCTTTCTCACCACCACTTCCTGTCATTGCTTTCTCCTCCCCATAGATACTTTCATATCTTCTCTGACATTTTTATTGAGAATTATTTATTTCTTAAACTTCATCAACTGTTCACTGAGCAGGACTGTGACCTGGCACTGTAACAGGCTGAGTATAGGTTAGGGCACAGCAGAGAGTTCCTACCTTCACTGAGCTGATGATCAAAGATAGGAAGCAATAAATAATTAAGAATAGTACAAATACAGAAATGCACATGCTTCTGTAAGACAGTCTTGGATCTCATGAGTGAACTATGGAGAGTGCTTCTGCAGCCGAGGTGCTGGGGAGTCATTTTTGGAAACAGTTAATGGGGTTGTCATAGGAAACAGAACAGGGAGAGAAGCAGGGACAGGGCATAGAAGAGAACATTCTTACTGGCTTAAGAACAAAAGAGCTAACTGAGTCTAAGCTCCAGGGAGAATGGGAGAAGGTGAAACAGCAGAACAGTAGATAAGATGGCATCAGTGATGTTGCTGAAGTTTGGGGATGGCTAGAAGTCAAAATACAGTAGAGAGGAATCCGTTCAGTTAATCAAATACCAGCTTTATCTGTAATGAAGCCTGGCCAATTGCACTGGCAGACACGGGTCTGTCAACCTAAGGGGGGAGGGTCCTAAAAGTTATCACTAATGCTTAGCTTGAGAAATCTAAGATCTACTTCAGTCAAAACCCAAATTTAGTTTTGCTGGTTTGTGATCTTAGGTAAAATGGTGAAATGTGTTGAGTTTGCAAATCGCATATATAAAAGAGAGATCGTAATGCCTGGTGGCCTGAGTCTTAAGTCAAACTAGTGTTCAGAGTGCCAGGCATATCAGTATATGATTGGCAGTGCTTGCTATTCTCTTGTCAAGGCATAATAGTGGATGTAGCAGGTGGGTGCTAAGTTTTCAGAACTTGGGTCTGAATGCGTTCTAGCTAGTTAGATTCACTCTTCTACATTCAAATGCCTAGAACTTGAGTCTTTCAAAGATGAAGCAGTATTTAGCTACTAAGACCCCTCCCCCCAAAAACAAGGCTGTTTCTAGAGGTCTACTGAAATGAACAGGCTTGTGTGAGGGTAGACCAATGTCATTGGCTGAGGAGCTGGCTTTCACACTGATCGCAGAGTGTAGTTGTTTTCAGGATGCTATTGTGTGAATTTCTAGAAATGATGCAGTCCTCTCCAGGAGACCACCACCTCTTCATCATCTGGTGGAGTAGAAAGCACTGAGTGACATGGGCGTCACCCCAGGCAGTGCTCTACCACATTGGCACAACCAAGCCCAGATCATCCAACGTCCTTGTCATATCTCTCCAGGAGCATCCTGTCAAGAGAGCACAACAATTCTGTTTTAATTTCCTAGACTGAAGGCAAAGCAGAGCCTAAGAATCACAGACATAAAGCTGGGTTTACAACCGCAGGCTAGACTCCCCTGGAACAAAGTTTGATGTGGAAGCCATGGCACTTCCCTGGGAAGGACAAGGAAGAAAGAACAGGATGAAGAGAGTAGGTCTGCAATGCAGTCCTAAAAGAGAACTGCAGTGATGCGTGCCCCCAGGAGAGGGCTGGAGGTAAAAGGTCTAATTGGAGCCATCTTGATTTGATGCTAGAAGATGGGGCTTCTCTAGCCAGTCACTGGCTGTGAACCTCCCTGGGTGAAGTGGCAGTCTTTGCATGAGATATCCTTTGAATGACAAGGCAGGTAAGGCTGTCTTCTGCGATTATTCCCAGCGGCTGGGAATAGATTCCTCCACCCTGAAGGAAGACAGCATAATTTAGCACAGTGCCTCCCACATGAAGTGGCTGAGACAAAGTGATTCAAGACTCATCCATTTCCACATGGCTTCTTATCCATTGCTTCTAGCATATTCTATCCCACAATGACTATCCCACAGCCTTGTACCATCCTCCTTTGGAATGCCTCTTCTTCAGCACACTCACTAGAGATGAGGATCTCCTTGGACCTCAAGGAAAGCTTTGTGTAGGTTGTTAAATAAACAGGTATTGTTATGTAAAACCTAAGAGCAAACGGGAGCAGTGTTGAGCACCTGATCTCAGCTCTGGAGCACAACTGATACAGGAAAAACTGAGAAAGACAGCAGGAGAAAATGTGGTCACACAGCACACCAGGCAATGGATTTAATTCCCCCAAATTATCAAACCCATGCCTTCCCCCAGATCTAAACAAGTTTCTTTTGATGTTGTTGAAGATAATTTCAGGAAAGAGACTAAGAACTACTTAACGTATTCAGACCTTTAATTGCAAATTGCAAATTTTCAGGTTTCTCTTTCCTTTGAAGTATGACCAGAGCCAAACCATTCTTGAAATAATGCTCACGGAGGTGACATGCTTTGCTGCCACTGGATGTTCTGCTGGCTTCTGAGGCCAGCCAGGAACAAAAGAAACCTTTCTCTTAGCTGTAGCTCACAAGAGCCATTCCCCAAGAACATCATGTTGTCTAGTTGTGATGGCAACTTGACCATGTTATGTCTTTGTTCCTTTTTGTCATTATCTACTCTATCATAGCTACTCTGAGTCCTTCCCACTTCAGATCTGGCGTGTCTAGGGCCCCCTCACTGTTGGTAGTTCAAAAAAAGCTGTAGCATCCCCAGGTAGCCTTCCTGAATCTTGTTCATACCTTTGTAAAAATTTCCTTAAAGGAGTCACTGCTTCTGCCAGGTCCCCACATGCAATCAACAGCCACTGTCTACTTGGGACCTGGTACCACTTTGCCCAGGGAAGCATTTCAGCTGGAAACAATCCCGTCCTTCTGATACGATGGGCTGACACCCACATTTAAAATTCCTGGAGCAAATAGAGTCATTTTTTTCTTCCTTCATCTTATGTCAGTATGCTATCCCTCCCCACCTCCTTCTCTCCTTAAGCAAGAGTTATCATGAGTGAGAGAGCTTTCAGCTTATCCCAGATCCTGGGTTGGAGGATGGTGTCCACAAAGCAAGACAAATGCAGAAGAATGTAATGTCAAGCCGTGACAGTCTCAATGGGCTGAGATTTCAAAAAACATCTGCAAGGGAGACTTTGAAGTGCCTTATTCAAAGGCAGCCAAAGCCTTTATCATCCAGGAGGAGGTCCGAATGTGGGCTTGTAATTAGTGGAGAGATAGGCCCTCCCCATTTATGCAGAATAAGGTGCCGTGGCTGGAATGTGCCCTGAGCCCAGATGCGGTTGCACAAAAGGCCTTAGCCTCGTTCCTGGAATTTATAACAATGTCAACTGTAGTTTTATGAGATATGGCATCATTTTTTAAAAAAAGGCTTGGACCCTCATAGAGCTATTCAAATAACCATTGAGTCATCTGAGCTGAAATTGGAGTGGGTTCCAAGTGGCAGTTCATAAATTAGAGGTTGTTTCAAGGAGAGGGCATGAGTGCTGCAAGCAGCCTACAGCTCTTGTTTGCTAATAGTTGTGCTTTGAGTCAGAGAGAACCAAGGCAGGAAACAAGCAGGATTTGACCTTCAATTCACTTTAGAAGTTAATTAGGAAGCCAGGCGTGGTGACACACGCCTTTAATATCGGCACTCAGGAGGCAGAGGCAGGTGGATCGCTGTGAGTTCAAGGCCAGCCTGGTCTACAAAGCCAGTCTAGGACAGCCAGGGCTACACAGAGAAACCTCAGAAAACAAGAAACAAACAAACAAACAGAAGTTAATTAGGAGCTGAAAGGCATACTGCAAATATGTATATATTCGTTGGACTTTTATTTTTTGACTAAAACTATAAAAAGGGGTTAAGGGTGAGACACTATCAAGGTTGGCCATTGCCAAATGTCTACTTAAACATGAAAACATGATGCAGTGTCCTGAGTTCTCAAGGGAGAACATGTGAGGAATCATGGACCACAGAGGAAGACTATCAAAAGATGTGCTAGCATTGACTTCTTGCAGGACATGACTCAGTGTCATGGCTGAGTAGAGTGCAGAAAGAGGATCCCTGCAGGGGGAGAGAGAACTTCACCATGCAAAGAAGCAAGAACAGCCCAGAGAACTGGAGAAGGTTCTGTTGGGCTCATGGTGAGGTTTCTGGGGTGGCATGGTAGAAACTGAGGCTTGGTTCTGGGGTGCACGGAACATTATTAAGTCTGAACTTGGTTCTCCAAGCCAGTAGGCCTGAGTCTTTGATAGTATATTCTATTACCAGAACTGTTGACAATTCTAACTCCTGGGTCTAAACTTTGATATTTTCCCCCAGAATATCTGAGATGAAATAAACACACATTTATAGACCTACGTCTGCACATCTGTGGCCTCACACATTTTGATGTCCAGTAGAGAAAACAAGAAACCTACAAAATGAGTGTAGTAAACAATCGAAAGCATAATTCTTTGACTATCAAAGAAAGAAGAAGGAAAAGCAAAATGAAAGTAGTTTAGAGACATAGAGGAAGAAAACTGGATAATTTTGTTTTTAATAAAGGGAAAAAGTCCCACAAAAAAGCAAGTGAGATATTTGTAGCGAGACATGTGAGAGCCTTTGTCATCAGAATGAGGTGAGGGGATAAAATATGGACCTGAGGATGAAGGGACCAGAGTTAATATTTGGACACCGTTTCATCATTCTTAAGATGAAAGTATAAATTAACACAAGTCAAGAGATGTCAGCTACATCCCAGCGCCCATCGGTCTCCCTCCACTTTGTGGAGCCATAGGCAGCCACTTGTTCAGCTCCATACAGCGCATGACTGCCTTCATGTTACAGTAGGGAAACTAGGTCATTGTGACAGAGGCTGTGTGGAATGTGGAGCCTACAACTGCTCTTTGATGACGCTGTACAGATAGCGCTTCCTAACCACCCAAGCTGGTGATTTGGCAAGTTATTGAGAATGGCCATTTCATTCCTGAACATTGGAATCGATTCATTGATGGCCTCTCATGTGTGGACATTTACTGTCTAGAACGAACACACCTGAGCTGTGAGAGCAGCTTCCCCTCGCTACCTTACTCTCCTCCTGGTGGCTTTCCACTCAACAGCCAAGATCCTCAGAGCACCTCTGCCTTCCAGCCATGAGGAAGAGGGAAGGAGTAAAAGAGGCCTTGCTCTTCCTTCAAGCAATCAGACAATTGAACATTCACCTCCACCTGGACCACACAGGTCTTTCCCATATCTGAATCTGAGGATGAAAAACATATTGCTATCTGGGTGGCCAGGAATCAAGCTGAAAAATAAGAGAAGGGGTAACAGGAGACTGATGGTTTATATGTTTCTTTCATCTTAAAATCATGTGTCATGTTGTGTTAATCTCAAATCGCTATAACAGAATATTATAATCTGGGTACCTTAAAAAGGGGGAATGTATCTCCTTATGTTTATGGAGCTTAGGAAGTGCAGGACCATGGTGGCAGCCTGTCCTATGTGGTTCCTCGTGAGGAACCTGGCTTCACATTGTGTCCTTTTCTTTTACGATGGAAAGCAAGATGACTGACAGTGTCGTATTACTGCAAGATGAATCCCATCCAGTCAGGGCTTGCCCCTTTAACTCCATTTAACTCCAGTGATTCACTAATTCCGACGCAAGCACATTGTCTGGAGGATCTCAACATGTGAATTTGGGAAACATAATTGAGTCCTGCTAGTTTCTGATATGAAATTGGAGAAATGGAGAAGCTATGAACTCCGCAGGAGGTGTGAGTGGGGCTGAGGCTCTGAGCCACAAATCTGATTGTGGGGGAAAAAAAAACATAACATCTGACCAAGAGAGAAGGAAATAATAAAGCACACACTGATAACTCCACAGCACAATTGCCATCCGTGGCACAGGAGAGCCTGGGTTTCAGTCCCCAGTGGCACTTTAGCAAGTTATTGAACCATTCCGCCCTAGCCTTTTCATCTATAAAATGGCAAGGGAATGGTATTAACGATTACCAAGGTAAGGTAACTGAGGCACTTAGCAGAGAATCAGACACATGCTAAGGGCACAACTAAGATGGCACTTGCTATCTTTATTCATGGAAGAATTACAGTACCAGTTGAAGGAGAAAACCATTCACCCTAAAGCCCCATAGTGCACAGCTACTGTAAAGCGTTGTTTTCCTTGCCTGGTAACCCTGCACCTCATGTCAGTCAAACCACGGTCTTAAGGGTAAATAGTATGGCTGCCACACTCTCTGTTAGTGTCAGGACACTGTGTAAACTAGATAGACACAGGAGGACTGTTCTTATTAAGCAAGGGGCCTTAGACTAAGATTTCCTAACCCTTTTAGCAGCTCCTTTAAATTTTTTTTTTTATATTTTAATACATTCCTGCCCATGATATTTTAGTATCCCAGATATGCTATCTGCCTGACAATGTGTAGAAGGGATATCTGTGTTTTGCTGTAAAGGGGCAACATTGTTCTCATGGGCAGAACCCAGGCTGGACTACAGTGTCTAAGGGATTGTCTGAGGTAAATCTTACCACGTAACCAGTGACACGGATCATCTCTTTTTGCAGGTGGTTGCTTCACTGTTCATAAGAGAAAAATAGGTATCATGAATTTAGTAGAAAATACCCTACTTAAAAAGGAAATTTTTATCATTGAGGCAAAGTAATAAAATTTGATTTTATTCTTATTACTTAAAAGCTTTTCCTAAATTAAAAACACTACATTTGTTTATCTTGTGTGGAGGTAGATGGGCATGTGTTGATGTGAGAGTGGGAGTCAGAGGACAACTTACAGAAGTCAGTGGGTCCTGAGGATTGAACTCAGGTCATAAGCCTTGGCAGCAAGCTCCTTCACCCACTGAGCCATCTCAGTGGCCCTTAGTATCCTAAGGGCTCAATTCACAGCATTTCTTGGTTACCGTAGAATGTATTTTGAGACAATGAGAATAATCAATACATGCTGAATTGATGATTGTGAATGTTAACGCCTGCAAATGAAAAAAATGAGCAGGCATGTAGGAACAGAGTCTCTGAGCTTCTTTAGAATTGTCTAGGAAAAGCAGAGAGATGCAGGGAGCTGACACCAGGGTCATTTTCCTTTGCTCGGAGAAGGCCTTTGGTCTGACCAAAGCTTTTCCTGCTCCTTGTGACATGCCATAGAGGTCTTGACACAAGATGCTTGGACATTGTTTGAATTCTTAATTACATAAAATACAAAGCAGCTGATAGGAGAAAGATGATTTTTACTTATTCTTTTCTTCATTTATTTAAAAATATGTGGAGAATCATCCTTTTTAGATCTTTTTTAAAATTTTTAAAAATTTGTTTTTAATCTATATATTCACTTTGCATCTCGATCATAGCCCCCTCCTGGCTCCTCCCTCCCAGTCTTTTCCCCTATCCCCCTTCTCCTTCCCAGTAAAGGGGAGCCCCCCATCAACCTACCCCAGCACATCAAGTTGCTTTAGGACTGAGTTTCTCTTCATCCACTGAGGCCAGGCAAGATAGCCCCATTAGGGGGAGGTGATCAAAAACAGGCAATAGAGTCCATGCCATAGTCAGCACCCCTCTCACCTTACTAGGAGATCCACATGAAGATCAAACTGCCCATCAGTTACCTACGTGTAGGGGGCCTAGGTCCATGCATGCTCTTTGGTTGGTGCGTCTGTCTCTGTAAGCCCCATGGGTCTAGGTTAGTTGACTCTGTTGGTCTTCTAGTGGTATTATTTTCCCCTCCAGGTCCTTCTATCCACCCCACCCGACCCAACCCCTGCTCTTCCACAGGACTCCCAGAACTCCACCTAATGCTCAGCTGAAAGTCTCAGCATCTGATTTGATCAGCTGCTGGGTCAGGCCTCTCAGAGGATGGTTATGCTAGGTAGGCTCCGGTCTGTAAATTGGCAGATTTTGTTAATGGTGTCAGGGTTGGCTCTCTCCCATGGGGAGAGCCTTGGGGTGGCCAGGCATTGGTTGGACATTTTCTCTACCTTTTTAGATCCTTTGAGAGAAACTATTCTAAGGAAGCATTTTGCATGTGAGGAGAAGGTGTTTTTGACATTAAATATATTCTTCCGTTTTAAAAGTACGTTCCTCTTTTCAGTTCATCTAAACATTACAGTTCTTTTCTTCTTTTTAAACATTTTTATTTTACAAACAGACTCTACCAACCCAATTATAACCCCCCCCCCCAGAAAGTAATGGCACCACAGGGAGATAAGAACAAGAATGACTGGATAGAGCTGCTCCATTTTTTTTGTTATGTTTTTGTGGCTGTCATGGGAAGACTATAAAAGCTTCAAGCCTGATTTTGGTGAGTAAATTCCCTACAAGCTTTCTCTTCAAGAAATGGCCACTATTATGGACAGAAGGGGGAAGGGTATTTCTTCAATATGTCCATTTGATTTTATTTTCTGTAGCAACTACCTTAGTACCTCACACTAACATGTCAGAATTATGAAACTGTCTTCAGTTCACTGCCCTGTAAAAGATGCGTGGCAAAAATAAATAAATAAATAAATAAATAAAATAATAAAAATAAAAATAAATAAATAAACCTAGGAATGCCTGAGTAAGTAATTTTATTTTTTATGATTCAAGCTCCAAAAGGTCTTGAACTGTCAGATTTATCGTCTATCCGATTTTATGACTTTTAGTTGTATTTATTTTCAGATGTTTACCATCAACGGAGCCAGTATGTGCCCGGGTCTGTGGGCTTTCCAATTGCTAAATCATCCTTTAAGCTTCCGTTGTATCTTCTATTTAGCATCAATCCCCCGAGACGTGCCATTAACATGAATCACCTTTGAAAGTGTTTGGTGCAATATGAACCCCTTGTTGAGTGCATCAGTCACTGCGATGGAAAGAAATGATGACCTTCTCGGAAATATCCATCGGGAGCAAATAGCCCAGGACCTGACTCACTGGCGGTCAGGAGCTTCAGACTGGGGTGTTCTCATTGACTTTTCTTTTTGTCTCTCTGTGGGAGGCTAGAGGTCAGGATAGTTTTGGAAGAGAAAAGGAAACCAGGGGAAAAGGAGGAGATATTTATACCACAGCTGCTTCTTCTTAAAGAAGTCTGGCTTTCCCAGAGCCTACACGCACAGCAGCAACCTTCAGCGGCCTGAGCACGAGTATTTAAACTCCATTCAAAATCTCCATCCATTTCCTTCTTCCTCAAGAGCAGCCTCGTATTCATACTCTCGGTTTTGCTGTGCCTTCTCCTACGCTGCTTTAAAAATACAGTCTTAGGGCTGTATTCAGATGCTTACTTACGGAGCCCTGGGGGTTCTTAAGTTGAGCAATGAAGTTCCTGAACACAGTCCCACAAGTTGCAGTGATGGTTTTGTTTCTTCCTGGCGTCAGGGTATTTTCAGTTTTACAGTCCAGCGTAGCCGCTCTGCATAGCCTGTTTTTAACGACACATACATTATTACTCTGTAGTGTCCATCTTGTCTCTGCTTGTGTTTTGCTGAATTTGGCTCCCCAGTCCCCTTCTAGGGGTGGCCAGACTGATGGTTCAGCCTATGAATGCCTGGCACCATGAGTTCAGTGCCTGGAATCCGTATGCTGGGAAACGGAAAGAGTCATTTCTGCAGAGTTGTCCTCCTCTGACTCCCACATGTCACCATAGCACTAGTAGACTCCACACATCCTACATATATGCAGTGCTAATATGTGAACGTCTAGCTTTCAAATCAGCAAATAAAAATGTAGACAAATTATATAGAAGATAATAAAGTTGAAGGGCAAAGTAAGATGAAGAGAAAACTTGAGATAGAATGTTAAAATTTACTCACCATAGCACCGCATTTTCCTGAGTATGATGACTTATCAGTATGAAGTTTAAACAACTATTTTAAAAGAAAATTTTCAGGCTATAGCCCATGTCCTGGGCTAAATGCCCATATCACAGGTCTGCATTCAACAGTGCTGTCCTTCCAGCTGCTCAGGTGAAAAACAACACTCTCTAACAAGGCCATACCCCCATTAGTCTCATTCTAATGGACCAATAGGGACCAATTACATTCAAATCACCACAGTCGATTACAGTTTGTCAGTCTGCCTTCATATTGATCAAGGAATGCTTTTTTAAAAAATAAATTTAAATTATATGAATTAATAAGTACACAAAATAGTCATAAAACTCTGACACATGAAGTTCCAGGACATTTAAAATGCATATAAAAACTCAAAGCAAGCTGGGCATGAGGGCATATAACCTTTAACCTCAGCATAATGAAGGTCAGCCGATCTCGGTGAGTTCAAGGCCAACTATGCACAAGTCTCAAAGCTAACAGGGACTTGGATCTTAATTATATATAGGATTCTTAGAATTAAATCATAGGAAACCAATAATGCAGTTAAAAGAGGTCAAAGACTTTGAGAGACAGTTCTCCAACTGGGCAGTGGTGGTGCACAATCTTTAGCCCCAGCACTCAGGAGGCAGAGCCAGGCAGATTTCTGGGTTTGAGACCAGCCTGATCTATAGAGCAATTTCTAGGACAGCCAGGGCTACACAGGGAAACCCTGTCTTGAAAAACAAAAAGAAAAAACAAAAAAACAGAAGACGGACAGTTCACTAAATAATACAGGTGAGGAAAAGCACATGACAAGACCTCAGCTTTGAACAAGCCACATCTCTAAGTAAAGACTGATAGCTCTTCATCTGGCTCACACGTCTTTTCATGCTAAGGTCAGGGTGGGAAGACTATGGAGCCAGCGAGCCAGCCCACTCCAGATGGTGGGGCTACAGATCAGGGAAAGCCACCTTGGAAACAGCATAGCCATTCCCAGCACTCTGCAGGCAGATTGCTGTCAGTTCGAAGCTAGCCAGGTCTACAAAGTGAGTCCAGGACTGCCAAGGCTACACAGGGAAACCTTGTTTTGAAAAATCAAAGAAGAGAAAGAGAGAGGGGAAAAAAAGAAAATTTAAGTGTGGCCTTGCCATTTGTCCCAGACGCACCAGTTCACATGGAGGCTGTGAGCCGGAAGTGACTCAGTTGTCTACCTAGAAGTCAGTGAAAAATGAATTGTAGTTTATGCCTGTAATGGAGAATTATGCCACATCACAAGAGAGTGAACTATTGAAGTAGCAAATGGATGAACCTCAGAATTATGCTGATGGGGAAAAGTCAAATAGAAAAGAGAATATAGCATGTGATTTCATCATAAAATTCTAGAAACTAGAAAGGATTTGCGGTGTAGAAGCTAATGCTGTGTGGTTTGCTGGGGATGGAACAGAGCTTCTGCACAAACTACACCCATCTCTCTGGCTCAGTAGACACCACATTCTGCTGCTGTCACCCGGAGGGACTTGGCTGATCACTGGAGCTCCCTAGGTTAGGTACTCAGGCCACACTTTCTCAGCTGCTGAGGACTATGCCATGTTCCTGCAACTGAGGAGTATCTCTATTCTTATCACTTGCATCCCTAATTTCCCTACTCGACCTTACTTAGGAAACATGAGTTCTACAAAGAAGTTATTGGGAGGCTATTAAGGGACATAGGGAATATTAATCTACTGTGTAGCCTGTCTGTACCCAGAAGCTACACACTTAGAGCTGAGGAGAGGAAGAAGCAACAGCACACAGGTGAAACAGGAAACTCGTACACACACTCTGGAGAGGCTCTGCATTACCCAATCAGATGCATGCATTACCACATCTGCATCTACTCTGTTAGACTCCCCATGATATGGTCCCTGTGCTTATTAGAGATAGCTATGAGGCTGAGCATCAAAACCCTGAATGTAGCAATAAAAACTGAGTGAAAAGGAGGCATCTGCCACCAAAAAGTGGATGAGTGGATGAATGGATGGATGAATGAATGAATGAATTATGGAGGCAGCAACAAGGCCACCAGAAACAGCCACTGAATTTGTGTTTCTCTTTCTAGCTTCAGGGCTGAGTCAACTTGGCAGTGACTTGGCCTGTGGGCCTGTAGTGGGTTTGAACTGAGGGCTTCATATTATTTATAAGCTCCTCAAGTGACTAAAAGACATAAAGCAATGTGAACACACACCTAAAATCAAAATATCTCACACATTCCACAGTATTTAAAAGTGAGACAAACCGTGTACATGTAAACTAGAGACAGACATATATCATGTTTCCTTAATATTATGGTTAGTTTTAATTATTACGTTAACAGAACCTAGAGTCAACTGGAGGGGGGGGTGAGGTCTCCATGAAGAGTTGCTTAGATTGTTGGCCTGTGATTCTATTAGTGAAAGGCTGTCTTGATTGCCTCAGTTGATGTGACAAGACCCATCTAGAACAATGAACATCAGCAGTCCCTGGTTCAGGGCCCTGGGTTGTGTCAGGGTAGAGAAAGGCAGTGGAGTATTAGCCAGGAAGCAATTTATTTTTCTCTTATCTTGGATGTGATGTTTCTAGCTAACTTGATTTCCTGCCTTGACCTCCTTGCCACAATGTATTATGACCTGAAATTGTAAACTAAACAAACTCCTTCTCATCTAAATTGCTTTTGTTAGTGTGTCTTGTGACAAAAACAGAAATGAGACAAGAACTCTTAGTAACATATCTCCCACATATGTCCTGAGACACAGGGTGGAGAACATCTGAGAGGAAAGTCACAGGTGGTCCTGGATGTCACAGGAGTGAGAGAGTGAGAGAGTGAGAGAGTGAGAGAGTACTACCACACTTCCCAAAGCCAAGGCTTCAAATGAGTAATGAAGTTATTGAAAGTTTGTTTGTTTGTTTGTTTTCAAGACAGGATTTCTCTGTGTAGCCTTGGCTGTCCTGGATTCACTTTTTAGACCAGGCTGACCTCCAACTCACAGAGATCCACCTGCCTCTGCCTCCAGAGTGCTGGGATTAAAGGCATGTACCACCACGCCTGGCTGAAGTTATTTATATGAAGGCTGTGCTCCAGACATCTCTTCTAAGTGTCTTTATTGCAAAGTTTCATATGATCTTCCTAATGTCTCTGTGGTGGAAGGACTATAGTTATTTTCATTTTCCAGATTGAGGAAATAGAAGGCCATAAATAAATAGTTCTTCAAAGACCATAGGGTAAGGATCAACTTCATTGGACCCCAGAGAAGGGCGTTAATACCCTTGTTCTAGTTGGAGCCTATAGGGAGGAGTAAGAAGGACCACAAGATCATTTATAACAACAAAAAGTCACACAATGTGTGTTATGGGGACACCAAATAGGAGATTGGAAAGTTGATAGCTGGAGTGTATGAGGCCTCCATGACAGGCAGCTATTCTAAGTAGGGTGAGTCTTTGAAGTTGAATCACTTTTACAGGTGATTATTGAAGACAAGTACTTCCCAATACTCACATTTTATTTTCCAAAATTATAAAGTTTTTTAAAAGCTTCGGATAGTTACATAAGCAACAGGTCAGTTGAATGAGTAACAGGGTAGTTAAGTAAATAACAGATGAGTTAACTCAGAACAGGAAAGTTAATAACAGGTTAGTTAAGTAAGTAACAGAATAGTTAAGTAAATAACCAAGTAATTATGTAAGTAACTGGGTAGTGAAGTAAATAACAGGATAATTCAGTAAGTAAGCAAGTTGTTAAGTAAATAGCCAGGTAGTTAAGTAAGTAACCAAGGAGATAAGTAAGTAACAGGTAGATGGGTAAATAACTGGGAGATTAGGGAAAGGACAGGCTAGTTAAGTCACTAACAGGAAAGGTAAGTAGGGACAAGAAAATTTAAGTAAATAAAAGGTAAGTTATATAAATTACTGAGTAGTTAGGTAGGCAATTGTATAATTAAGTAAGTAACTGGGTAGTCAAGTAACTACCAGGGTAGTTAAAAGTAAGTATGCAGGTAGCTAAGTGAGTAGCCAGGCAGTCAAATAAGTAACCATGTAGTTAAGCAAATAACAGGTTAGTTAAGTCAGTCATAGGAAAACTAATAACAGGATAGTTAAGTAAGTAGATGAGTAGTTTGGTAAATAATAGGTTAGTTAAGTAAGTAGCTAGATAGATAAGTAAGTAAATAGGTAGTTAAGCAAGCCAATAAGCTGCACTTCTCCATGGCCTGTGCATAAGCTCCTACCTCTGGGTTCTAAAACTGCTTGAGTTCCTGTCCTCACTTCCTCCAATGATGGACTTGATCTCAAGTGTAAACCAAATAAACCCTTTCCTCCCCAACTTCTCTTTAGTCATAGTGTCTCTTTGCAGTAGTAGAAACCCTGACTAAGATAAGTTGGAACCAACAAAATGGTGTGTTGCACTGACAAACCTGGCCATGTTTTGGGGAAGATTGTGGAAGGATTTGGAACTTGGGCTAGAAAAGCCACTGAGGAGAGCTGTGGGCAATTCCATGAGAACCACCTGCCAGTCAGAGACCATACCTACCAATTTCAGGAGGGCTCCTGCAGGAACATCCAGCTTCCTTCCCTGGGCCCTTGCTGAACCTCAAGATCTCCAGCAGGCACCAAGAGCTACCATCCAATGACAGAGACAATCATATCGCTAAAGGCCAACATAATAACACAATCAATAAAAGCCAGAGCAAGATCCCATCTCCAGAACCCAGTTATCCCACAGTAAGCAGCCCTGGATACCCTAACACAACTGAAACACAACAAAATGACCTTAAATCTGTGATTATGAAGATGCTAACAAAGGCATTTAAGGAGGAACTGAACAAAAAAAACTTAAAGAAATATAGGAAGATACAGTTAGACAGATTGAGGCTATTAGAAATGAAATGAATAAATCACTCAAAGAAATATAGGAAAATACAAATGAACAGGTGAAGGGATTGAACAAATCATCTAAAGAAATTCAGGAAAATACGAACAAACAGGTGAAGAAAATCAACAAGATGGTTCAAGATCTGAAGATGGAAATAGACACAATAAAGAAAGCACAAACTGAGGAAATTCTGGAGATGGAAAACTTAGAGAAGAAAACAGAAACTATAGAGGTAAAAATTGACAAAAGAATGCAAGGAATGGAGGAAAGAATCTCAGGTGTAGATGATACATTTGAAGAAATCAATGTATCCCAAAAAAAATCAAGGACATGATGAAAAGACAAAAATCTAAGAATAATAGGAAGAAAAGAAAGAGAAGATTCCTGCCTCCAAGGCCCACAAAATATTTTCAACAAAGTAATAGAAGAAAACTTCCCCAACCTAAAGAAAGAAATCCCTATAAGCATATAAGGGGCCCACAAAACACCAAAGAGATTAGACCAGAAAAGAAAATCTTCCTGCCACATAATAACCAAAACACTAAATGTATATAACAAAGAAAAAATATTAAAAGCAGCAGGAAAAAAGGCCAAGTAACATACAATGTTATCAGAATCACACCTGACTTCTCAGCAGAAACTATAGAAAACCAGAAGTGCCTGGGAAGATGTCTTGAAAACTGTAGGAGACCACAGACGCCAGTCCAGACTATTATACACATACTATACCATGATTTCAATAACCATAGATAGAGAAAACAAGATATTCCACAACAGAACAAAATTTAAACAATGTCTATGCACAAACCCAACCCTATAAATGATACTAGAAGGAAAACTCCCACCTGAGGAAATTAGCTACACCAAAAAAAAAAAAAAAAAAAAAAAAAAAAAAAAAAAAAAAAGATCTACAGGCTATAAATAACTTCACTACAGCAAAACTAAAAGAAGACAAGCACACAAACACACTACCACAAACAACATCAAAATGCAAGAAACTAACAATACCTGGTCATTACTATCTCTCAACGTCAATGGACTCAACTCTTCAATATAAAGACACAGACTAATAGAATGTAATTGTAAACATCATTATGTTGCATACAAGAAACACATCTCAGCCACGAAGAGAGACGTTACCTCAGAGGAAAAGGCTAGAAAAATTTTCCCAAGCAAACATACTCAAGAAGCAATCTGAAGAGGTCATTCTAATATCTAGTCAAACAGACTTTCAACCAGATTAATGAAAAGGTATGAGTTAGGACACTTCATACTCATCAAAGAAAAAAATCCATCAAGATGACATCTCAATTCTGAACACCTATGCTCCAAATAAAAGGGTACCCACATTTGTAAAAGAAACATTAATAAAAAGCTTAAACCACACATCAATCCTCACACATTAATAGTGGGAGACTTCAACATCTGACTCTCACCAAAGGAAAGGCCAATGAAACAGAAACTAAATAGAGAAATAATGACACTAATAGATGTCATGAATCAAATGGACTTAACAGACCTCTAAAGAATTCTTCACCAAAAAAGAAAAAAATATATCATCTTCTCTGTACTTCATGGAACCTTCTCCAAAATTGACCATATAGTCAGTCACAAAGCAATTGACCATATAGTCAGATACAAAGCAAGCTTCAACAGATAGAAGAAGATTGAAATAGTATCTTGTATCTTATCAGACCATCATAGACTAAAGCTAGACCTCAACAAAACCAAAAATAACTAAAAGCCTATACACACATGGAAACTTCACAACTCTCTACTCAGGGAAGAAATAAATTAATTAAATACTTCCTAAAATTCAATGAAAATGAAGGCACAACATACCCAAACCTATGGGGCACAATGAAAACAGTGCTAAGAGGAAAATTCATAGCACTATGTGTCTTCATAAAGAAATTGGAGACATCTCATACAAGCAACTTAATTTCACACCTTAAAGCCCCAAGAAAAAAGAAGCAGACACACACAAGAAGAGTAGATAGCTGGAAATAACCTCACCACTAAAATCAATAAATTAAAAACAAAGGGGACAATTCCGAAAAATCAATGAAGCCAAGAGCTGGCTCTTTGAGAAAATCAACAAGACAGACAAACCCTTAGCCAAACTAACTAAAATGCAGAGAGACACTCTCCAAATCAACAAAATCAGAAATGAGAAGGGAGACATAACCACAGACACTGAGAAAATCTAAAGAATTATTAAGTCTTACTTCAAAAGCCTATATGCCAAAAATTTGGAAATCTAAATGAAACGGACAAATTTTGTGACAGATTCCACTTAGTTGAATAAAGAGCAAGTAAACAAATTAAATAGTCTTATATCCCCTAGGGATATAGAAGCAGTCATCAAAAGTCTCACAAAACAAAAAATCCAGGGCCAGACGGTTTCATAGCAGAATGCTTCCAGACCTTGCAAAACCAACTCAATAAAATATTCACAAGACAAATCTAAGAACACATAAAAATTAGCCACCATGACCATGTAGGCTTCATCCCAGGCATTCAGGGGTGGTTCAATATATGGAAATCCATCAATGTAATCTACCATATAAATAAACTGAAAGAAAAAAAACCACACGATCATCTCCTTAGATGCTGAAAAAGCACTTAACCAAAATCTAACACCCCTTCATGATAAAAGTCTTGGAGATATCAGGGATACAAGGCACACACATAAACATAGTAAAGGCAATACACAGCAAGCCTATAGCTAACATCAAACTAAATAGAAAGAATATTAGAGTGATTCTTCTGAAATCAGTGAGAAGATAATACAACTAAAGGAGATCAAAGGAATACAAATTGGAAAGGAAGAGGCAAAGTATCACTATTTACAGATGATATGATAGTATACATAAGGGACCACAAAAAATTCTACCAGGTAAATCCTACAGTTGATAAACACCATCAGCAAAGTGGCTAGATAAAATAATTAACTTAAAATAATCAGTGGCCCTCCTGTATACAAAAAACAAACAGGCTGAGAAAGAAATTAGAGAAACTACACCCTTCATAATAGACAAAAAACCATAAAGCTATAAAGTACCTTGGTGTAATGCTGACCAAGCAAGTGAGACTTATATGAATAAACTTTCAAATCTATGAAGAAAGAAATTGAATAAGATATCAGAAGATGGAAAGATCTCCCATGCTCAAGGATAGATAGGACTAACATAATAAAAGTGGTCATCTTATTAAAAGCAATCTACAGATTCAATGCAATTCCCATCAAAATTCCAACACAAATTTTTACAGACCTTGAAAGAATAATCCTCAACTTCAGATGGCAAAACAAACAAACAAACAGACAAACAAAAACCCAGAATATCTAAAACAATCCTATACGATAAAAGATCTTCTAGAGGTATCTCCATCCCTGATCTCAAGTTTTACTATAGAGCAACAGTAATAAAAACTGCATGGTACTGGCCTAGAAACAGACAGGTGCATCAGTGGAATCAAACTGAAGACCCAGAAATAAACCCACACCCCTATGGAAACTTGATTTTTTTTTTTACAAAGAAGTCAAACTATACAATAAAAAAGGCAGCATCTTCAACAAATGGTGCTGGTCTAACTGGATGTTTACATGTAGAAAAATGCAGATAGATACATAATTATCACCCTGCACAAAACTAAAATCCAAGTGGATTAAAGACCTTGACAAAAAAACAAGTCACATTAAATCTATTAGGAAAAAAAAAGTGGGGAAAGCCTGAACTCATTGGCACTAGAGACAACTTCCTGAACAAAACAGTACTCAGTCTCTAAGGTCAACAATTAGTAAATGGGACCTCATGAAACTGAAAAGCTTCTGTAAAGCAAAGGACACTGTTAATAGAACAAAATGACAGCCTACAGACTGGGAGAAGATCTTCACCAACCTTACATCAGACAGAGGGCTAATATTCAGAATATATAAAGAACTCAAGAAATTAAATACCAACAAACTACCTAATCCATTGAAAATGGAGCACAGAGCTAAACAGAGAATTCTTAAAAGAGTAATATTAAATGGTCAAGAAACACTTAAGGAAATGCTCAATATTGTTATTCATCAGGGAAATAGAAATAAAAAGTACTCTGAGATTCCACCTTACACCTCCCAGAATGGCTAAGATCAAAAACTCAAGTGACAACACATTGTGGCCATGATGTGGAGAAAGGGAAACACTCCTTAATTGCTGGTGGGAGTGCAAACTTGTACAACCATTTTGGAAATCAATCTGTCACTTTTTCAGAAAATTGGGAATACTTCTACCTCAATGGCCAACTATACCACTCCTAGGCATATACCCAAAAGATGTTCGCCATACAACAAGGACATTTATTCAACTGTGTTCATAGCTGCATTACTTGTAATAGCTGCAATACTGGAAACAACCTAGATGTCCCCCAACCAAAGACTGGATAAAGAAACTGTGGTACACCTACACAGTGGAATACTATTCAGCTATCAAAAACAAGGACATCATGAAATTTTCAGGCAAAAGGATGGATCTGGAAGATTATCCTGAGTGAGTTAACCCAGACCCAGAAAGACAGGCATGGTATATACTCACTTATAAGTGGATATTAGACATACAATACAGGATAACCATACTATAATCATAGACCTAAAAATGCTAAATAGTAAGGAAGACCCCTGGGAGGATGCTTAATGCTCATTTAGCATGGAAAATAGAATAGTCTTTGGATGCTGTTGAAGGGAACAGGACAGGAGCCTACCATAGATAGCCTCTGAAAGACTCCACCTAGCAGAAGATCAAAGCAGATACTGAGATTCATAGCCAGGGAGGACAGGAAGTCTTATGGAAGAGTGGGGGCATAGAAGGGCCTGGAGGGGACAGGAGCTCCAGAAGACCAACAGAGCCAACAAATCTGGGCCCATGGGAGCCTGCAGAGACCAAGGTACATACATGGAGAGGACTTATGTCCCCTGCTCAGATGTAATAGATAGGCAGCACAGTCTCCATGTGAATCCCTGGCGGGGGCTGTCTCCGATATGGACTCTGGTGTCTGCTATTTGATCACTTCCCCCTGATGGGGTGGCTTTGTCAGGCTACAGGGGAAGAGGGTTCAGGCAATCCAGGTGAGATTTGATAGGCTGGGGTCAGTTGGTAGGAAAGGAGGACTCTTCCTCTCTGAGGACTAGTGGAAGGGTATAAGGGGGAAGGGGAGGAAGGGTGGGATTGGAAGGAGACAAGAGAGGAGGCTACAATTGGGACATAAAGTGAATAAATTAAAAATAAATAAATTTAAATTAAAAAGAAAAGAATGTTACCAGCATCGCAAAAGATGAAGGCTTGGCTTGTGAAATTTCAGAGGGAAGAGTAAAGCCTCTATCAGGATCCTTGCTACTTTGATGTAGGATTCTTGGATCTGTTTTGCTGTGGCTGAACAATAGCTGTCATTAACAAGATTCAAGAGGTGAATAAAGTGAAACTTTTATGTTGCTAGGACAGTTGATGTTGGTTAGCAAGAGCTAAGAAATTAGCTGAGATTAAAAAGGGACCAGGATCACTGAGGTGAAATCTTCTGCAAAGTGTTTTCTGAGATGACAGAGAAACTATGTGTGCTACAGAGGGTAGAATTAGAAGTATCCTAAGCCTTTTGGCCAAGGCCAGAAGGTCATGTGTGGAGCCCAGACATTGGACCCTTGAGTTATTTACACCATTGGGTTTAGTTTTGCTTGGTTCAGATTGTGATGGTGTCCTGGTTCTTCCATCTCAAAGAAGGTATTTACGTTTAATTTTTTCAGGCATTCATAGGGGAAAGACCTTGAACTTTTAAGAGAGATTTTGGATTTTTAGAGAGATTGGAAATTTTAAAAAGATTGAAAGTTGAATGTGTTCCTGTCTGTAAAGACTGTGGAACTTTGGAAGTTATTTATGTTTTTAATGTGAGATCTTAGGGATGTATAATAAAGGAAGGGTTGTGGCTGAGTAGCGATGTTTGTATATTAGATGGACAAGGGGTCAATTGTACTGGCCAGTTTTGTGTCAATTTGATACAAGCTAGAGTTTTCAGAGAGGAAGGAGCCTCAGTAGAGAGAATGTCCCCATGGCATACAGCTGTAAAGCATTTTCTAAATTAGTGATCGATGTGAACAGGCCCAGGACATTGTGGGTGGTACCATCCCTGGGCTGGTGGTCCTGGGTTCTATAAGAGAGCAGATGGAACAAGGCATGGTGAGGAAGCCAGTAAGCAACACCCTCCATGGCCTTTGCATCAGCTCCTGCCTCCAGGTGCCTATCCTGACTTAGCCAAATAAACCATTACCCACCCAACTTGGTTTTGGGGACTAGTGTTTCTTTACACTTCTAACTAAGAGTATAAGTAACCAGATAGTTAAGTAAGTAACCTGGAAGTTAAGTTATTAGCCATGCAGTTAACTAAGTGACTGGTTTGGTAAGTATCTACCCTGGTAGTCAAGTAACCAGATAGTTAAGTAACTAACGCTGTGGTTAATTATGTACGTGGTTATTTAAGTAAATAACTGGGTAGTTAAGTAAGTAACTGAATAGTTAAACTAGTAACAAAGTGTTTTAATAAGTAATTAGGTTGTTAAGTAAGTAGCCAGGTAGTTAAGTACGTAACTGGCTTGTTAAGGTTCTAACTGGGTAGTTAAATAACCAACCAGATAGTTAAGAAAGTAACAGCATAGTCATAAGTAACTGGATAGTTAAGTAATTAAGTAAATAGTTAATCAAGTAACCATGTAGTTTGGTAAGTAACTGAGTAGTTCAGTAAGTAACAGATTATTTATATCAATTACAGGAAGATTAATAACAGGTTAGTTAACAGAATAACAGAAAAGTTAAGTAATTACCAGCAAATTTAAGTAAATAACTGTGTAGTTAAGTAAGTACCCAGGTAGTTTAATATGTAAATACATAGTTAAGAAAGGTACCTATTAATTAAGGAAGTAACTGGATAGTTAAGTAAATAACCAAAGAGATAAATAAGTAACCAGGAGTTAAAAGTAAGTAAACAAGTAGTTAAGTAAGTAACCAGATAGTTTTTTTTTTTTCCTGCGCATTTGTGTTTTGCCTGCATGTATGTCTGTGTAAAGGCATGAGATCTTGTAGTTACAAACAGTTGTGAGCTTCCATGTTGGTGCTGGAAATTGAACCTGGATCCTCTGGAAGAACAGTCAGTGCTCTTAACTCCTGCCCTATAACCGGATAGTTAAAAGTAAGTAAGCAGATAGTTAAAAGTAAGTAACCATGTATTTAAGTATGTAACCAACTAGTTATGTAGGTAACCAATTAGTTAAGTAAGCAAACTGTTAGTTAATATATAACTGGATAGTTACATAATTTTCAGGAAATTTAAATATATAAGAGGAATTTTAAGCAAGTAACAGGAAATTTAAGTAAATAACAAGTTAGTTAAGTAAATACCTTGGTAGGTAGGTAAATAACTGAGTAGTTAAGTTAGTAGCTAGGAAGTTAATTAAGTAAGCAGGTGGTTAAGTAAGTAATCTTGTAGTTAAGTGATGAACGCTGTAGTTAAGTAAGTAACCATGTAATTAAGTAAGTCACTGGGTTGGTAAATATGTTACTGGTTAAGTAAGTAACCAAGTATTTAAGGAAATAACCAGGTAGTTAAATAATTAATGAGGTAGTTTAGTAAGGAAGTGGGTACTTAAGCAAATAACCTGTTAGTTAAGTACATAACTGAGTAATTAAGTAAAATAACAAACCAAGTGAAAGTTGGAGATCTGAGAAAATTGTGAGAAGTGGCAATGCTGCATAATTCATGATTTGGAGAGACTAGTCCATCTCCCTGGACGCAGAGAGGCTACGTGCAGTGAGCAGACTCTGGTGACATGAATCCCTGGAAGTGATGTCACCCACCTCTAACACAGGGAGGGAGGGCATGACTCAGTGTGTTTCCTCTCAGTGCCCCTGAGGTGGTATCCGCTGGATCTCTCCATTGCAGTTTCTGTTTCCACTGTTCTGGGTGATCTCTGGGACTATAAAATTAACATACTTCAGCTAAGACATGCACCCCTTCCTTGTGGAAGACATTATGCTGCTATCTTCTCATGCTTTCTAAGTTCTTTCCTTCCACAAGTCCCATGCAGACTTCTTTGTAGGAGGAAGTGTTTCTGTGGTCTCACAGACATGTGTTTTCATCTACTAGTTATATTTCAAAATCTGGGTTGGTTATCGATCTGTTCAGATTGTCCCACTTGGCCTTTGGATGTCTCACTGGCTGCTTGTGCACTTTCCCACACTCTCTGTTCTTCTGTGAGTACTGAAGCTGTGGATCTGGGGTCACCCACACATCAAAGGTGCCCAGAGTCTGAAGAGGTGCATTGTTGAATCTTGCTGGTGTGGAGACATACTTGTACCATCTGTCTCCACGTATGTATGCATGTGTGGGTGAGTATACATATGTGTACATTTCTAAATACAGATGAACGTACATCTACAATAATTCCAGTACTTATCTACATATATAAAATAATAAGAAAGAGTTCATGCAACAGCCCAGGCTTTATTTTAGATTTTTGTTGTTTTTATATTTATTTTCTAAAAGGCTGACATTGGGATCATATTCTGTTATTCATTCAACTTTGACATATTTAAGAAACAGTTCAGAATTCTTAATCCATATGCCTGTCATTAAAAAAGTCACTAAACACACCCACACCCACACACAGATAACACACACACCTTTTAACTTCAGCTTATAACATAATAGTCTGCCTTTTTCGTTTTAATGAAATGTGGAAGATTCATCCAGGTTGTTGTAGATATTAATGATTCATCACCTGAGTTTTATTGTCCAGAAGAAACATGTCCTATATCCACTAACTGATTTAAAGACATATGAGTTGTTTCTATCTTAGAGCAATTATAAACAAAGCAGCTATGCACAGTTACATGCTCAGTTTTTAGGTGAACATTTTTATGTTCACATAAAGACATTGTGGGACAAATCTAGGAGCAGGAGTGCTGAGCCATGTGGTTCTGGAATGTGTAAGTGTTTGGGGATTTGCCACATTATTTTCCAGAATTGCTATGCCCTCAGCTTTCTGGGCATCAAGCTGTTCTGTACTCAGAACCTCACAGCCTCCCCTTTCAAATTCTAGCTACACTATTCTGATATGTTTATGTCTCACTGTGATTTTAGTTTTCTCTAACAATTAATAACGTTGAGTATTCCCCAGGTTCCATTATTGGACCCTGTTTAGTAATGTCTGACCAAACACTTTTAGTGTTTTCTAAAATGAACTATTTGCTCCCTGAGTTTTGGAAATTATAAAAAATAAAAGCAAAAAAACTTATTCTTGTTGGTGGTTCTTTGTCAAACATGTAGTTTTGTTTGTAAATATTGTCTTTTGTCTATGGCCCTGCACATTCAGGCAAGAGATCTGCTAAGCTAGATCACCAGCAATATATTTAATATTCTTAATATAATAAATAATTTGATCAGCTTCTTTTCCAGATGTATATACTCAACAAACTTTGACAGGCTTAAATCTTATTTTCATTGAGTTAAAAGACTTTTAAATATCTTCTAAATTTTCTCTTTGAATTCTGGGTTACTTAGAACTGCCTTGAGTAAATTTATAATATTCAGAAAATCTCCAAGTATCTCTTTGTTATTCATTCCTACTTTAATTTTGTTATTGCTCAATAATTAATTTTGTGTGATCTGTGTTGTTTTCAATTTGCTGCTTTCTGACAGACTGTGAGCATCCTGATGGATGTGCATGCGTTCTTGAAATGAATGTATGTGCTGCCATCTCTGGCCCTGTTGTTAGATAAAATTGATTTACAGTTTTATTTAGCTTCTCTACACATTTACTAGTTTTCTGTCAACTTGTTCTACTAATTACTAAAAGATTAAAGTTATGGCATTTATTACTATTGTGAATTGTTGCTTCCAATTCTACCTTGTTATGATTTGCAAACTTTGGAGCTCTGTGTGCATACACATGTGCACGACTTGCTGTTTTCTACAGACTAGATCTAGTCACCATTCTCCTGTGTCTGGCTGGGACTCCTCCCTCTCCTGCAGCCCAGTGTGTCTGGTAGTTATATAGTCGACTCACTTTTGTTTCACTTAGTGCTTTGCCTTTATCCTATCTATATCTTCTATGCTTTCAGTGGGCTGCTTGTAGACAGTACATAGTTGGAGCATGGCAACCTCCTTCATTTAACCTTATCTAGACCATCCACACTGAATTTAGTGATCGATGTACTTCCAAGTCCATCCTGCTAATATCTGTTACTGACCTGCTCCAACTATTGCTATTTCTTATTTTCTATGTTATTTTAGAAATATAGTTGAGGATTTATTATTTATCTCAGTGCTTAGCTACTTAGTAGTTATGCTTCTTGTTAAGCAAGTCTAGGAGATTTTATACATAACTTAAACCCCAAATATCTCTACTAGTCTACATAGTCTAGTAATACTACACAACACGTAGCTTACAAACTTTGGCAGTTTCACAGTAGATTCCTTGTTCCTACATCTAAATTTAGTACATTTTTACATGTACATTTAGTGCACTTATTTTGCTGTCAACATTGACCTCTTCATCAGCCATTAGCTTCAATATAGATCTAGTTAAGATAAGAAAAGGGTATTTTATTTACTGTATGGCTAGTACTTTTCTTCCTGTGTTTGTAGAGATGGGTTTCTATTTGGTCTTGTATTTTTTTCTTCTTGAGAATTTCCATCATCAGTTTTTTTTTTCTCATAAGTTATCTGGGAATGACTTCTTTTCTTTTCTTTTTCTTCATTCTTCTTTCATACAATATATCCTCCCCTCCTCCCAGCCCCTTTTCTCCTTCCCCCAGACCCACTTTTATTTCCCTTCAGAAAAGAGCAGGCCTCTCAGTGATGTCAATGGAAGATAGGATAGCAAGATGCACATGGAGTAGGTATCAACTCTCATATAATTTTTGTATTTCTTTGAGAGTGTTTCTCTTTCAGCTTTGAAGACAGTATTTTTATTGGGTATTTATCCTAGGTAACTTTTTAAAAACAAGTCAACCATTCTTTTAGCAATTAAAAATACTAATGCCATGTATCTACCTGGGTGTTTTCAGGAGAGAGAATGGTTCTAATTGCCATCTGCTAAAAGATTTTTTCTTTTTCTTTTTTTTTTTTTTTTGATTATTTTTTTTATTAATTTATTCTTGTTACATCTCAATGTTTATCCCATCCCTTGTATCCTCCCATTCCTCCCCCCCTTTTTCCCATTACTCCCCTCCCCTATGACTGTTCCTGAGGGGGATTACGTCCCCCTATATATTCTCATAGGGTATCAAGTCTCTTCTTGGCTACTTGCTGTCCTTCCTCTGAGTGCCACCAGGTCTCCCCCTCCAGGGGACATGGTCAAATGTGAGGCACCAGAGTACGTGAGAAAGTCGTATCACACTCTTCACTCAACTGTGGAGAATATTCTGACCATTGGCTAGATCTGGGAAGGGGTTTAAAGTTTACCTCCTGTATTGTCCTTGGCTGGTGCCTTAGTTTGAGCGGGACCCCTGGGCCCAAATCTGCTTATCATATTGTTCTACTTGTAGATTTCTAGGACCCTCTGGATCCTTTTATTTTGCTGTTCTCCCATGCGTCTCTCATTTAGAGTCCCAATAGGATGCCTTCCCCTCTGTCCCAGTTTCCTGGTAAGTGAAGGCTTTTGTGGGACATGCCCCTTGGGCTAGTATGCAGATATAAGTGAGTATATACCATTTGATTCTTTCTGCTTCTGGGTTAACTCATTCATTATGATCATTTCTAGCTCAATCCATTTATCCACAAATTTCGGGAATTCCTTGTTTTTAATAGCTGAGTAGTATTCCATAGTGTATATGTACCACAGTTTCTTTATCCACTCTTCTACTGAGGGACACTTAGGCTGTTTCCATGTTCTGGCTATTATGAATAAGGCTGCTATGAACATGGTTGAGCAAAGTTTCTTGTTGTGTGCTGGAGCATCTTCTGGGTATATTCCAAGGAGTGGAATAGCTGGGTCTTGAGGAAGCCCTATTCCCATTTTTCTGAGATAGCACCAGATAGATTTCCAAAGTGGCTGTACTAGTTTGCATTCCCACCAGCAATGAAGGAGTGTTCCTCTCTCCCCACATCCTCGCCAGCATGTGGTGTCGCTTGAATTTTTGATCTTAGCCATTCTGATGGGTGTAAGATGGAATCTCAGAGTTGTTTTGATTTGCATTTCCCTGATGACTAAGGAGGTTGAGCATTTCTTTAAGTGTTTGTCAGCCATTTTATACTCCTCTGTTGAGAATTCTCTGTTTAGTTCCAAGCCCCATTTCTCAATTGGGTTATTCGGTTTGGTGGTGTTTAATTTCTTGAGTTCTTTATATATTTTGGATATTAGACCTTTGTCAGATGTAGGGTTGGTGAACATTTTTTTCCCAGTCTGTAGGCTGTCGCTTTGTTCTCTTGACAGTGTCTCCTGCCTTACAGAAGCTTCTCAGCTTCATGAGGTCCCATTTATTAATGGTTGACATTAAGGCCTGGGCCGTTGGTGTTCTGTTCAGGAAGTTGTCTCCTGTGCCTATATGTTCCAGGCTCTTTCCCACTTTTTCTTCTAAGTGGCTTAGTGTCTCTGGTTTTATGTTGAGGTCTTTAATCCACTTGGATTTGAGTTCTGTGCAAGGTGACAAATATGGGTCCAGTGTCATTTTTTTACACATAGACCTCCAGTTAGACCAGCACCATTTGTTGAAGATGCTATCCTTTTTCCATTGAATGGATTTGGCTTCTTTGTCAAAAATCAAGTGACCATATGTGTGTGGATTCATATCTGGGTCTTCGATTCGATTCCACTGATCAACCAGCCTGTTGCTGTGCCAGTACCATGCTGTTTTAATTACTATTGCTTTATAGTACAGTTTGAGATCAGGTATGGAGATTCCTCCAGAGCACCTTTTATTGTACAAGATTGTTTTAGCTATTCTGGGTTTTTTGTTTTTCCAGATGAAGTTCAGAATTGAACTTTCAATGTCTTTAAAAAATTGTGTAGTTATTTTGATAGGGATTGCATTGAATCTGTAGATTGCTTTTGGTAGGATGGCCATTTTTACTATGTTAATTCTCCCGATCCATGAGCAAGGAAGATCACGCCATCTTCTCAGGTCATCTTCAATCTCTTTCTTCAGAGTTTTGAAGTTTTTTTCATACAAGTCCTTCATTTGCTTAGTTAGGGTAACTCCTAGATATTTTATATTGCTTGTGGCTAATGTGAAGGGTGTGGTTTTACTAATTTCTTCCTCTGCAAGCTTGTCATTTGTGTATAGGAAGGCTACAGACTTTTTTGAGTTAATTTTGTATCCAGCCAATTTGCTGAAGGTGTTTATCAGCTTTAGGAGTTCTCTGGTGGAGTTTTGAGGGTCACTTATGTACACTATCATATCATCTGCAAAGAGGGATAATTTGACTTCCTCCTTTCCCATTTGGATACCCTTGATCTCCTTTTGTTGTCTTATTGCTCTGGCTAGAACTTCGAGTACTATATTGAAGAGATATGGAGAGAGTGGGCAGCCTTGCCTTGTTCCCGATTTTAGAGGAATTTCCTTGAGTATCTCACCATTTACTTTGATTTTGGCTATTGGCTTGCTGTATATAGCCTTTATTATGTTGAGGAAAGTGCCTTGTATCCCCGATCTCTCTAAAACTTTAAAAATGAATGAGTGTTGAATTTTATCAAATGCTTTCTCTGCATCCAAGGAGATGATCATGTGGTTTTTTATTTTCAGTTTGTTTATATGGTGGATTACATTGATGGATTTCCATATATTAAACCATCCCTGCATGCCTGGAATGAAGCCTACTTGGTCATGATGAATGATATCTTTGATGTGCTTCTGTATTTGTTTTGCAAGTATTTTATTTAGTATTTTTGCATCTATGTTCATAAAAGAAATTGGTCTGAAATTCTCTTTCTTTGTTGAGTCTTTGTGAGGTTTAGGTATCAATGAGACTATGGCCTCATAGAATGAATTTGGTAATTTTCCATCCATTTCTATCTTTTGGAGTAGTTTGAAGAGTATCGGTATTAGCTCGCTCTTAAAGGTCTGGTAGAATTCTGCACTGAAACCATCTGGCCCTGGGCTTTTTTTTTGGTTGGGAGACCATCAATGATTGCTTCTATTTCTGTAGGGGAAATGGGACTATTTAGCTTGTTTATCTGTTCTTCATTCAACTTTGGCAAGTGAAATTGTTCAAGAAAATCATCCATTTCTCTTAGATTTTCAAACTTTGTGGCGTATATGCCTTCAAAGTAGGATCTTATGATTCTTTGAATTTCTTCAGTGTCTGTTGTTATGTCTCATTGTTATGTTATTTTATGTTATGTTATGTTATTTCTGATTTTGTTGATTTCAATACTGTCTCTCTGCCTTTTAGTTAGTTTGGCTAATGGTCTGTCTATCTTGTTGATTTTCACAAAGAACCAGCTTTTGGTTTTGTTGATTCTTTGGACTGTTTTCTTAGTTTCTAATTTGTTACTTTCAGCCCTGAGTTTGATTATTTCCAGGCGTCTACTCCTCTTGGGTGTTTCTGCTTCTTTTTTTTCTAGGGCTTCCAGTTGTGTTGTTAAGATGCTTATGTGCGATGTTTCCAATTTCTTTTTAAAGGCACTTAGTGCTATGAATTTTCCTCTTAGCACTGCTTTCAACATATCCCACAAATTTGGGTATGTTGTTTCTTCATTTTCATTGAATTTCAGAAACTCCTTGATTTCTTTCTTTATTTCTTCCCTGACCCAGGTGTCATTTAGCAGAGAATTGTTTAGTTTCCACGTACGTGTAGGCTTTTTGTTATTTCTGTTGTTGTTGAATTGCAGCCTAAGAGCATGGTGATCTGATAGGATACAAGGTATTATTTCAATCCTCTTGTATCTATTGAGGCTTGCTTTGTGACCTATGATGTGATCAATTTTGGAAAAGGTTCCATGGGGTGCAGAGAAGAAGGTGTATTCTTTCTTGTTTGGGTGAAAGGTTCTATAGATATCTGTTAGATCCATTTGACCCATGGCATTGGTTAATGATGTTATTTCTCGGCTTAGTTTCTGTTTCAATGACTTATCCTTCAGTGAGAGTGGGGTGTTGAAGTCTCCCACTATTATTGTGTGGGGATCGATGTGTGGTTTAAGCTTTTTTAGGAGATCTTTTACAAATGTGGGTGCCCTTGTATTGGGAGCATAGATGTTCAGAATTGTGATGTCATCTTGGTTGACTTTACCTTTGATGAGTATGAAGTGTCCTTCCTCATCCCTTTTGATTAATTTTGGTTGAAAGTCTATTTTGTTCGATACTAAAATGGCTACGCCTGCTTGCTTCTTGTGACCATTTGCTTGGAATATTTTTTTCCAACCTTTTACCCTGAGGTAATGCCTTTCATTATGGGTGAGATGTGTTTCTTGGATGCAGAAGAATGTTGGATCTTGTTTATGTACCCATTCAGTTAGTCTGTGTCTTTTTATTGGAGAATTGAGGCCATTGATGTTGAGAGATATTAATGACCAGTGACTGTTAAGAGTCTTAATTTTGATGTTGTTTCCAGTCGAGCATTTGTGTAGTTGTGTTTTTGCCATGGGATAGTTATCTATTTCCTGGGTAGTTTTGGTTGTAGCTTGACCCTTTGGGATGGAGTTTTCCTTCTAGTACCTTCTGTAAAGCTGGGTTTGTGGATAGGTACTGTTTGAATTTGTTTTTGTCATGGAATATTTTGTTTTCTCCATCAATGGTTATTGATAATTTTGCTGGGTAAAGTAGTCTGGCCTGGCATCTGTGGTCTCTTAGGGTTTGCAGGATCTCTGTCCAGGCCCTTCTGGCTTTTATGGTCTCTGCTGAGAAGTCGGGTGTAATTCTGATAGGTTTACCATTAAATGTTATTTGGCCCTTTTCCCTTGCAGCTTTTAATATTTTTTCTTTGTTCTGCATGTTTTGTGTTTTGATTATTATGTTACAGGCAGTTTTTCTTTTCTGGTCAATTCTATTTGGTATTCTGTAGGCCTCTTGTATGTTTATAGGCATCTCTTTCTTTAGATTGGGGAAATTTTCTTCTATGATTTTGTTGAGAATAGTTTCTGGGCCCTGGAGTCTGATGTCTTCTCTTTCTTCAATGCCTATTATCCTCAGATTTTTTCTTTTCATGGTGTCCTTAATTTCTTGGATGTTTTGTGTCAGGAGTTTTCCAGATTTGGCATTTTCTTTAATGGTTGATTCAATATCTGTGATTGTATCTTCTAGCCCCGAGATTCGTTCTTCCATCTCTTGGATTCTGTTAGAAAAGCTCACCTCTGTGTTGCTCGCCTTCTTCTCTGAGGCCTCACATTCTCGTTTTTCTTCTGTCTGTGTGTTTATCATTGAATCCATTTTCATTTTCAGATTTTGAACTGATTTTTTGATTTCTTTCATCTGATTTTTTGTATATTCCTGAGTTTCTTCCATTGCCTCTTTATAGGTCTTCAAAGCTTGAACCGTTTTTTTTATTTCTTTCATCTGGTTGTTTGCATTTTCCTGCAATTTTTCCAGTTCCACTCTATGTGCTTCTTTTATGTCTCTCACCTGTTTGTCTGCGTCTTCCTGCATTTGATTACGAATTTTATTTGTTTCCTCCATTATCATCCTCATTACTAAGGATTTGAGGTCATTTTCTTGTATTTCCATTGTATTTGAGTTCTCTGGGTTGTTTTCTTTGGGATAGCTGGAAACTGGAGACGCCATGTTGTTTTGGGGTTTTTTGCGTATGCTTTTTCGTTGTCCTTTAGACATCTTGCCATTTTTGTTTTTGTTGGGTAGCTTCCAGAGTTGAATGGAGGGTGTCTGACGATAGATTCACTTGTTTTCTCACGATTTCCCTAGGCTGCGAGCTCAAAGCTTCACTGGTGTGGATGTTAGGAGGTTAGCCCTGTTGTTCTGGTCTCTCACAGCCAGTGATCCTCAGCCCCCCTCTGCTGTGGATCCTGCAATTGATCTGGGTCTCTGAATGAGCGTTGGGTCAGGCCAAGGTATCCACAGCCTTCTGTGTTCCCTGCCAAGTCCAGCCAGGAGCACTGGGACCGAACCACAGGCTGAACTCAGCTAGATTCTCAGGGCCTGAACCGTTTGCCAAGCTCAGCTAGGGATTTTGGGCCCAAAATGCACACAGGGTCCAGCCATAATTTTTGGGCTGGGACTACGCACCAAGCTCCGCTAGGGCCTTTTGGCCCAAAGTGCGTGCTGTGGTCAGTTATTGACTCAGGGCCCGAACTGACCACCAATCTCAGCCAGGAATTCTGGATTCAAACTGCACACTGTGTCCAACCAGAGTCTTAGAGCTGGTGGAACCGAGAGCTCTGTCCAGCCTGCGCCACAGCAGGAGAACTGTGGCTGCTCTGAGTTAGCGCCAGTGGTGGACCAAGTGCTCCGCCCAGACTGTGTCACCGCAGGGGAGCTGCTGCTGAGCTGAGGTGGTGCCTAGGATGGAACTGAGCATGTCACCAAGTCTGTGCCACAGCAGAAGAACTGCGGCTGCTCTGAGTTAGCGCCAATGGTGGAACCAAGTGCTCTGCCCAGACTGTGTCACTGCTGGGGAGCTGCCGCTGAGCTGAGGTGGCGCCTAGGGTGGAACTGAGCGCTCGGCCAGGCCTGCGCCACAGCAGGAGAACTGCAGCTGCTCTAAGTTAGCGCCTGTGGTGAAACCAAGTGCTCCGCCCAGACTGTGTCACCGCAGGGGAGCTGCCGCTGAGCTGAGGTGGTGCCTAGTGTGGAGCTGCGAGCTCAACTAAGCCTGCGCCACAGCAGGGGAGCTGTGGCCACGCTGAGTTAGTGCCTCAGGCAGAATTGCTTGCTGGGCCGGGCCAGTACCCGGGACTCTGGGGCCGAACTGTCCGCCGAGTCCAGTCTGGGTCCAAAGGCTCCACACGACCTAAATCCGGCCCCGAGTCCCCTCTCCCGCAGCAATTCCCACCAGCCACCACACCAATCGCCTCCACCGGAAGGCTATGAGCTGCAAACCTCAGCCGCCGCTGCTGGTGCCGCTGGTGCTGCTGCCTCTGCCGCTGCCGCTCTGATCAGAGAAAAACCACACTCCTCCCATGTGCAGGGGCACGCAGGTTTTCCGCACCCTGGTCCCTCCGAACCGTGGAGCACTCCCACTGCCGTGATGTTCGGACCTCGGTGTTCCTGGCTCAGAAATCTGTGCAATTCCCTGAATTGTTCACTGGAACCTCCAAACGCGGTCCACACTGCTCGCCGCCATCTTGGATCTCCTCAAAAGATTTTTTCTTTCGATGGCTTCAGTGTCTTTTCTGTCTTTTGTCTTCAGCAATTTTACTATTGATACATTAGCTAAGGCATAAGCTTCTTATCGTTTTTATACTTACCTTATTGTGCATTTTCTGATTAATCTGTGGTGCAGTGTCAGAACCTAATTTCTTGAAAGCCCTAAACCATTACTTTTTTAAATATTTCTTTTTGGCCTGTTTCTCTATCTCTTTTAGTGAGGATGTTGACTAGTATTATCCTAAGCCCTCTTGCTCTCCTGTCCTTTTCATTTTCACATCTTTTCTTTGCCAGCTTTAGTTTCATGGATTTCAAATGGCCTTCTATGTTTCTGATTCTCCTCTGCCTCATATCGAGTCTTATTGCGGACTGTGAAAGTTGTTCATCTCTACCTACAGCTGTCTTTTTCATTTCTAGAACTTACATCTCATTAATTCTGTAGTTTTTCAATCTCTGTTGACAATTTCCATATGATCATTTATTTTATTTTTATATAAATCTTTATCATTTTAGCCATCAATATTTAAGTCACCCTTTTTTCTCTAAAGCCAGTGTCCTGTCTGAGTGCGCTCCCAATGCAAAGTCCTGTCTGAATATGGTCTCAATGCCAGGATCCTGTGTAGGTGTGGTCCTTAGACTGTTTTAAGTTATGGAGCTATTTTATGTCAGATTCTGGACAAAATTCAGAGCTAAGTAGATGCCTACAAGTACCTATACCCTACCTTTTATAAGGCCATTTTCTTCTCTGTTATTCCTTTAATGTGCATCTTTAAGTTTATCTACCCAAGATGTTGAGATGTATCTTAGGTTTGTTATGACTAGTATTCCCAGTAGTGTTCTAGCATCTTCTAGGATGTTGTGTGCTTGGGGGTAGCAAGGAGCGGGATCTCATGTGCTTAATGCTGCTCCTTCCGGAGATTTAGGTCTTTGCATATACTTCAGGCCATGCCTTTCTCCACATCTTTGCAATTATTCCAGCAGTATTTGTAGTTACCTTGTTTTGTGCTTGCTAGCCTGGGTCTCTGGCTCTCACTGCCTTAAACATGTATTGTCTCTTTTGTTCTCAGAGACACCATCTTGAACTCTAATCTCCATCCCTCAGCTCTAGTTCTAGATCCAGCACATATGTCTTACCTGTCCTCACAAATGTACAGCTTTGTTTTCTGTTCACCTCCTGGACTGGCGTGAGTTTTCACCATTGTTCTCAGGATGATGGTGCAGGCCATCCTTTCCTTCCTGGATCTTAGCTTTAACATCCACAGTGGTAACAAGAGAGATCTCTGGTGGCACGAGTTCCTCCAATGTGGCTGTTCCTTTTTTTGCTCAGTCCTACACCATGAAGCTTGCCTTCCTGGATGCTTCTTGATCTTTCAGGGATGGATGGAAGTCTGTGGAGAAAAGCAGCTTGCAGTAGAGAGAAACTATTCTCTGTGTCCTCCCCTATACCTCTTCCCAATGCCCACTCAGCTCCAGCCATCTGTTACCTGCTCCAAAGGTGTCTTTCTCCAGTATTGAGCTGTATTTACACCAGGTAATACATGGTCATAGCTGCACTGCTCTAGAAGGGCAATTACGCCATTTCCAGTGACATCAGCTTTCTGATTCACGCAGAAATGTCCTAAGTTTGCAGAGACCACCCCATTCTTCACTGCTGTCATGATCTTGGGATCACATCTCTTCCTACATCTCTGGATCCTCACAGAGTTTTAAAAGCTGGCTATTTCTGTGAGGGATGCAGAGGTGTAGGAAGAGCTGTGATTCCCAAGATGGTGATAACAGGTTCACACTAGGAATGAAGAGTCACATGTGCATTAATCTCATTCTTGGGCAGGAGCATCAATGGCCTAAGCACCTCTTAAAGGCCTCATTTCATACTACTCTTTTTTTTTTTTTTTTTTTTTTTTTTTTTAGTGAAAGATGAATTTTGAAGGAAATACATTCAAGCCACAAAAAATATTGTTTTTATTAATTGGAAAATCCTAATCTGTTCCAATATGTATTCTTCTCAGCTCAACTCAGTGGTCAGTGATCATCAAGCCTTCTTATCATAATCCTCTCTCTCACACCTCTGTCTCTGTCTCTTTCTGTTTCTCTCTTATGTGTGAGTGTGTGTGTGTGTGTGTGTTTATTGTGTATTTTATATGTATGTACATGCATATGTGCAAACTGCAAATCAATATTGGGTGCCATTCTCTGTATCATTTTATAACTTGTTTCTTACAGAATATCTCTATTGAACCTGGGGCTCACCAACACTTCAAGGGTAACTCTGGCCATCGCTCTCCAGGCAGGAATCCTGTGACTCCACCTACCTACACTAAGATTATAGGCACCCTCCAACTGAGGTTCTTATGCTTGCACAACAGGAACTTTACTGAGTGAGCCATCTCCCTAACTCCCCTCTCTGACTTATAGAACTGTAGCTGAGGGATGGAGACAAGAGTACCAGAGCTTGTAACCGAAGACATCTTTTGACCAGTAATTGGCCCCAATTACCTTTTGGAGCTTCTCAATCTTAAATGATTTAAGAAAAGTTTTTTTTTTCAAACACATAGGGCATTTTCCAATGTTATTATAGGTAAATAACAAGAAAGAACGATTTTAAAAGCGACTATTGGCCCTATTTCTATCCTCTTTGATCTGACTTGCACAGTTGAAGAGGAAGAAATATCCTCCGACAACTTGGATCCTTTGTAGTGTGATGAATTTACAGATGTGTCCATGAAATAAGGTACTTGGCAAGTGGGGTAGTGTGACTGTCCAGACAATTAGCTCTCTGTCCTGTCAATACTTTTGAAAGTTGCTTGCCTGCACTTCCTTCATATTAGATAGTTTTTCCTTCTGGGGTCTCCGATGGGGTTGAAGGCTAGATAGCTACAGTATTGATATAAGTTTAGTTTTAAAAAATAAAAAAATGATAAAAAAAACTTTAGACATTAGGATAACAATCAGTAGCATAGGATAGATAGTGGAATAACTTATTAAAAATTGTTAACTACAAGTGGACTGGCCCTTGTAAATGTTGACTACTGGATAACTCTTATTTTGTTGTATATAGCTTACTTTATTTAATAGAAATGGGGAGGTGAAGGAGAAGCATGTTTTTTGTTTAGGTCACAAGTGGGGGATGAGAAAAGATTTGTGAGAGAGCAGGTGATGTTTATTCCCTTAGAGGTCAAACCACCATGTTGGGGATACTGGTTATTAAGTGGCTGAACAATATCCTTGAACAAATACTGAGAGGAGGTTATAAAAATGAGCCAAAAACAAGAGGTGGGGTCTTTGGAGACTTGGGATAGTTTTGGCTGTTCATTGCTCCACTTTGAGATGTTCCTAGAGAGAACTGCTCGAGGGAAGGCTTCGAGGATCTGGGGTCTGGCTGAGGTTCTGGGTTCTGGTTGCTCCAGGTTCCAGCAGAAGAAATCCTGCTGACTACACCTGGAGAATTGTTCCTCGGAACTGACATCCTTATGGTTTCATTATTGTATTCTTTAATCTTCTTTTCCTATTGTTTAGGTTAGCTGGGTTATAAGTGAGGTACTCTTGGTTAATAAGTTTGTAATGAAATAGATTTGTTAAGAAAATTGAGCCTGCAGGGTAGGGAAGTCTGGTTTAACATTTATCCTAATTGCTGCCATCCTAGGGGGGCACGCTGTGAGACCGCTCCTGTTGATGCGCAGCTTCCCTCTCAGTACCCCAACCTCTGCAGGTAGTTTAGCACAAGGATGGGGTTTGTTGTGTTCTTTTGCACAAGGTCTTTTGTGGAAGAATATGTTATAAATACGCATCTTAAAAATAGCTTCAATAACAATGAACATTTAAGGTTTAACAGCTTTTTCCTTCTCCTACCATCTTGCAAAAGATATTACACTGCATGGTAGGCTCAGTGACATGCCTCAGAGCATTTGAATGTTTAAAATATGGTCTTTGGATTAAAAAAAAAAAGAGTCACTCTGGGAGTGTGGTATTTAAAGGTCATCAGGAAAACATCTCCATGGCACACTACGTCAATGGCAACTTCTCGGTGTACGGCCTGATGGGAATGCCTCGTTAGAAGCATCCTGTGACAAATGGAAATAAGAATATTTGTTACCAAATATTTTCTGCTGCTTGTACAAATAGAGGAGATAAGGCTTGTGGTGTTTATTCTTCTGTCTGCTGGTCCAGGCAAGTGCTTTTATCAGAGCCTCGCCTCTACAGAGGCCTCTCCTATAGAGAGATAACAACCTCACATGTCATTTCAGGCGCTGTGAAGGTAAATGTGAACTTTCGCTGATAACATCAATAATACTAACGAAATATTCTTCTAGTATTCGGTAGAAGTGACAGAGAGAAAATTGAAAAAAATAGAGTAGTTGTACAATGGAATCATATGTGAGTGTGTTTTTCTCATGGCCTCTGGATAACATGCCTTAGCTTTCACAAAGTCATCTGCAGCTATCTGGGAATTCTAGCCATGTTTCAAAAGAAAGGGCACATTGAAAGATAAACAATTTCAGTTTATCTCCCTGAATTTAATGTGTGTAAGTTCTGCTTTGCAAATAATGCATTTATTTTTTTCCAAATAAAATTAAGCTTGAACAGGAAGGTGGTAAGAGTTCTCATTTCAGAAAGACAGCCAAAACAGTCAAAAGAGTAATTTTTGTCTCCATGATGCAAAATGTCTTGTTTAATTTCTTGGTATTGAAACAGGACAATTGTAATATGAATCACTTAAAGTGGACTTTTATTGTAAAGGACAGTTTCCATTCTGAAAAGTCTGCTGTCGAATCACAGCTCCCATGCTGTGTATTATCTCATAGTTTGATACTATTTCATATTCCAAATTTGACATTTTTTTCCTAATACACATTTCTGTTCTTAACTACTTTGTAAATATAGTTCAGGGAACTGGCTTAAATATTTGCAACCCTGGCTATCCTTGCAGAAAATTGGCAGCAAACACACAGTTTAATAGACGAAAGTTAAATGAAAGGAATTATTTTGATTGATTTGTTGATACATGGCTCATGCCTCTGGAGGCTGGGAGGATCAAGGGCTCCCTGCTGGTTTCTAGTGAGGCCTTTGTGTTGTGTCAACCCACCACAGAAGTATGAAGAGCAGACAAGTGCACAAGTGGGGAAAGGAGTGAGTCAAACCTCTCCTTGTATCCCACTCCCAAGAGGGGGAGTCTGAGCTCTCTGCAATGCCATGAAGCCATGCGCAGGAGCTCTGGCAGTCCTCGTAACTTTCCAAATATGCTACTGCCTGATGCCACCACAGCAGATTGAAACATAGAGAAGACATTAAAACACTAACAGGAATCTTTTAAGAGGAGTGAGCTGGACATAGGGATGGCAAAGAACCTCGCATGAAGCCATTGCCACTCGCAGGACGGAAGGAGCAATGATGGCGCTGAACTGTGCTGGGAACCTGGGGACAGTTCAGAGCCGAAATCTACCAGGACTTCAACCTGGTGCTCGTCTTTGCCAGAAATGTGAACAGAAAGAGTTGAGGAACAAAAGCCACCCTCCAACATGTTTCTGACTCCAGGCAGAAGCCACAAAGCCAGGAACCTAAGTCATTCTGTTTGTAGTCGGTGTCACTGAGTCACCATGGGTCCTAACCTCTGTGTTTTCTTCCGTCATGTTCTCTGCCTCACTCAAGCCAACACTTTTGGAGGCATGTGAGGGACACTGTTATCAGCGCACCTGCTTTTCACCCCAATGTCAAGTCTTATATCATCTCTCTCTCTCTATGTATACATATATGTATATGTATATATGTACATATGTATACACACACACACACACACACACACACACACACACACACACACACATACATATATATATATATATATATATATATATATATATATATATATATATATATATATATAAAATGTGTGTATGTATATCTCTAACTCATTTATCTCAGTATGACTCCAAAGGTTCTTGGACCTGATCTCACCCTTTCCCACATGTATCTTGCTCAAGGTCTGTAATTCTTGCTATTGTCACTTATTTAGTTTTACAAATATCTCCAACACCTTTGCTGTCTTATATATTTAAGACTCCATCCTTGTTGAACTTAACTGTCTCCATTCTTCACCTCCCCACGGGCTCATCTGAACACTGTTGGGAGAAGCATCACTTAGTCCAGATAGCTGGCTTAAATTTGTGGAAATGACCATAGATACTCAAATGAACTAAAAAAATAAATCAGCCACCATGAAGGATTAACACTTAAAGAGAGTCTTGCTGATCTCTCTACCAGGAAATTCAGAGGTGGGCAGAGAGACTGTCTCAGAACTGGGGCAAGCACTTGGTCTTTCACATATGGCTGCAGGAGAAGGCAGCACAGAAAGCACAGCATTCCAGACAGGACAAAGGCCATGATGCTGAAAAAGCATCCTGCTTCCTGCTACCCTTCTCTCTCTCTCTCTCTCTCTCTCTCTCTCTCTCTCTCTCTTTGGAGAGAAAAACGGTTCTTTGGAAAATGCATTGTTCAGAACTGGGCTTATATGACTGCTAGACCAGGGCCTGAGTCTACCGTCCCTGAAATCAGATATCTGCCAGTTCGAGAGATAATATGGTGGTCAATTAGTGAAGATACATGGACAACACACAATCAGGAAAGACAGATATCTGGTGGAAATACTCTGTGCTCCTTCCCATGCCAGACACAGACACATCTATACATACTCGGGGCATTGAACTCAGTAGGCATATTATAAGAGTGTGTAACAGCTATAGCAAGGGGGTAAGAATCAGGGATTTGGGAAACTATGATGGAACATTATCCTGAATGCCACAAAGAAAGGATAAATTATGTCATAGAATCTAATCCTAGAGAAGTATCTATTTTTGCAGGAAATCTCAGCTATAAATCTATATATTTCCCATGTTTTTGTCTTCCCTTGAACAGGAATACAATTCATTTGTTAGCCTCTTTTCAGTCTTGATGATTGAACCCAGGACATCACACAGGCAAGCAAGCATTGTACTGCCGAGGCATACGCGCAGCCCCACATTGCTGCTCATTAAGTTTGTCTGGTTCATTTAAAGTAAACTTAGCATACATAGAAGTTCCAAACTGAGTATCTGTGAATGCATTTGTTGACTTTTACTGTTTACTACAGGAAGCACCTAACAGCTTATATTTTGTTATAATATACATATTATGTTATTTATCTAGTATATGACTAAGGACATAAAATACATTGTTAAAATCTAGACGTCTGGGAAAGAAAGCAGCATCCCTTTAAATGCTAGGCTGAGAGTCACGCATCACTTTCTAGTACTATCACTGCCATCTGTCTGTCCTAAATGTTTCCCAAACCACAATTCCTATTGACCTAAAAATGAGGCTAAAGTAAAGGCTGTTGTCTCCAGGGGCCCCTCAACTGAGGGGGATGAATCAGATCAGAGTGTGCCATCAAAGAGAAGGCTCATCATTTCTGGCAATAAGTAAATATCAAGTAAAAGTTACTTCCTCTCATGGCAAAGAATTGTTGCCCAGAATTACATTGATCCATGTGCTGTGTCAGTGGCAGCAGTGAAATTCATAGTATTTTTATGTGAAATACACTGTTTTATTGCATTAATTCACATTTAATGTGTACACAGTAATAACCATAAAGTATGATAACCAAAGTTATATATTTTCTTCAGAACATTCATTTACAGAGCTTTCAAAGGAGTCTGAGGGAATTAAAATATCAGTCAGTTTACCTGCAGGATATAGAGCAAAAGCAGAAAGCAATATAGTATCTTTTACAAGCCACCCATTCCTTCCCACATAATATCCTTACTTCTGGCTGATAAAATACAATAGTCATAACAGTGTACATATATTTTAACTATGATACACAAAACAAAGGTTTTCTGAAGGGAAGGGAAATATACCTCCATCAGTAAAATTGCATTACACACAGGATTGCAAGCAGGAGGGTGGAGGCGAGGAGCAGCGAAGGCTGCAGTCCCCAGGCCCCTTTCCTGGTAACAGTCCACAGAAAGATGGCGCCCATAAAAGCTGGAAGTCTCGTATAAGAGGTAGTGGAGGCCCAAGGGATGGTAGAAAATAACAAATGAGCAATTGCCCAGAAAACAGAACAGGAATGAAAAATCTTGGCCATATTGAGGGCCGAGAAAATAAAACAACTGAGTGGACTATAATGTTCCAACAGCTGTGACAGGAAAACTAAGAAATGGCTGATTTAAAGTCAGCGAACACAAAATGGTGCTAGTAATACAGAACATTACCATCCATTTTATAAGTATTTTTTAAAGATTTATTTTACTTTTATTTATGTATATATGTGTGTGAGGGAGTTGGATATGTCATGTGTGCTCTGCTGCCGATAGAGGCCAGGAGAGCGCTGGTGCCTGGCACTGGGGTTACAGGAAGTTGTGAGCCATCTGCTGTGGGTGCTTAGAACTGAACTCAGGCCTTCTGTAAGAGCAGCAAGGGCTCTTACCCAGTGAGCCATCTCTCTTGCCACTTACAAGTTGTCTGACTGCCAAATACTCTACTCTACTATCCAAACAAAATTAGTGTCAGAATAAGGCGTATTCAGAGACCAAATCCATATTTGTGTCCTTCAAGAATGCTCTTTCAGCCTTACAGCACTTACTGATCTTTCCCTTCATTGAATCCCACTTGGTTTCATATCACTTAGGCAGTTTATTAATTGAATCAGGTTTTGTGTACTTACCTTTTTGAGATGTTTTCTCCATAGATGGAGGGAAGAGGGATATGACTTCAGTTTATCAGTGAATCCAGCTCTAATTGAAACATATGCAACAGCAATATACCTCCAATTTGATATTTTTGTCATTGCTTCAAAACAGTTTAAAGAATGCAAGTTAAATGCATTTACTTTTATACATTTATTGAAAAAGAGGTGTATGATATCAGGAGGAAGACCTTCCCCTTCCCACAAGTGTAGACTGTGGTTGATGGTGTCTCATCAGCCTTATTCTTTCTTTTTTTATTTCTTCTCTCATACAATACATCCTGAGCACAGCTTCCCCTCCCTCCACTCCTCCCAGTTCCCTGTCCTCCTCCTCTCTCTCCCCAGATCTATTGCTCCTCCATTACCCTTAAGAAAAAAGCAGCAATCAAGGGGCATTAACCTAACATGGTGTAACAGGATGCAATAAGACTGGGCACACACCCTCCTATCAAAGCTGGACAAGGCAACCCAGTAGGAGGAAAGGCATCCTTTGAGCAGGCAAAGGAGTCAGAGATGCCTCCTGTCCCACTGTTAGGAGTCCCACAAAAACCCAAGCTAAATGACCACAGCATGATGTACGCAGACGACCTGGGTCAGACCTTTGCAGACCCTGTGCTTGCTGCTTCAGTCTTTGTGAGCTCCTCTCAATCCTGCTTAGGTGATTCTGTGGCCATATTCTCTTGGTGTCTTCTACCTTCATGGCTCCTACAATTATTCCTCCCACTCTTCTGCAGTGTTCCCTGAGATCTCCACTCAAAGTATGGGTGTGGGTCTTGTCATCTGCTTGATAATGGCAGTGGAAGCCTCTCTGATGACAATTGGGGTAGGCACCCGTCTATGAGTATGGGAGAACATTCTTAGGAATCGTTGAGTAATTTTTTTTTGTCAGCTGTGCTTGGTTTTACCTAGGTCTCTGAGTGATATAGCTTCAGGTACCTGGCCATCCAGGCAGCATCTGGCATGAACTCCCTCTCATGGCTCAGGCCTCACATTAGATCAGTCCTTGTGTTGGCCACTCCCACAAGCTCTGAGACATCATTACTCCACTACATCTTTTAGGCAGGACAGGTGTGGAGGTTTGTGGCTGGGTTGATGGCTTGGTCCCACTACTTCCCAGCCTTGCCTGATTATAAGAGGTGGCCAGTTCAGTCTCTCTGTCCTCATTTACCAGGAATCCTCACTTGGGTCACTCTCATAGGTTCTAGCAAGTTTTCACTCCACTAGGTTTCCACATTGTCCCCTAAATGGCCACCCATTCCAGTCATCTCTCCCTGTACACTCTCTCTCTCTCTCTCTCTCTCTCTCTCTCTCTCTCTCTCTCTCTCTCTCTCTCTCTCTCTCTCTCTGCCTCTCTCCTCAATCTAATTCCTGATGTTTCCAAGCCTGCAGGATTTGAAAATGCATTTTTAGAGGAGCTTATGCTGTGTGTGCATTCATTTGCCTCTATGGATAGATAAGAAATGAACTGATTATAAGATTTAAAAAAATGAATTCTACATTTTTGTTTGTGAGTTTCACTGTTGCTCTGCTTTTATCTTGGAACCCAGTCCTCCTACCAATGTGGGATGTGCACCCCACAATCGTTATTTCTATGCTTTTGCTTCCATACCTAGGCCACTAATCCTTCGCCTGGAAGTCACTTGCAGTCGCTTGCCATCATCTTTGCAGCCTCAGCTGCTGCTGCACCTGGAGTGCACCTGCAGTAAATGTGCCATCGTCTTTGTGGCTGCAGCTGCTGCATTTAGCCTTGGTGGCTTTAGCTATTCTGCTGTCTACGTTTTCCAGAGATAGAAGGAAAATATGGATTCTCTCCCTTTCCTGTCACTCTTCCACCAACATCCTGAGAAGGTGAGTGGAGACTCAACAGAGCCTTGCAGTCAAGAAACCTTGAGTGAACCTGCTTCAGGCATAGGCATAGGGCTGAGTCATGGGCAAACTGCCAAGGTGTGCGTTTATTGTGCACTAAGGGGTAAAAGAAAGATTGCTACATTATCTCACTTGGTCTTCACAACAGCCATACAGGGTAGGCACGGTGAGCCCATTTGCTGAGAGAGAAGGCAGACTTATTGTTGACCCCTGTGTGCAGCTACAGGGTGGATTCGTCTGGGATCATTCTGATGCTAAGTCTGGGGCTCTTAAGGGTTTTGTTCTCTGAAGGCCTCTGGGGGCTATTCATTTGTAATTTGTTTTTTGACTATTATCATTCTATATTAATCCTTCTGTATATGCATGTGCATATGTGGGGGCATCCACATACCATGCATATAGTAGGACAACTCTGAGGAACCTGTGGTACTTAAATCAGGTCAGCAGGCCTGGAAGCAAATGCTGTTATCTGCTGAGTTATCTCGCTGGCATGCATGGATCTATCTATCTATCTATCTATCTATCTATCTATCTATCATCTATGTTATCTATATATCTATCTATCTATGATGTATCTATCTATGTATCTATCTATCATCTATGTTATCTATGTATCTATGTATCTATGTGTATATATATATGTATCTATGTGTCTGTCTGTCTGTCTATCTATCTATCTATCTATCTATCTTGTATGTTTATGGACAATGTTGCATGTGGCTCCAGTGGGCCTCTTACTGTGTAGCTGAGACCTACCTTGAGCTCCCGATCCTCCCGTCTTCACATCCCAAGTACAAGGTTTAGAGAACACATATGCACCACCATGGCCAGCTGGGAGCTATTCTTTCTGTCCCCTGCTGCCCATTGGCAGGTGCATCCTCTGCATTGGTCTTCACTGTTATTCTTCTCCCCACCAGCTCAAGCAATGTTCCTCTGGCTTTCATGACAAACCTTCTCCTAAGTAACCTAAGGACCTTCTTCATCTTGCCGCCCTGTGACCTAACAGCATTAGCATCACCTGGAAAGTGGTAAAAATGCCTTTCTTCTTCTGTCCCTGTCATGTCCTACAGAATAAGAATCTGCATGTTTAACCAGAGCCCTAGCAAATGTTCATAATCAATAAAGCTTGAGGATGAGTATCATATAGCCACGCCCCTGCTCTGCAAGGAGTATCTCTTTCTCTCTGGGAAAAGGGGAGAAAGGCACGAGGCTGGCAGTCAGCCCTGCCAGGGTCTTGGAATCCTGCTCCTGTTGGCTATGTGATCCCTTGCAGTTCAGTGCATGATAGCCCACCTATTCCTTGTTTACCTGATTTCCTTTCAGGGGCTGCCCTGTCTGTCCTCAATCTAGCCTGTTTGGGAGATGTCTTTTCACAAGATGCATTTGTCTGAGGTTTTCTTTAGAAGCCCTGTGTGTCCTGCAGACCTGTCCAGGATTCTGGGAGGATGATCCAATTGTGGTTGGATGTTCCCTAATGACAGTGGGAGATCTTTCCATCCCCCAGCAGGGAGCTGCTCACATCAGAACCTATGGCCAGTGCTTTATCAACCTGCGCTCCACTCTGATTACATTCTCCATCCCCATAGATGAGAAACATGCCATGTACCAGTGAACAAAGAGGGAACAAATTCTCCAAATGCTCCAAGTTCCTTCGTGTCTTGTTCTTTTGCCTCATACACATGTAATTCTGCCCCCCCACCATTGCGTGCCCCTCTACTACAGAGGATGAGAAATAATACATTTTGCCCACAGAGTCACCTTCACTCAGTTGCTGAGAGCCATTGCCCAAACATCTAAAGAGCATGCTATGAATCGGTTGCTCAAGGGAACGATCGTCACAGTTTCAAGTAGTACATCAATGACCATTCTGCTGTTTGAATGGATCCTTAATTCTTTCTGGCATTTATTAGTCAGCCTAGTTCTCCCTTGATTGAATTTATGTGTAGTTACTTCCAAGATGATATTGACAGATATTCTTCCTTACGATTTACTAGCAATATTTTTTTTTGTAGTGCCTGAGCTGACATGAAAATAAAAGTGGAGTGAGCGGATGCATGCGCTCCACTCCACAGGTCTGACTCATCATTCCCTCATCTCCTTATTTATTTTTTTCCATGGTTAGGAGCCAAAGAAACAAGGTAGCATTTGGGTTTAGTAAGATAAGCTTATTACTTGTGATCTGTAGTTTTATACTTTTGAAAATAAAGCCAATAAAATGGAGATAAAAAATTATTTGATGTCATTTGCATAGGCACAACATTTTCTGAGTTAGTAGCTATGGCAAACATTATGATTTGGGACAAATTAAAAGGATATGGAAAGAAAAGTAAAAGATCATTGGATGATTGTCGTCCTCCGTAAGTTTGCAAAGATAGTATTAGACCAAGTAGCCTTTAGCTTGATAACAAACAATTTGAGGCTGCTCTTTGGACTCTTATTGTCACTTTGAATCATACTACTTCAAGATTGGGTTGAATGTAAGGTTGTATGAGGTTAGAAATGCTAAGCAGTTGCCCTCTGTTTTTGTATGGTGACATTATAAATATATCTGAAAGGGTTAATGTGTTTTTAAATACCACAGGTGCCCATGGACTGATGGGGCTTACAGTTGCTGGAGCTGCCTTTAGTGGTCTGCCTTTCTTTGACATCCTGATTAGTCCTGTGCAATAGGTGCTGGTGTCTCTCTTTGCCTAGTTGTCTCCTTAGCATCTGTGCTCAGAGAGTCCCACCATTTGTGACCATGTGTAAGAAGTGGCTGCAGCTTTGGGGATTCTCTTTTTAAAATCAATGAAGCCCTTTCTCCCTTTCCATCCAAAGTATTAAAAAAAAAATTGGACTTTTTTTTTTTTTATGCTGGCATTTTGGTGTTGCCTAGATCATCTAGCTCCAAATGCAATGGTAATTCTGCAGTGAAGAGGTTTTCTTTGTTCTACTTACTATTGTGTTCCTGGTGCAAGATGAATGGTCACTCGTGGTCAGGACCCCATGAACATCTGTTGCAGAAATGAATGAAAATGGAGAAAGGGCCACATTTAACATTATTGGCTAAGCAGAGTGTGAGGCTGTATAAATTCGTTGTGTAAATAACCTGAGCAAACTGGAGTTTGTGCATTCTTCCTGCCCATGGAAATTAAAATGAGAACATTCATAATTGCCTGCCTTGTAGGTGAGCTGAGTTTATCTAAGTGGGTGCCTTTAAGTGCTTCAGGGTAAACAAAATGCTTTACTCAACCGAATTCTGCTCAATTAATGTGTATCAGGGTTTTTAAGTTCTTAAGGTAGAAAGAAACAAGACTTTCTTTCTGCCCTTGAGATGAAGCTCAGGTCATGACCTTTGTATGCTTACCTCAGCCTTTCCTTCCTCCATCTCAAGTGCTCCTTCCTGCATCTCTTCACTCCTGCAGGATGGGTACTTACCTCAGCTGCCTCTTCTTCCATCTCCCACTCTCTCAGGATGGGTGAAGATGGGTGAATCTTAGTTGAAGTGTGGGAGGGAGTGGCAGGGAAGGCAGGGATGCTGAGTGGCTTTCCCGAATGCAGTAGTGGGACAGATAGAACCATGACTCTGATGTGCTTGCCCACGTGATGGGCAAATTAAAAATCGGAAAGCAAGCTTCAGCCTAATGTCTGTGAAGTGTCAGAAAGGGCAGACACATGACTTAATAATGTCCATGTCCAGTGTTTATAAGCAGTGTCAGGAAATGGTTAGGGATGAGGTAAAACCTTAACATTGACACTTATGAATGGATGTCGTTAACTTCTGTTCTTGAGTTGCCTTTTACTCCCATAATCAAAGAAACTGTTCTCTCATAGGTTTTCAGTGATACACCCAGTGTGGAACAGTTAATTTTCTATGGTGCTCCAGTTTCTCATTTCAATAATCCTTTTCTGATTTTTTCTGCTGTATTTTCTGACCACTGGCCAATGTTGGTGCCTAAAACGGCCGCCAATTCCTTGTTCAAAAGTTAGTTCTCTAGCTTCCAGGCAAAGGGAGTTGGCTGGGATGGCAGGCTTCCTTCCTGTCTCTTCAGGTGAGGTGTAAGGCTGAAGTAGACTCAGGAGAGCATTTCTGAAACAGAAACAAGTCCAATGATGGCAAACTTAGCTGAGCGCGGGAAGCAGACAGACTTTCTCTCAGAGACATCTAGTTTACACAGATTATAATAGATGATGCTTATTTTGTGATCTTTGTTTTTGCTTTCTGTTGTTTTGGTTTTGGTTCACACAATGACATGGCTTAGCGATTTTTCCACTTGAACACCTACTGTTGAACTGCATTCTTTGTAGTGACTGATAGCATCCCATTATTTATTATGTCACATTAGTGACACATTTGTATAACTAGTTTGAGTTATTCATATATTCAGAATATAAAGTATTATCATATGTATCTAATACTTCATATTATAGAACATAATGTGCATATTATATATGAAATATTTTCCCATTCTCAGGCATGTCTTGTTGCTTTGTTAACCAGCATATTTTGAGGAGCAGAAAGAACTCAACATCACATTCTTTTCCCTCAATCATCTCAAGTCCACTAGTGTAAATTCCATTCCCCAAATAATTTCAAATATTTAATTTTTCATTTCTAGAATTTCTATTTGACTTTGTTAAATTTTTTTCTTATGCTAAAATTCCTACCCTTGCAATAATTATGACATATTTCCTCTCTCCATATATATGTATGTATGTGTGTATATACCTATATACTATATATATGTTACTCCCTACATACATATATATGTGACATTCCATATATATTACTATAATTTTTTAGTGTAATGGGAAGTAAAATTTTGGTTAAGTTGTGAGTTTTCTGGTTTGATTATGTTTACTTTTGAGGAAGAGTAACAACTTCTTGACTCTGTTTCATTTAACAGGATTATATCCTGAGCATTGTGAATGTTACACTGTTGCATTTTGTATTAGCTGCTTTTGTATTGCTGTGATAAAACAAGATGACCAAGGTACTTAATAAAAAAAGGGACTTAATTGGGCTCTGGTTTCAGAGGGTGAGCATCCCTAATGGCAGAGTGAAGGCATGGTAGTACTGTATGGCCACATCTTGATCCAAAATCAGAACGCAGAGAGGGCACATTTGGAACAACAGGGGGCTTTAAAGCCTCAAAGCCCACCCTGTGACACATGTTCTTCAAGACCACACCCCTTCCTTCTTGTCACACAGTTCCACTAAATGATGACCAAATAGTCAAACAAATGAGTCTATGGGAGCTGTCCTCCTTCAAAGCACCACAACTCTAACCTCTGTTACATTCTTTAAAAGAGCATTGGTATGTTTTACAGCATGGGTAACCTGGGGAGAGCATACCTGTCAGAGTGTGAAGCATATCCCACGTGTTCAGTTCTCACTGAATCCCAGACAAACGAATAGAACTTAGTGTGAGTCAGAGACAGAGACACCCTCAATGTTCAGAACTTGGGTGTTACTCACTCTAAGATTCCCACCATTCTTTCACATGGCTGCTCTCCCAGATTCTCTTTTGATTACTCAGACAGAAACATGGCAATGCTGTTATATTTTTTCCAATCTTATTTATTTATTTATCCGCTGGAATTTTTTTAAATGGAGCATTCAGAATGATGAGCTTCCTTAGGGCACCTTGAAGCATGTATGGCATCATGCTTTGTTCACAGTCATTATTTCCATGTCCCTCTCTCAGCTCCTCTCTACCCCTTTGTTGGTCTCCTCCTCCTTCCCAAAGGCTCTCATTCTTCTTTTCTGCTGGGTATATTCTAGTATCCTCTATCCTGCCTCCCTCCCTGATTAAGACTTCTTCCTCCCCTTTCTATTTTTCTTTTAGAAAGAGAATTTTCTCTGAGTCTTTTTTTTTAAAGATTTATTTATTTATTATGAATACAATGTTCTACCTGCTTGTATGCCTGCATGTCAGAAGAGGGCATCAGATCACATTATAGATGGCTGTGAGCTACCATGTGGTTGCTGTGAATTGAACTCAGGACCTCTGGAAGAGCAGTCAATGCTCTTAACCATGAGCATTCCAGCCCTTCCTAATTCTCTCCTCTTCTCTTATCTCTCTCTCTTCTCTCTCTGTTCTGTCTTCTCTGTCTCTCTGACACACACACACACACACATACACATCTTGATCTTATATATAACTGCAAATGTGTGGTATTTGTTTTCCTGAGTCTGGTCTATTTCTTCACATACTAATCTTAACTTAATGGCAGCCTTTCTACAGGAAATGGGTTGTGTTGCTGAGTAGGTGGCTCAGTTGATTCCAAGTGCTACACCAGGTGATCCATCAGCATCATGGCACCATCTTCTGGCAGTCGTCTTTTTATTGCCTGTGGTGCACAGTGGAGAACATGTTCTCCAGACTTCCCAGTGTACCTGGAAGCACAGGTGTGCTGCTCAGACTCTTAATGGTGGCCAAAGAGCAGTTGCTGATGGCAGCATGGGCCAAAACAACATGCTTTTCAATTACACAGAAAATTAGATATGGGAAATCTGTCTAAAAGGGTTTTCCTTCAGCATCTCATTAAACAAGACTAACCAAATGATTGTAATAAGTCTCTCTCTCTCTCTCTCTCTCTCTCTCTCTCTCTCTCTCTCTCTCTCTCTCTCTCTCTCTCCCCCTGTCCTCCTTGGCCTCTCCCTCAACCTCCTCCCAGTTCCCCCACCACCTCCCCTCTTCTGCAGATTCACTCCTTCTTTTATCTTCAGAAAAGTATGGGCCTCCCAGGGATATCAACCAAAGACAGCATATTGTAAAAAGGTACAATAAGACTAGGCACAAACCCTCCTATCAGGACAAAGACAACCCAGTAGGAGGGAAAGGTTCCCAGGGGAACTGAAAGGATCCTGAAAGAATCAGATTGGGCTAGGCACTGATGTATGAATATAGCAGAATATCATTAAGATAATATTTTTATTAATTTTTTTCTATATTACATCCATGGGCTGTGCAGCCTCTGGTTGCTAGTCATCTAGGCAGTGTTGGGTGTAGCCTCCCTTTCATGGCATGGGCTTTAAATTAACCAGTCATTGGTTGACCATTACCACAAGTTTTGTGCTTCTATTGTTGCTACCATCACCACCACCCCTGAAAACTTTCAGGCAGGATAGACTATAGTTGCAGGCTTTGTGGCTGGCTTGGTGTCCCAGTTCCTCCACTAGAAGCCTTACCTGGATACAGAAGCTAGCCAGCTTAGGCTCCACATCCTCCATTACTAGGAGTCATCATTAGGTACACCCTTGTAGATTCTAAGAGTTTTTTTTTTACTGCACTAGGTTTCCATATAGCCCTCCAAATGCCCTTCATTTCCATCTTCTTCCAGCGCTCTCTCCCTCCTTCCATCCTCCTCACACCTGATCCCATGTCCAAAGATGGGGCTAAGGATATCGAACATTTCTTTAAGTGTTTCTCAGTCATTTGAGATTTCTCTATTGGATAATCTATGTCTAGATCTGTACTCCTTTTTTAAATTAAGTTGTTTTTGTTGTTGTTGTTTTGTTTTTTTGTTTTGGTTTGTTGATGTATAATTTCTTGAGTTCTTTTTTCCTTCTTTTCTCCCTTTATTTATTTATTACAACCTGATCCCAGCTCCCTTTTCTCCTCTCCTCCCAGTACCACCCTCATGCCCCTCCCCCAGACCCCCCTCTTCTTCTCACAGAAGGGGAGGCCCCCCAAAGGGGAATCAACCCACCCTAGAATCTCAAGTTGCAGCAGGACTAAGTGCATTGTCTCCCACTGGGGCCTGACAAGGCAGCTCAGCTAGGGGAAAGGGATGCGAAGGCAGGCAACAGAGTCAGGGACAGCCCCTAGTCTCATTATTAGGGGACCCACATGATAACCATGCTGAACAGCTGTTACATATGTGTAGGGGATCTAGGTCCTTTTTATTTGTAACAACCTATTTATTTACTTATTTATTTTTGGTCCTCTGAGACAGGGTTTTCTTGTCTAGCCCTGGCTGTCCTGGACTCTCTCTGTAGACCAGGCAGCATTGAAACTCAGAGATGTGCCCACCTCTGCCTTCAAAGTGCTGGGATAAAGGCATGCACCACCACCACCCTCTTGAGTTCTTTATATAGTTTGTATAATGGCTCTCTGTCAGATGTTGAGTTGGTGAGAATCTTTTCCTATTGACAGTGTCTTTTGCCTTCTAGAAGCTTTTCAGTCTCATTAGGTCCCATTTGTGAACAGTTGATCTTGATGGCAATTGCTTTGAATCTGCAGACTGCCCTGGGTAGGATGGTCACCCCTATTATTTGATCCCACAGGTTCAAGAACATGAAAGATAATCAATTTTCTGATATCTTCCTTAATCTATTTCTTCAAAGACTTGAAGTTTTCATCAAACAAGTTTTTAACCTGCTTAGCGAGCATCACTCCAAGATATTCTGTAAATTTGTGGTTATTGTGAAAGATGCTCGTTCCCTGATTTCCTCCTCAGTTTGGCTGTCATTGTATATATAAGGGATACTGATTTCCTTGAGTTAATATTGTATCCAGACATGTCAATGAAGGTGTTTTTGTGGTCTGCCATGTGTACTATCATATCATCTGCAAATAGCAACACCCTAACTTCATTCCTTTTAACTTTCATGCTGCTGATCTCTTAGTTGTTCCACTGCTCTAGTTAGAACTTCAAGCACTATGCAGAATAGATGTGGAGAGAGTGGACAGCCCTGTCCTGTTCCTGATCTGAATGGAATTGCTTTGAGTTCCTCTTTATCTAACTTGATGATAGTGATAGGCTTTCTGTAAACTGCCTTCATCACATTCAGATATGTTCCTTATATCCTTACTCTTTCCAAGAATTTTATCATGGAGGGGTGTTAGATTTTATCAAAGGCTTTTTCTGCATCCAATGAGATGATCATGTGATTTTTACCCCTCAGTTTGTTTATATGGATTTCTGATTTTTTGTGTGCTGAACTATCTTTGCATCTCTGGAGCGAAGCCCACTTGGTCAGGGTGGATGACCTCTTTGATGTGTTCTGTGATTCAGCTTGTGAGCATTCCATTGAGTATTTTTGCATTTATGATCATAGGGGAAACTGGTCTGCAGTTCTCTTTCTTTGTTGAATCTCTGTATGGTTTAGATATGAGAATAACTGTGGCTTCCCCAAAATAAAGTTGGTAATGTTTCTTATCTTTTTATTTTGTGGAATAACTTGAGGAGTATTGGCCTTAGTTCCTCCCTGTAAGTCTAGTAGAATTCTGTGCCCAAACCATTTGGCCCCAGGTTTTTCTTCCTTGGTAGACTCTATTTTCTATTTCTTATGGTTTATATGTGTATGTAAAATATTTATCAGATCTTGAAGTAACTTCGGTAAGTGACATTTATAGAGGAATTCATCTACTTCTTCTAGAATTTCCAAAGTATGACCTAATGATTCTTTGGATTCCCCCATGACTGCTATTACATTCCTATTTTGTCTCTGACGTTGTTAATTTGAATATTCTCTCTTCATCTTTTAGGTAGTTTGAATAAGGTCCTGTCCATCCTTTTGACTTTCTCAAGAACCAACTCTACTTCATTGGCACCTTGCATTCTTTATTTCCATTTCATTGGCTTCAGTCCTCAGTTTAATTATTTCCTGCCATTTACTCCTCTTAGGTGTGCTTACCTCTCCTTATTATAGAACTTTCAGGTATGCTGTTAAATTTCTAGTATGAGATATCTCAAATTCTTCCATGTAAGCACTTAGTGCTATTAACTTTCCTCAACACTGCTTTCATTTTCTCCCATAAGTTTGGATATGGTGTGAACTCATTTTTATTGAATTCTACAAAATCTTTAATTTCGTTCATTTCTGTTATGACAACTTTTTATTCAGTGGAGAGTTGTTCAGTTTCCATGAGTTCAAAGGCTTCTGGTGTTTCTGTTGTTAAAGTCCAACCTCAGTCCATGGTGATCTGATAGGATGCAGAGAGCCATTCCAATTTTCTTGTATTTTTGAGACTTTGTTTACAAGTGAGTATGTGATCAACTTTGGAGAAAGTTCTGTGAGGTGCTGAGAAGAAAGTATCTTCCCTTTGGTTTGGGTAAAATGTTCTGTAGACATCTGCTAGGTCCATTTAGTTTATAATGTCAGCTAGCTCTAGTATTTCTCTGTTTAGTTTTTGGCTGTGTGACCTGTCTATTGGTGAGCACCAGGCACTGAATTTTTCCAACATCAACGTGTGATTTAAGCTTTTTTCTATTCCTATTATTCTTAGATTGGGTGTTTTTATAGTGTCCCAGATTTCCTGCATGTTTTTTGTCAGAAGTTTTTTAGATTTAACATTTTATTTGACTGATGGATCTATTTCTTCTATTATATTTTCAACACCAGAGAGTCTCTCTGCCATCTCTTACATCTTGTTGGTGATGCTTATGCCTATAATTCCTGTTTGCTTACCTAGATTTTTATTTTAATTTCCAGAAGTCCACAGTTTATGTTTTCTTTATTGGTTCTATTTTAATTTTCAGATCTTGAATAATTTTATTGCTCCCTTAACATTTTTTTTCTTGGCTTTCTTTGAGAGATTTATTCACTTTCTCTTTAAGAACCTTTATCATCTCTATATAGTTTGTTTTAAGGTCTTTTTCTTGTGCTTCAGTTGTAGGTCCAGGGCTTGCTGTAGTAGTATGGGTTGGTTTTATGGTCCTGTATTGCCTTAGTTGTTGCTGACTGTGCTCTTACACTGGCATCTAGGCATCTGAGTTTGGGGTGACTATAGGTCAAGACACTGATTTCCAAGTTTGTCTTTGTTAACTGGGCATTTTGTTTCTTGGTTTCTGTTTCCTCTCTGGTCTTTATGCTGGTGTGGCCTATCATTGAAGAGCAAGTCTCCACTAGAGTTGGGGGTTGGGACACAGCAATGAGGAGGGGTGAGAGATTGGGGATAGGATGGGAGGAAACTGCGTGTTTTGGGGATGTCCGTGAGTGATTGACCTACCTGGAGTTCTGGCAACCAATGTGGCTTCTGGTAGAACAGGGTGCCTTCGCTGACCAATCTGCTTTCTTAATTGCATCTTTATGCTTTGAGGGTTTAAAATTAATGAAAATTTGGGGAGGAGGAGGTTTTGTTCTTTGGGTGTTGGTAATAGGATTGAAAGGAGGAAAATTTTTCTTCCCTTCCATGCAGTAGGCCTTACAGAAGTCACTTTAAAAAATGTACCTGTAAAGCCAAGCATTGGAGGTATATACCAAGAATCCCTGAACCCATGAAGCTGAGGCAGGAGGTTCAATCTGGGCTCCATCATGAGTTGAGGCAGGCTTGGGCTACAAAATGAGACCCTGTAACCAAAATTAAGACATAAGAAAAACTAAATTAAATTAAACAAAGAAGAGAGTATACCCTATAGATATAGGTTCTGTGCTGGCTACTTTGATGTCAACTTGACACAAGACAGAGTCATTTTGGAAGAAGCAACCTGAAATGAATAAAACACTCCCACCAGATTGACCTGTTGGCAAGTCTGTGGCATGTTTTCTTGATTAATGATTGAGGTGGTAGGGATCAGCTTGCTCTGGGCTGGTGGTGCTAGGTGGTGTAAGAAGGCAAAGCTGAGCAAACCAGTCCCCTGGCTGTAGGCATAAGGTTAATGTATAATTCAAATGCTGATTTCTGTATCTCCCATATTTGCTTGAAAGCCTTCTTCTGAGAATGTCCTGTCTGGGTGTTGTATAAGCACTGTTCCCCAATTGTCCCCTGATATGCTAATAAAGCATCATACAACCATTCACTGAGCAGGGGAGAGAATAGGGCTGGACTTCCTGCCAGCTAGTGGAGGAGGAGTTATAGGAGGAAGTAGGGGATTCAGTCATGGGAGAAGTCCAAAATATACCAGGAGAGAGGACCAAGAGCAGGAAAGCTACAAAGTGCAAGTAAATTAGGAGGAAGCCAAATTATCTTAGAGGGTTAAAAATAGAGTCATAACTGTTCAGTTATTGTGCCATGAAGCTTGATTAAATAATATAATAGAGTCTCAATAATTTATGCGATAGCTGTGTTAACAGAGAAACTGAAAAACAAACATAGTTTTGTAAAAATAACACTAACATTGTGGCATTCCAGGTTTCTTAGTGCTTTTCTAAGGCAAGAGCTTTCAGCTTCCTGATAAGATGCCCCACAGAGCAGCAAGGCTCCCAGCCAGCTACAGAAAAACAAAAAATGATACCTACAAACTCCAGAGAGGCAGTTCTATTAGGAAGGTCTTGGTACTAAAAAGAAGTGGCTCTTTTCTTTTCTTTTTTTTTTTTTCACCATTTTGATTTATTAATTCATTCATATTACATCTCAGTTGTTATCTCATCCCTTCCTTCCTCCCATTCCCCCCTCCCTCCCACTTTCACCCTATTCCCTTCCCCTATGTCTGTGACTGAGGGGGACCTCCTCCCCCTGTATATGATCATAGGGTATCAAGTCTCTTCTTGTTAGCCTGCTATCCTTCCCCTGAGTGCCATCGGGCCTCATCATCTAGGAGACATGGTCAAATATGGGACACCAGAGTTCATGTGAAAGTCAGTCACCACTCTTCACTCATCTGTGGAGAATGTCCTGTCCATTGGCTAGATCTGGGTAGGGGCTTGATGTTTACTGCATGTACTATCCTTGGTTGGTGCCATATTTTGAGCAGAACCCCAGGGCCCAGATCTGCCCATCATAATGTTCTTCTTGTAGGTTTCTAGGACCCTCTGGATCCTTCTATTTTCCCATCCTCCCATACTTCTCTCACCTAGAGTCCCAATAGGATGTCCTCACATCTATCCGACTTTCCTGGTAGATGAAGACTTAAAGAAATGGGTCTTTAACACAATGAAGCTTCACAAAGCCAGAAATTCCTAGCTAAGGCAGGAAGCTAAATTCCTTTGAGAAGGGGCACTTGCTGGCCAGAGGAGCAGACTTGTGGATCAAATAACTTGCCAAAGTGGGGGAGGGGTCAGGATCCAGTGAGGGAAGCAGACAAAAAAGCCTTGGAGACATGTTTGAAAATTGGGTCTATTGGTGCTTCAGCATGTGTATACATTGGAATACAATGTTTTAGACATTATGACATGAAACTTGTCACAAATATAACTTATAATCTTATAGTTCGTACAATTATAAAAAGATCTAACAGTAATTTTTAAAATGTGGTCATAAAATAGAAGGGGGATATAATATCTCCCCCAAAGTAGATTAAAAATGATTTATCCATTTAAAAAATTTAAATGAGACAAGTAGCACATCTATTAAGATGAACTGGATTTTAGAAAGAATGCTGAATTAGATCAGCATATAAATGGACTAATTCCAAAATGGAAGACAGGGAATATATTGCATTGTGGAGGAGAGTATGCTCTTGTCTCGACAGGAAACAAAAAGCTATGTATTCCATCCAAACTGTTGGAAATAGGATTTGACAAGGGAGACCTCTTGATGATCTTGGCCAAAGACAGAAGGAAAAAAATCAAGAAGACCAAATAGGACAGAACAAGAGGATCAGAAACAAAAAAAGATAAGACAAGTGTCCCTGGTGATCCTACCTCACAGAAGGCCTCAATAACTTTTTCCTCAAAAATCTGTATCTGACTCAATTCCAAAACAGCTAGTTAGAGCAACCATCATCACAAACTGTTCTAGTCAGGACCTCAGTTAAGCTCTGAATTTTCTCAGCATTAAGACTTGAAAGCAAAAGTTACAGCCAGCTTTCTTGGGACTGGACAATATACAAAATTTTTGCCCCCCAAAAGAAACACTATATCCCAAATCATTAGGAAACATTTCAAGAAAACTATGCCCCATTTCTAAAAGAAGGTGGATGGCTTTTGGTCACTTTAAGGGTAATAGATGTTATTGTTTTATAGGGCTTGGTTACAGAAATTATAAGTAAAAGGATAGATTATTGAATCTACTTTTAGACAAAAGAATGTTAATAAGCCAAAAACTTACATTGGTATAAATATATGTATATTAATACAGGTTTAAGAATATATTTTGCTACAACATGCTAAGGTATTGTACCTATGTAAGTCTTAAAAATAAGATGTTAAGTTCTAGTCATTTTGAAAGCTACTATTACAAACTTTTAGGATTAGTAAGAAATGAATATTAGAAGTCAGACAATCAAACTTTTGGTCACGTTAAATACTAGTTTAGTTAATTACAAAATATGTTTTCTACATTAACAGATAAAAACAAACAATTCAGATAATATAGACAGAAAGATTATCTTCAAAACCCTCAGAGATCTACAGAATATGACATTAAAGTTTTTTTTTTAATTTAAAGGTTTACTTGACGATGAAGGTCTGCTTCTGGAAGAATCCCCATTTGACTTCAAGATTTCATATGTGTCAAGATAGCTAGATAGCTACTGGATGAGAAAATATCCTTGCATCAATTACAGACAGAATACTGTCCAAAACTGGACACACTGAATGCAGCAAAGTCAACTGCTGAGCTGTGCATGGACAAGATTGGCAAGTCCTTTATAATTCCTGCTTTACAGAAAAGTCTGTCAAATACTCTGAGCTAGAATGCTGAATATGATGCTCCAACATTATAGAAGAAAATTTAGGGAACTGTCCAGGCAGCCAAATATCTCTGTCATTTCTATACTTTTGGAAGCTGCTTGCCTTAACTTCCTATATATTAGATAATATTTATTCCTTCTTAAGTCTATGATGGGGTTGAAGATTAGATAGTTATAGTCTCACTGTTAAATTGTTTAGAGTGGTAGAAATTGCTAGATAATAGAATTCTTTATCCAAGGCTACCAAAGATACAAATGTAAATTTTACCCAATAATTTTCATAATTGTTATCATTACATATAGTTTGTTATTATACCAGAAAGAACCTTTTATTAGACTAAAAGGGGCAGATGCAGGCGTAAGGTTATTGTGTAATTCAAATGCTGATTTCTGTACCCTGCTCCCATACATGGTTTCAATCCTTGTTCTGAGAATCTCCTGTCTTGATGTTGTATAAAAACCATTCCCCAATTGTCCCATGATTTAACAATAAATCAGCTTACAGCAAATCACTGAGCAGGGGGAAAGAATAGGGCTAGACTTTCTGTAAGCCGGGGGGGGGGGGGGGGGGTTAGACAAAGAATTAGGGGATTCAGCCATGGGAGTGTTCTAGGATATATCAAGAGAGAGGAGCCAGAGCAGGAAAGCCACAAAGTGCAAATATCTCTGAGATGTAAGCTGGGAGGAAGCCAAATTAGCTTAGAGGGTTTATAGAATCTTAGATATTTGTGTGATATCTAGCTTAAGAGAGAAACTGAGAAACAAATACAGTTTTGTAAAAGTAACACTAACACCTGGCTCCTGCTATTTTTTTTTTTCTTTCTGCCATGACTTCTTTCAGCAATGGAGTGTGACATGAAAATTTTATAGATGAAACGCATTCCTGACCAAGTTGCCTTTAGTCATGGCATTTGTGTCAGCAATTGAAAACCCTGAGTAAGATAGGCCCCATAGCTCTACTATTGCCTTGAGCTATTCAAATTACACTATCCCCCATGGCTCTGTATCTTAGTGCTGCTGCCTCTGTCTCTGCATGAAGAAGGACAATTGCTCCTTCTATTCAAGTTCTTGCATGGATGGGTTTTCACAGGGCATCGAGGAGAATGGGGCATACAAATAAGGCTAGTAACTATCCTCTGTATTTTCAGTTGACCTAGGAGTATAAAATTTCCCCAATGTTTGGGCTAGTTTGGATGATCATGGGATTACAAAGTGCCCCAACACAGCTAGTTGTTTATATCTTTGGATCCCTAGTGTAAAAAAAAAAAAAGTATTTGCATAATTCTATTTTAAAATGTTTACTCAGCTTAGATGCATTTGTCTTCCTCAGTGTGCAAAGCATGCCAGACCTGATGGTACAATTTAGCAGTGAAGGAGCTGATGAAGGGTGGGGCGTAAACCGTGGCAGTTTTCTGGCATGGGATTCTGGGTGCAGACAGCTGGTAGTGGAGAATGCTCCATGGAAAGTGAACTCGTCAGAAGATGCTCGATATACATAGGCTGGATATAAGATGGAAGATGCTTCACAGACATGTGAGTTGTAAATTGTCCCCAGGCTCAGAAGCACAATGAAACATGGTCTACAAACACATCTAGAACGCATGGACACTAGGTGGAAGATGCTCCATTGACAGAATCTGTACATCCATATATCAATTTATGCATGCATGCATGCATCCATCTATTTTCCTTTACCGTTCTTTGCCTCTATGATCATCTCTCTAACATCCATCTCTATGGCCTTTAGAAGTACATTCTAAAGTAATTTCTAAGAATCCTAGCTTACAAGCCCTCATCAGAGCCTGTGTGGTGTAAAATATGCACCTGAAAAAGAAGAGAATGATGCCATATTTCCCACAGCCAGAAAGGATTGAGAAGTGGACGCTCTTAGTTCATATGTCTCCTAGAGGAAGGGAATCATGGTCAGAACATGAGTTTAACAATATTTATATATGCACAACAAAGATGCAGTGAGCTAGTGTGGTATTTTCATAAGAATTTTAAAACATTTTTCAAATGCTTACTTGCTTTCTGTGTTGTTGTAAAATGCCAAATTATGCTGTACCTTTGCTCAAAGTTTGGAGGCTCTATAAGTTCTGTAATCAAACACTTAAATCCATGGGCAGCCTTAGTGTAACTTTCTGCATGTATATTCCTTTCCCATTCCTCCCTGAATATTTTGATCACATGGTCCCGAAACTGCTATCTGGTCATTACATGCCCATTTTTGTGGTCTACAACCTCCCTGAACTATCATGAGTAGAGGATGCTGTAACACTGGAGCAGATCTGCGTGTGAGAGCTGCCTCTAGCCACAGAATGGGACAGGCTAGGTAACTTGGCTACAACTCAAATCTCTCATCTGTAGATGGAAGCAATCATGATTAATGCAGGTAAGAGTACACATGCAAAGCAGCTTAGTCTAGAGTCTGGCACACAGAACTTAATAAATCCTAATTTGCCTTCAATGCATATTCCTTCTGATTCTGAATAAATTTCCCCTTAGCTGGGAAGCACACTCCCAGTACCTCCCATCCTCACTTTCACTCATGGTAATTCCTCCACTTATGTCATCTTTGGGCACTTCTTGTGAGGCACATTCATTTCCCTTAAGACATTTTCTTTTTTAAATCTTGGGATCTTAAATGACAAAAAGCATGTAAAGTGCTTCCCATGAGACTTGAGACTTGACAGATAGTAAGTGCTCCATAAATATTTCTGTGGCTGCTGCTTCTATTGCGAAGGCAACAGTCACTCATATCCCTGTGGTGAGAACAATTGCACAGAAGAATTATACAATAGGTGGGGTCTGTTCTGAACAAAGGAGGCAAGAGGCACCATGGCAAGGATTGGCCTTCTGGGCCTGATCACTTGGATCAAAATCCTAACCCAAAAATTTCCTAGCTGTGTTTTATTGGTCAAACTGTTTCACCTCTTCTTAGAATCACTTAGATGGCACACCAGACGGCGAACCACCCTGAAAAGTACACTGACCACTAATAACATTAAAGTGTGCAAAAGCAAATAAAATCTCTTCATAGGCATGTCCTGTCAGTGCGGTTTCCTCCAGGCTGTTCTCACACCTTCTGTATTCTGAAGCCTACAGAAGCAAAGGCATGAATGTCTGCTGATCTTTCTATTGAGTAGGAACTAGTGAGATATCAGCTGTCATCGGGCATGTCCAGAGGAGGCTGAGGACACTGTCAGGATGTCACTTTGTAAACTTCCTTCTACTCATTGTAACCATCACTCATGGTGACTAGATACGGTATTCTTGGACAGTATTTTTTATTGAGATAAATTGATTTCTTTCTGTATGACACAGAATATAATAAACACAGGACATTATAACTCAAAACCTAACTGCAATGATGTCATCTTCATTTTATGATTGGCAGCACTTCCTGCTCCCCTAGTGGCTCAAAGTTGATGTGTTTCATTCTGGAGGCCCGGATTGTAACACCCTTAATTCAGGCGTTTGTATTCAGCTCTTTTAGCTCCACCTTCACCTGGACTCCCTGTTTTCTCTCTTTGTACTTTGCAGCTGATCCACATTTACACTCAAATCACTGAACTGTGGCTAAATGGCCAAATAGCTTTTTTTTACAAAAGGCCAGCTCTACTTGTTGACAGCAGCTTCCCTGGGCAGCATTTCCAACACTGCCACATTTTTTTTTTAGATAAGACTGAGATACATACTGGACAACGCAGTATCACTTTTCATGCTCTTCCTCTCCAGGTAGTGGCTTGCTTAGTAACCCCCCAAGTGCAGCAACATGCAGAGCAGACACAGTGCTAGTTTGGATCCTTAATCTTTTATGTCAGCAAGATTAAAGAAGGCAGTGTGGTAAGACCCGACTAGCAAAGATTCTGCTCCAATTCTGGCTGTGCTTCCTGTAAAACATGTGATCAAAGTGAATAAAAGCGCCTCTTCGGTTGAGCTGGAAAATGAGGATACTGGGGTTCCTAACATGTGACAGACACCATTACTGGAGTGGACACAGATTGTATGCATCTGTAGTATGTATGGTGATGTTATGCAAATGAAGATTATAATTGCTATGAATACATAATGGTGGATTCAGCCTCTCCATGGTGACCTTCCTGAAACATGGGCTCTGAGGAAGAGGTGTGCACATGGGACATTTATTAGGAAATTGCTTCAGGCCAAAACCTTGGGTTGGATACACGATCATAGCTGCAGTCTTTACCGATGCCCCCTGACACAGTCTGGACCATGGATGGCGCTTTAGGTAGATGACCAGGAATCTTGGAAGCTGGACTTTTACACTTCTGCATGTGCCAGATTTTAATCTTTATTGTATCTTAGAAGGGCTTGACTCCAAACACATTGGGAGGATGAGTGTGGTGGTGCACTCCTGGACCCCCTCTGGGTTCGTAACTAAAACTTTGATAAGTGTATGTGACACATTGTGGTATTCTTTTACTCTCCCAGGCAGTATACTCCTAGTGGATGAGAATTATGTGTGTTCTCTCCAGCATGAAAAGTGCTCAGTAAATATTCATCAGATTGAATGGAACTGGTCATAATGCTGTCATATTAGAAAAGGATTGTCTCTGTAGTTACTGAGCTGGGAAATACATTCTTAGACAGGAAGAAATTATTGATATTTCTATATTGTACTAACAATTTTCTGTGTAACTTAACCAGAATACAAAATATAGTGGGTAAAGCATTCCTATAACAGTATCTGAATGAAAATATAATGGTAAATTGTAAATAATAATTTATAGTTAAGTTTGTTATCTGGCAGCATTGACAATGCTGTTTCTTAGACTCTTACCTTCATGATAATAGTGGCTAAGTATGGAGTTACAGAATGCTTACATTGTAGCATGGTGACTGTGGCATCCAGAAGCTGCCCTGGCAGAAGACTATGCTGTGCCTCCAGCTTCTGCACAGAGGAACATTTTGATTACAGAATATTATAGAAAAAAAAAGCCCTTCTTGTTCTTTCACCTGGCTGTTCTTCTGTAAAAGTATGAACTGAGTATTTAAGTACAAAGTAGAGGTCTGGGGTGAGGTGAGCATTTTGGCAAGCAGAGGGTTTTGGGTGACAAGCATTCTGGTGGAAAAACAGTGCTCACTACTTGTTCTTTTGGGGGGTAACATAGAAAGACATCATAAAGTAGTGACAATGGAAGGAGATATACCAAAAGGATGCCTGATATAATAGGTATAGTTCTCTGAAGGAATAAAACTAATAGTGTGTGTGTGTGTGTGTGTGTGTGTGTGTGTGTGTGTGTGTGTGTGTGTGAAGGAAATAATTATTAAACAGGAATTTCTCAGGCAGCTTACATTATAGAATCTGAACACTTCATACGTTTGTTCTCCAGTGTTGTGGGGCAGAACTTTACTGGGGAGACACAACACACATGGAGGCAGGGAACCCATGGCAGAGGACAGGACCAAACTCCCAATTTGGTGACCCAGGGAGATTATTGGAATCACTTACAGAAATATTGATGAGGGGTAACTATCAGCTTACTCTGGCAAGGAAGGGCCTAGGAATCTGGTTGGTTTCAGGGATCCTGAAATTATTTTATGAGTTGTTTACCCTCCTTACCCTCCTGTGCAAGAGGCAACCCAGTCTCAGCAGAAACAGTTACGTAATATCCAGACACCTCAGCATCCCCTTTCTAGAGGCCCAGATCCTTGGGCAGGTTCTCTCTCTCTCTCTCTCTCTCTCTCTCTCTCTCTCTCTCTCTCTCTCTCTCTCTCTCTCTCTCTCTCTCTCTCTCTCTCTGTGTGTGTGTGTGTGTGTGTATCTCCCTCATGTGTGTGTGTTTGTCTGATTGTGGAGCCTCTTCTTTTTACTCAGCATCATACTTGAAAATTCTTCAGATGAAACAGACAATTGAATTGCTCTTCTGGAGGTAGAGTGCACTAGGATGAAGTCTGCCACTCCAACCCTAACTATCCATTTGTGAAGAAGTCCGAGGAGTACTGGGGACCAAGTAGCATGTCTGGTTGACTCTCTGACTTAGAAACACAAGTTGTACATCATGGCTGAGGCCAGTGGAGAACCAAAGGTATTGTCCTTTCTTTAGAATGTCCAGTTGTCTGCATAGGGGCATCGTATTTGTAGAATTCTGTTCTATTTCATAATAGTTAAAATGCCATTGATGAACAAAGATATTTACCCCAAATGACCAAACTAGTCAGTGAAAATGTGCGTTTGAATAACCCCAGCTCTGCTCTGATTTGGGCATCAGTTCTGTCACCCACCAAGATTAAGGAGCATCTTTTATGCCTCTATCCAACTACTGGCCTCAGAAACTGATTTCTGCCTTTTCCGAGGTAGCTGCTCTATCTCTTTCTGTCTACATGTTAAATCAGATGTGTCAAGCCGTGTGGCACCAAGTGAACACTTTCTTCAGCCTCTTCTTACTGGTACTTCCAATTCCTTCAGCAAAGATTAGGATGCGCCCCATTCCTTCCTACAACTACAAAGGCATCATGTGGGTCACAAGGTGAAAGGTCACCAAGAAAACTTAATTTATTCTTCAAATTTACTGAGTCAAAAATAACCAGAAAGTTCTTGTTTACATTTTCATTGTATTTTGTAATAACTAAAAGACCCTTGATGGTATAAACAAGTGCCAATTTTGTTTCTACTATTGAATTATTTATTTATAAGACCATATGTTTTTCAAGACAGGGTTTCTCTGTGTAATAGGCTCGGCTGTCCTGGAACTCTTTCTGTAGACCAGGCTGGCCTCAGACTCACTGTGATCTCCCTTCCTCTGCAAGGTGCTGGGATTAAGGGCGTGTGCCACCATGCCCAACTATAAAACATATATTGAATGCTTGGCAATTTCAAATATTTTGCCTTGCAATTTTGGAGCAGAGGGGCTCCTGCAGGTACCTTTGAATGTCCTCGTATCATGGTAGGGGACTGGATTACTCAAAAAAAAAAAAAAAAAAAAAAAAAAAAAAGATAATTAGAAGAGAAGAAAAAGGAAAGAGAAGACAGATAAAAGAGGAGAAAGGAAAAAGGAGAGGAAATCAGGAAAGTGTATCTGGCCCTAGTGTCAGTGTTACAGTTCTGAGGGGAAAGGTTTTCCCAAAGCAAGTGTTGTGGCTCTCAAGGAAAAGGTATTCTTGCAGTTGGGAGCCAAGGAATGCCACTGTACAACAAACCTCACACAAGAAACTTATTGGGAAGATTCAGAAGGGTGGCTGCCTCTGCTCAGGTGAGAAGCAGCAAAGAAGTGAGCAGTAGGCAGACTTTATGCAGGGTTTCTTGGGAGGGGAGCTTTCTGGGGTGCCCTGGGATTGATGGGATTTTGTGGCCTGATCTTGGACTTTTTTTCTGTAGGGTGGTGCTTGGGTACCTGAATCTCCAGGAGCTAGAAATTGCCACTAAGGCCATTATGACAGTCGGAGGGGTAACCGACTGGACTCCTTAAGGGGCTTATACCTAGGCACTACTGTGTGTTGGTCTGGGTTTCACACTCACACCTAAAAAAAAAAAAAAATCAGTGTAGAAAATTCTCCTGTCCTGAGAGGTTAACAGTGGCAGCTTAGAAAGTATTGTGAGATTTTATTTTCCTATAAAGCAGTGGTTTTCAACTTATGGATTGTGACCCCTTTGGGGGGGTCACATATCAGATATCCTTCATATAATATATTTATATTACAATTCATAACAGTGGCAGAATTACCTTTATGAAGTAGCAACAAAATACTGTTATGGTCGGGGCGAGGGATACCACAACATGAGGAACTATATTAAAGGGTTGCAGCATCAGGATGGTTGAGAAGCACTGCTACAAAGTAAAAATTGTTGTATTAGTAGTATATTTAATTTAAATAACTTGTAACAGAAAACTGCTACTACTAATTGAAATACAGTAAGAAGAGGGAACAATTTAATGAGCAGCTACACCATAGGCTGGAAGGACATGCTGAAGAACGGATAGCCATAACTGTGTAAAATGGGAAATCTAACTTAGCCTGAGATACTGCATCGGAGAACACTCTGTGGTCTTAAATCTCAAAAATACACTGTGTACTGTGCTGGTCAAAAGAATGTGTACTAGGATTTGGGGCATATTTGGTTTGTATGTATTTGCTGTATTTAGTTTTTGTTCATATCTGTAATTTGAAATTTCTTGTTGTTATATGTTGTGAATTTTTTTTGATGGATACTGAAAAACAAAGCCACAGATATGACACAGTCAAAATAATGAAATCTTTCATTTTTTAGGAGTTTCTCAATAATTTTAACACACACACACACACACACACACACACACACACAATCTTTCACGGAAATACAAGACATTCTGCTGTTATGTCACCAAAAGGTATGTCTGTGAAGAAAATGGGACAATTTTTTCATCTTTACCTTTAGCTATCACCATAATAAGTGACACAGAGTGAGAGCAGAACACCAGGAGAGATTTAGTCCATGACCACTCTTGTAATGCAGCCCTGGGAGTGTTCAGATAAGTCTGAAAATACGGTGATATCCTTTCCTTCAAAAGATGCTACCTTGTTATCTCATTCCTCCCTGCTGCCTAGGCCAGGCAGGGTGGCTTCCAGGCAGAGTGGCATCCTTCTAACCACTAGAATGTATCATTCTTTCTGATTCCCAAGATGTGTCTCAAGAAGGGCTGCCACTAATCCCTCCATGATATGAATCTTCTCAAAGCCAGTGTGAAGGAAGCTAGGGTTCTTATTGGTTTTGGCTGGGTAATGTGAGTACATCCCAGACAAGCCCTGCAACCATTGCAGCGCAGCTCAGCTCAGCACTTCCCACAATTGCTGCAGGGCCCTTCTCAATGTGCCAGGTGTCCAAAGCACCAGCGTGTGGAAGGGGCCATAGAAAAAATGGGAAGCCAGAGAGGCTGTAAAGATTCTAGAGGAACAGAAAAGCAGACAGGCCAAAAGGGCTTTGAAGACAAGTGCTCCGATAGAGGAATTCTCTAGGAATCCACAGACACCATCAGCTTTTCCAGTCACTGGGCTACACAGCATAGACTTATTCTTTAAGAATGGAAGGGATTGGCGTCAGCTGTTTTAGAAGCTACTCAACAGTTACAGCAGTTATTGTGGTGGAGAAATGAAGCCATGAGAATAGGACAACAAAATATAACAAGGGGGATAAATGTTGTTAAAGAAACAGCCCGATCTGAAGATGTACTAATTGAACAATGTTTGTTGCAGCTTTAAGAGCTTGCGACATGGCTGAGGATCCTGGTTAAAAAAAAAAACAAAAACAAAAAAAACCACTTCATTTACTAAGGTATTTCAAGGCCCTGGAGAAGCCTTCAGAGAATTCTTACAGAGATTGGGTTCAGCTCTAGATAGAACCATACTACATCTTGAGGCCAGACAGGCATTGAAACTGGCCATGGCATATGAGAATGCAAATACTGAATGTAAGAGAGCAACGAGACCATTAAAAGCATGAGGAGCCCTATTAGATGAAAGGGTAAGAGATACAGTTAATAGTAGCTCTCAGGAGCAACAAAACAATATCATAGGGCAAGCTATAGCTAGAGGTCTCAGCTATCAAAACATCTGGTACTTTAACTCTGGTAAATTAGGCCATTTACAAAGGAACTCTAAGGTTAAAACTTCCAGACTTCAAAATAATAGGTGCCCTCACTTTAGAGCAAATGGTACTTGTAGAAGAGAACAAAGAGCTTCTGGCTGTGATGATAATGATATTCCAAGATACCCAGGGTATTGTTGCTACTGTAGGAAGGGAAAACATTGGTCTACAACTGTCAATCCAAGAGAGATGTACAAGGTAATCTCTCTTGCCATTGGGAAATGAAAGGAGGGACCCGTTAGCTTGAGGCCCCACAACAAACAATATGAGCCTTCTTTCTTTGGTCAGCCAGGAGATTAAAAAAAACTTGCAGGAAAACAAAGACTAGGCATTGATGATTTAGTGTATGTTACTGAAGGCAGCACAATGGATCTGGCCTCAGATAAATCTCTTACACTATCCTCACATGTTGAATGTTACAAATAATGACTGGTGTTTACAGGCCTTTACCTTCAGGGACAGTAGGAATAATCTTGGGAAGATGTGGATTAACTTCTCAAGGCTTTACTGTGCATCCAGGGATTGCAAGGAAGAAATTAAAATCATAGCATATGTAAAGAAGGAGATGCAAATTAATGTAAGGGATAGAATTGCTCAGCTGTTACTGTTTCTTTACATCAAGGGCGAAGCCGCTCCAGTAGAAAGAACAAGTGCATTTGGGAGTCCTGGAAGATGTATGTTCTGGCAAACAATTGTTAATGATCAGAGACCTAAGTTAATGGTATGAATGAATGGTGTTGAAATAGAAGGTTTGGAGGATACAGAAGCAGATGTCACGACCCTTTCTCAAAAGTTATTGGAAGCCAAATTGGCCACTTCAGAAGTTTTATACACAGTTCAAAGGAATTGGTAAGTTATTTCAAATAAGACAACGTGTACAGTGGATTAAGTGTGTGGGACCAGAAGGGCAAACAGAGCAGCTGAAACCCTATGTGGCTGACATACCCGTATATTCTGGGGGAAGGGATCTTTTACAACAGTGGGATACCCAAATTAATATTCCTGAAATCATAGAGACAGACAATGATGAAATTAGGGGTGAAATGGTAGATGCTTCTGGGGAAGATATTGGTATATGTAACCAAGAATACTCTCAAGCTGTGCCCATTGCCCAAACACAGAACTTCACAGGTATTGAGTCTACAAATTTATAAAAAGAGCCGCTGCTGATATACCAACAGCCTTGCCCCTAAAATGGATATCAAACAGACCTGTGTGGCAAGAGCAGTAGCCCATAACAAAAGAAAAAATGCAGGCACTTTAACAACTGGTACCAGAGCAGCTGGAGTTTCATCATATAGAAGAGTCTACTAGCCCATGGAATTACCCTGTGTTTGTTGTAAAAAAGAAATCAGGAAAATGGAGGATGGTAACAAGTTTAAGAGCAGTGAATAGAATAATTTACCTAATGGGTCCTTTACAAGCTGGAATTCCTTTACCTTCTTTGTTACCTATGTAGTGTTCTATAATAGTAATTAACTTAAAAGATTGTTTTTTCACGATACCTTTGTATGAGCAGGATAGGGAAAGGTTTGCTTTCTCAGCACCTACTCTTAACAATAGTAGTCCAATGAAGTGATACCATTGGAAGGTAATTCTACAGGGAATGCTGAATAGTCTAACTTTATGTCAATACTTAGTGCGACAATTATTAAAAGAATTCATAAGCAATTTCCTTAATCTATCATTTACCATTATATGGATGGTACTTTGTTGGCTGATTCTGATGCAGATACTTTAGAGAAAATGTTTAAAGAAACACAGAGAAATCTGCCATGCTGGGGCTACAGATTTCTCCAGGAAAAAAAAAAAAAATAGGAGACTTAATTTCCTATTTGGGCTATAAAAAAACAAAAAAATTCAACCACAAAAGGTACATATCCATCTCTATGGATCTGTACCAGTTGCAAACTCTTAATGATTTTCAAAAATTGATGGGAGATATTAACTGGCTGAGGACTACAATTGGATCAGCTATTTATGAGTTAAAACATTACAAGGGGATTCAGATTTAACAGTCCAAGGTGTCTAATGGCTGAAGCAGAAAAAGAGTTAATTCTGGTAGAACAAAGACTACAAGATGCATATGTGGGTAGAATTGATCCTAAGCTAATTGTATTTTGGTTATTTTGCCTTCACTTCATTCTCCTACTGGGCTCATTATGCAAAGGAAAGATAAAATCATGGGGTGGATTTTCTGAGAACATAAACAAAATAAAAATTGAAGACATACATAGAAAATTTCTAAATTAATTATAAAAAGTAAAATATGACTATGTCAACTGTCAGGAAGAGATACAGTGGAAATTGTAGTGCCTCTTATTAATGCTGAGGTTATGTCATTATGGGCAATCAGTGAAGACTGGCAAAGAACTTATAGTAATGTCTTGGAAAAATTAATAATAAATACCTGAAAACCAACCTATACAGTTTATAAAAAGAATTATTTGGTTGTGAGCCTAGCCATTAATGACTGGAGAGATGGCTCTGCAGTTAAAAGCACTGACTGCTTTTTCAGAGGACCTGGGTTCAATTCCCAGCACCCACATGGCAGCTCACAACTGTCTGTAACTCCAAGATCTGACACACTCACACTGACTTACATGTAGGCAAAACACCAATGCATGTAACATAAAAATAAATAAAATTTAAAAAAAAGAATTATTTGGATCCTTCCTCATATTGTAAAGAGGACACCAATTCCAGAGGCACCAAATTTCTATACTGATACAACCAGGATGTAAATGGCAGATTATAAGTCAGATAAAATAATAAGGTGATCAAAAGCCCATATACCTCAGTACAAAAATTAGAAATGTATGCAACCCTTATGGTGCTATTAGATTTTCCTGAATCTCTTAATATCATTACTGACTCTTAATATGCAGAAAGAGTTGTTTTGCATATAGAAACTGCTGAATTTACACCTGACAACACAGAATTGACTTTGTTATTTATGGAATTGTAACAGGCCATCAGAAGTAGAAACTATCTCTTGTATATTACTTATCTTCAGTCTCATACAGGATTTCCAGGTCCATTGACACAAGGAAATGAAATTGACCAATTACTAATAGGAAATTTGTCAGAAGCCTAAAAGTTTCATGAAAAGCATTATATTAACAGTAAAGGTGTAAGGAAAAAATTCTCTATTACTTGGCAACAAGCCAAATACATAATTAAAAAGTGTCCTACATGTTTTTGTATAACCAAACTCCATTGCCTGCCGGAAGTAACCCTCGGGGTACCAAAAGGAATGAAATCTGGCAGATGGTTGTATTTCGTTTGCAGTATTTGGAAGACAAAGGTATGTACATCACACCATTGATACATACTCAGGGTTTCAATGAACATCTGCTTTAAGTTCTGAAAAGACTGATTGTGTAATTACACACTTATTGGAAATAATGGCAATTATGGGAATACCTGCCCAAATTAAGACTGACAATGCTCCTGCATATGTATTCAATAAGATGAAAAAATTAGCATATTATAGTATAAAGCACATTGCTGGTATATCACACAATCCTACAGGACAAACAGTTGTAGAAAGAGCTAAGTGTACCTTAACAGAGATGCTTATTAAACAAAAAGGAAGGGTAAAGACTCCCAAGGATGGATTAAATAATGCTTTGTTGACTTTAAATTTTCTTAATGTTGGTAGAAAAGGGACAACAGCAGCTGAGAGACATTGGGTTATAGAAAAAAAACTGATGAACTGGGGTAACCAATATACTATAAAGATCTGTTGAGAATGGACTGGGAACCTGCAATAGTTTTGAGATGGAGACAGGGTTACACTTATGTATCTACAGGGAGTGAAAAAATATGGTTACTGACAAAACTTATAAAGATTAGATCTGACCAGGGAAGACATCCTACTACCTGAAATGTGAATGTGTTCATACAGCAAGCGAATCTTAAGGGCTACCTGGTTCTTATGACACGTCATTCTTTCATACAGCATGTATTTTACAGCTCAAACAGACATATAACATTGATGCCTTATACCTGTTCAAAAATAGGGCAGAGGTTTATCTTTAGATAATTTGTACACATTGCATGTTCCATATATATGTAGAAATGTACCTATACTAATAATTTTAAAAGTTTGCTTATTTTCAGAGCAAAAACCCACATAATAATGAAGACAAAGCAAGTAGCCCAGGTGATTCAGCCTTGAAGACTGCCTCAGCTACTGTTTCCTCAAGAATTTGTGTGTGTATCAACTTTAAAAGGTTAGCCCAATGGAGTGATCCCCAAAACACTGGACAGAAACAGATACAGCTAGATTTTGCAGTGCTTGACCAATATCTTATTTTTTAGGGGTACCCAAAAGACATTTTTACCCCTAGACAGCAAAAAGTAATTTTGAGAACATGATGCCCCCATTTCAATGGGAGGGTGTTTTTGTGGGTTACCAATGTTTGTTATTGTCTACAGGAGTTAGTTAATATGTTAGTAAGGAATTTCTTTCTTTCTTCCCTCTATCCTTTTTCTCTTATCTTTCTATCCTATCTAGTGTTAGGGGAAAGGAGGGAAAAGGGGAAGGATAAAAGAGGAGGATACAGAACTATAGGGTAAAAGGTAGATTATTGGATCTATTAGCCTCAAATATTTTACATTGGTATTGTAGATCAGCAGAAACTTAAGATTATTTTGTTCAACTTTTGCTTTATGATTGTATATATTGTATATTGATATATTTTGTTTGACATTTGCTTAAGGTATTGTACATATGCAACTCATTTAAAAATGTGATGTAAAGGTCTAGTCTTATTTTTAAGTAAAGTTCTAGTCTTATGATAGCTAACTATTACAAACTGTTTGGGATGGTTAGAGACACAAGTTAATGCTAAGCACCTATAAATCTTATTTGTAGCCTTGTTAGATACTAGTTTAGTTAATTATAGAAGAAGCCTTATTTAATTTCTTGTATATGTTTTCAAGGTTAAGCAGGTAGTGCATAGCTAGAAACAAGCAATGCTTGTCTATTTAGATATACTGAGACAGATAAGTCGATCGATCAATCAATAGATGTGATTATGCACTATAGTAAATAGATAGATGGTCTTCAAACACTTCAGAGATGTACAGAATATGGCATTTAATAATAAAGGGCTTTTCTGACAGAGAGACATATCTGCTCCTGGCAGCACCTCCAATCTACTTCAATGAAGATGATGGGCATCAAAGAAACAAGTGTGGCAGAATAGCCACTCAACTGAGGAACTGTTCTCATCAATACCGCTGATAGCAGACTGACGATCCAAACTGTGATCAAACATGGCACTAAAAAATTGGCTGTCAAGCTTTGCAGAGACTAGGTGGGCCAGTCCTTCAAAATTCCTGCCTCACGGAACATATATTTTGGGCTGGCAGGCCGAAGATTGGATGCCTCAATGATAGAGAAAAACCTGTGACTGTCTAGGCAGGCAACTCTCTCTGTCCTGTCTATATTTTTGGAAGTTGCTTGCCTACACTTTCTTCATATTAGATAATATTTCCTTCTTAAGTCTTTGATGTGGTTGAAGACCAGATAGGCATAGTATTACTATAAGCATTAATTTAAGAGCTAAAAGCATGTTTAGAGGTTGATACGTGTAAATTATAATATAGTGATTCAGGAAAACTTTGGGTACTATGATAAGACTAAGTAGGATAGGGCAGATAGTGGAATAATGTCTCCAAGACTGTTGAATACAAATGGACTGGTCCTTGTAAATGTAACTTTTCCTGGTTAATTCTCATAATTATTTTTATTGTATATAGTTTATTATTTTTTAAAAGAAAGTGGGATATGTAGTGGATATAAACATGTATTTGTTTTGGTCCCAAGTGTGGCATGGGGAACAGACTTGTGAGAGATCAGGTGATGTTTGTCCAGTAAAAGAACCATACCTTGTGTGGGGGGCTTGTTTTTTGCCAGCTGAAACACATCTTAGTACAGACTCTTAGAGGATATATATGAGCCCAAAACAGGAGGCTGGGGGCTTTTGGGTCTTGATACTTTTTGGCTCTTCATCGCTCCACTTCGAGACGCTCCTAAAATGACTGCTTCAGAGAACACTTCGGGGCTCCGGGTTCTGGCTGCTGTTCCAGGTTCCAGCAGCAATTTTGGTGGAATTGTTGGTCTGCTGAAATCCTGCCGACTACGCCAGGGGACTTGCTCCCAGGCACTAAGTCCAAGAAGGTCTATTTCTCCTGTTCCCATTAACCTCTTTTCTCTCCTATCTAGGGTAGGTGGGCTGGAAGCAGGTGTAAGAATTAAAGAACCCCAAATAAAGTAGGTTTGGAAAAGGTCAAAGCCTACAAAGCAGCAATTTACTCCTAACTTAAACCTCTGCTAAAAAGAAAGAATGAAATATCTCTGATAGTTTAATAAAAATTTAGGCAACAATATTACTTAAAAGTTTTTACAATATTTATGTTTTACAGATTGTATCTAAGAGCTTTGTACAATCCATCTTCTGGATGTAGACACATTAATGAATATAAGTGAATTAATTTTCCTCTAGCATTTAAAATTTATGATTAGTTGGGTTTGGCAGTGAGAAGTTAAAGGGGATTTGAGATCTAGTGGAGTGATTTTTAAGTGTATTGGGAAGGGTGAGTTATATTCATTTTAATATCACCAAGTTCTTTTAAAGGCTCCCGTTTGTCAACGTTAAAGCTTTTAAATCAGGATCTCCCTTGATCAATGCTCCACTGGAACACAGAAAGACAAGGACAGACATTTAGCAAACAAGGAAATGCAGGAGGTCAGTCTACTTCTGAAAAGTGCAGTATGTTAAACACCCATCAATAAATAGGGCAATACAAAACACAGCCACCACGAAGTATCACCACTTGCTGTTGTGTGGCTTTTCTTGGGGAGATGTAAACAAACATCTCTTTACCCCAGATCTGTGGCATCAAAGCTAGAGCAGAGAAATGATGCTGCAGCCGGATGAACCAGTAAGCAGAGAGTGGGTGAATGGTTACTTAGAGGAAAGCAGGCTGTAAGGAACAAATCACTTTGCTTTATTTTAAGTATAAAGTGTGCTGGGGGATCTTCAGAGAAGTAGGAGGCACTAGGCCCCCATCTTCGCTAGCTAGAGACTGGTGCCAGCTTTTGATGAACTCTCAGTTTATTTTAGGATTGAATAAGTTGCAGCTGCCTAAGTGACTGAGCCTTTGTATCAGAAATGGGGAAGGGATTTTAGGAAGGGGCGGAGTAACTACCAGCCAGTGGGAAAAGGAAAGCCGTGTGTGTGTGTGTGTGTGTGTGTGTGTGTGTGTGTGTGTGTGTGTGTGTGTGCAGGCATGTGTATACATTTATATGTGTATATGTGTGTGTGGATGTATGTATGCAGGTGTGTACATACCTATGTCTGTGAGCTCATGTGTGTACATGCGTGTGTGCATGTATGTGTGCATGTGTACTGTGTGTGCGCATTCAAGAGAATAAAAGTGCCTTCTACAGAAGAGAGAATAAATCTGTCTGTCTCACTTTTCTAACTTGAGGTCTCCTAAATTTGTTATTATGAAATCAGAATCTTGTGACCTAAAAGCCTCTGTATCAGTGTACCCCTTCAGCATGGGTGTCAAACACAGGAAAACTGCATCAACTGCAGGTTAGCCTTCTACCTTCAATATACTGTCACATGCACCTGAGACGCTGGAATCCCAGGTGAGGACTAGTCCCTTCTCTACTCAAGAATGCTAATAGTTCTGTTGACATTAACACAGACCTAGTTATCACTGTTTATTTCATTGTCATGACTGTTGGGCCAAGGTATAATGTAGGTCATCACAGAAACCACTCATCATGATGGCTCCAGTCGTGCAGTGCCCAGAGGAAATAGTGATTCAGAGCATCTGTCTACCACGTTGGCAAACCGTTTAATTAATGAGGTAGTAACCTGTAGCCATTCTGACCAGCACTCCAGGCTGGTCGTGAACCATGATGATCCTCCGTGCTCCACTTTCTATGTGTCAGCGATTGGAAAGTAGAGTAGAGAGTAAGCCTGGAAGCTTCACACAAAACAAACACTGTACTTTAGCATCTGAGACAGGCCTGTTGTCAAAGAGGAAGGCTAGAAAACGAAGTCACAGCCGATGTAAATGCCTGGAGCCACCAGCTAGGTCAGAGACACTCAGAATATCTGAATGTGACCTGAGCTCCTTATGATACTAGAATGCATACCTCCGGGGAGAGATGTAACATGTTGCTGAGATGTCATATGCATTCTCTGCCTAGGCAGTGTGGGGGAGCTGGCCACAATTGGGTGAGTTTGAGCTTGGAAAAGCCACCCCACTCCTTGCCAGCTGCTTCAGGCAGGAGAGCTGCCTCTGCCCCTCACCTGAACAAAATGGGAGTGGTCGCCATGGTGCCATGGGTACAGAAGAGTTAACAGGCTGACCAGCTCAGCTTTCCCCCAGGCCCAGATCCAGGGCTCTGAGTGGCCCCACCCACACATCTACCTCATCTTTGAACTGCTGGAGTGCATGAGGGGCTTGTCCAACAGACCCAAATCTTCAGGGTCTCCATGACACAGGACCATAACAGGATATCTGAGAGGAATCCTGGTGAGGAGCCAGTTTTGACAGTGTAGCAGAAGCCAGAGGCTTGGAACCAGAACAGTGACTCACTGCAATGAACATTTGCAAATAAAGAAGTGTGGACAAAAGAGTATACTGTGGGACACATCATGGCACACTGAGGTTTCCATGGCAAGACATTTTGTTTGTTTGTTTGTTTGTTTTGGGGGGAGGCTGCAAGGGTGGAGGGCAGATATGAAGGGACTAGGAGGTGATTTGGGTTGGGGTGCAAGATATGACATTCACAAAGAATCAATGAAAAGTTTAAAAATAGAAAGCCTAGATTATGCAAATGAGGCATAAAACCCATGCTATGCAAATGAACCAGGAAGCCTGTGTTATGCAAATAATTCCCAAAGCAAATATCATATAACATGAAAGATGTGTCCTTTGTTTCTTTTAAATATTTATTTGGTTTTATTTTATACATATGAATATGTCTGCATGTGTGTCTGTGTATCATATGTGTGGCTATGGAGGGCAAAAGAGGATAACAGATCCCCTGGAATTGATTGCGAACAACCATTTGCATTCAGGAATTGAGCTTGGGTCTTCTATAGCTGCAAGTGCTCTGAACCAATGAGCACCTCCCTAGCCCAGACCCCATCCTATGCACAGTGTGGCCATATTCACACATATTTGGCTCTAAAATGATATATCTTTTGTCATATTTAAGATGAGAGTTGTGGAGTTTTTGTCGTTGTTGGCAACAACAATCTGTATTGTTTTATAGAAAGAGGAATCTCAAATTGGAATGAAGCCAGGACAACTTATGGAGTGCTCTGTCTACTTTCCTGAGAAATCTCCATCTTCTCAGTACATGTGACCACTTGCACCTTTGCTGTTCCACAGAAGACCCAGTGTTGAAGGTCTCCAGGCCGGTGATTCCTGGAGGTTCTGAAGAACTAGGAGCGTGGGAGGTATTCTGATTATTAGAGGCTGCTGAAAAGGAACTATGGGAAATTGACGCTTCCTTTCTCTCTTTTGCTTCCTGCCTGTGAGGTAAGTAAGTTTGCTTCACCATGAACTCCTGTCTAATGCGAGACTCCTCATGGTCCAAAGCAACCAGATCATTGGACCCAAAGCAACAAGGACAGATAGTCATGGTCTGGAAGCTGGAATATAGTGAGCTCAAATGAACTCTGTCTTGTGGTGTGAGTAGGAAACCAGGTATGAACTCCAGGATATCTTTTATGCTAGGATTGTGCTCTACCACTAAACTGCATTCATGTTATCAAGCCTTTACTTTCTCCCCTGCCTCAACTTCCTTTAAAAATGTTTCAATACTAGCATACAAACTAAAGGGTTTTTATATATTTTTATTTGTTCATTCACAGGTTCATAAACATATGCAATGTACTTTGATCACAACCTATTATCCACTCTTTTCCCCCTCCTACCAATTCTCTTCTTCTCAACAAATTACTCTCCCATTGTTATGTCTTTAAGAAAGAATACCTCACTCATGTGCCTGTGGCGTTTATTTAGGGCTGCTTGAGGGAGCATGCGGAGGGGTATTACTAGAGCACACATATGAATCTGCCTCCTATATCCACCTCTCAATATAGGAAACAGGCCACTCTGACTGACACGGACCTTGGTTAGGTTTGGCCTTTCACTTCTCCTGAAAAACCTTCAGGAGAAAGAGTGGAATAAGCCGAATACAATTGATGATTAGATAGGCATCACAAAGAATTATGACTCTGCTACAGTTTTAACAATGTAAAGAATCCCTATAGGAAGTTTGCACCTTTTGATGACTTCACTCCTTTGGTTTTAAACAGTATCATTGAAATGGCAGACATCCAAGCATTTCCAAATACAACTTACAAGTTTTCAAAATGGAGTTTTTCATCCGGTAAACATCAGATCACTCAAAGAAGAAACACAATTGAGTTGTATCAGAATCTTAATGCTGAGAATAAGGAGAAGCCTCTGCAGGATTTTGATGAGAAATATTCTTCATGCCTCATGGTGCATATTTTCAGTTAGTTCTTTTTAACTATATTCATAGGCAAAAAAAAAATGCATGTGCTGTCAGACATGCATGGACTGAAATGTTTTTAACAACTTCAAGAAACTTGATAAAACTGAAATTGCCTTAAAAGGGTATACCTACTCTCTTAGCCTTGAAAGAATAACTAGAAATCTTAAGAATTAGGAAAGGCTGGACGTGGTGGTACACACCTTTAATCCCAGCACTTGGGAGGCAGAGGCAGGTGGATCACTGTGAGATCAAGGCTACAAAGTGAGTCTAGAACAGCTATGACTACACAGAGAAACTCTGTCTCAAAAACCAAAAAAAAAAAAAAGCCCAAAAAAAAAACAAAAGGAGGAAGAAAAGGGAGGAGGAGGTGGAGGAAGAGGAAGAGGAGGAGGAGGAGGAGGAGGAGGAGAAGATGATTTAGGAAAGGAATTGAATTAAAATGGGCACTGTGGTAAGTGATAAGATAGAATGTCCTTTGGGTATATGCTCAATAGTGGTACATCTGGATCCTGAGGTAGATCTATTCCCATCTTCCTGAGGAACCAACACACTGATTCCATAATGGTTGCATAAGTTTGCACTAGCATCAGCAATGGATGAGTGTCTCTTGTACTCCACATCCTTGCAAGCATGTGTTCTCACTTGTGCTCTTGATCTTAGCCATCCTGACAGGTGTAAGATGGAGTCACAAAGTTGTTTTGATTTGCGAATCCCTAATGGCTAAGGATGTTGAACATTGCCTTAAATGTTTCTCAGCTATTTGTTTTCTCTTGAAAATTCTGTTTAGATCTGTACCCCATTATAATTGGATTATTTATTCTCGATATGTAGTTTTTTAGTTCATTGCATATTTTGAATATTAGATGTCTATCAGGTGTATGGCTGTTAAAAAGTGTTTTCCTATTCTGTAGGCTGTCACTTTATCTGAATGACGGTGTCTTTTGACTTGCAGAAGCTTTTCAGTTTCATGAGTTCCTATTTCCTACTGATTACTGATCTTAGTGCCTTGACTATTGGTGTTCTGTTCATAAAGTCTTTCTCTGTGCCAATGAGTTCAAGGCTATATTCCATTATCTCTTCTGTTAGGTTCAGTGTATCTGGTTGTAGTTGAAGTCTTGATCCATTTGGAGTTAAGTTTTGTGCAGGGTGATAAGTAGGAATCTACTTAGATTCTTCTACATGCAGCCATCCAGTTTGACCAGCACCGTTTGTTGAAGATGCTGTCTTTCTTCCAGTGTAATGATTTTGGCTTCTTTACTTAAAAAAAAAACTAGATGTCCATGGGTGTGTGGATTTATGTCTGGAGTTTTAATTTGATTCCTTCAATCAACATGTCTGCTTTTGTGCCAACACCATGCTTACTACAATACCTCTTCAATATAGTTTGAAGTCCCGAGTGATAATACCTCCAGCAGTATTTTACTATTCAGAACTCGTTTAGTTATCCTGTTATTTTGTGTTTCCACAAGAGGTAGAATTTTTTTTTCCTTTCAAGATTCATGAGAAATTGTTTTAAAATGTTGATGGGAGATTGCATTAAATCTGTAGATTGATTTTTGTAGAATGGCCATTTTCTTTACCATATTAATACCACTGATGCATGAGCACAGGCAATCGTTCCATCTTTTGATATTTTCTTAAATTTCTCCCTTTAGAGATGACATTTTCACTATACTAATGTTTCCCTTGCTTGGTTAGAGTTACCCCAAGATATTTATATTACTTGTGGCAATTGTGAAAGGTGTTGTTCCCCAGTTTTCTTTCTCAGTCTGTTTGTCATTGGTGTCCAGAAGGCTAGTAATTTCTTTGAATTAACCTTGTATCCAGCTACTTTGCTGAAGGGGTTTATCAACTATAGGAGTTTCCAGGTAGAATTTTTAGGGTCACTTGTATATACTATCATATAATCTGAAAATAATGATCCTTTGATTTCTTCATTTTTTACATCTAATGAGATAACCATGTATGTTTTTGTCTTCCAGTGTGTTTATATGTTGGGTCACATTTATCAATTTACATATGTTGAAGTACCCTCTATATTTTGGATAAAGCCTACTTGATCATGGTGGATGATCTTTTTGATGTATTCTTGGATTTGGTTTGCAATCATTTTTTTCCTAAGCCACAGCCCACTTTTGTTTACACTCATTGCAAAGCATGACTTAGAGATAATCAACAGATGTCAGGGATTGGGAGGCTGAGGGTATCAGAGACTGCAGAGGTGGGCAGGGCTTGCAGAAGAAAAGAGGAGGCGGTGGTGAGAATGGTCAGGACCCTATTACAGTGTCCTCCAGGCTCCCAAGAACCTCCGGGGCAGAGAGCAGGTGAGGCTGCCTTCAGGATTTGGACATAGAGACAGCAAGTCTGATGAGTCCAGCCATCCCCCCACACCTAGGGACATGCCACCAACAATGGCCATGCCTACCAGTCCACCTTTCTTCATGGCTTTTTCCATGAGGTGTTCCAGCTCCTTCGCCTGGTTGCTCTGGGCTTCAGTCTGCAGTAGCCTTTGAATATACTTAGGGCCTTTTCATATTTCTTGAGCCAGCAGTTGCCCACTGCCAGGTTCAAGACATAATCCCGCTGCTCCTCTTTGCTCCCTTTGGGCAACAGCTCCTCCAGCAGCATGATCCCTTTACAGATGTGATGTCATTGTACTTGCTTCGCAGTAGGCACCAGGCATACTCACACTGCCTGTTCATGGACACAGAGCCAGCTCTCTGCTCAGACTGAAATTTCCTTTCAGAATTCTTCAGACCCTCCACAGACACCAGCCTGTTCACCAAAGCCTCCATGACCTCCACCTCTGCAAGCCTCACACTAAGGTTTCTATTGGGTTACAGTCTCCATGGTCCAGTAGCAGGGTTGGAGAGGCACTTCCACCATCCATTGAGAATTTTTGTATCTATGTTCATAAGGGAAATTGGTCTATATTTCTCTTTCTTTAGTCTTTATCTAGTTTGGGTATTGAGGTAACTGAGACCTCATAAAATGAATTGGGCAATGTTGTTTCTCTGCTCCTATTTTGTGTGATAATTTGAGGAGTATTGGTATCAAGTCTTCTTTGAAAGGAAAGTCTGGTAGAATTCTGAGCTAACCCCAACTAGCCCTGGGCTTTTTTGCCTAGAGGCTTTTAATTACTGCCTTTACTTAATTAGGGGTTATGGGTCTATTTGAAATGCTTATATGATATTGATTTAACTTTTGTAAGTGTTTGGAGTTAGACTCCAAAGTGTTTTCAAAAGAAATTCTGTTTTTTCAGGTAATCAGTAGCTCCATGACTTTCTATCATGCTGAGGTCTGAGGCTATGTCCAGTAAATAAATGTACGTCACAAACTTGGAACACCTGTTTGAAGTTACTATTGGCCAGCTTTGCTTGGATAATAGTGTAAAACTAATGCCCTACAGGTGTCTGCAGTAGAAGCAGGAGGTGCCTGAGTTCTGGTATGTAGGCTTTGGTTTTATACTTTAAGGAAAGCAGGTGTCTGTAGTTGGGGGATTGGTGAGGGCAGTAGGGAAGAATCTTGTGGTATCCTAGGAAACCATGAAGCCACTTCAGCTTTACTTCTGCGATTGATGGCACCGCTGAAAACCCTCTGTGGGACAACTCTACTGTCTCAAACCTTGAACTGCAGAGTATTCACTATGCCATGTGTTTTCTACCCTAACCTGGCATTGATGGGTACTGTCCAATGAGTCAGATTTATCACATCTGCTGCAGAAAGGATAGACTGTGTATCTTTTCTTCCACTCATAGGCCAAGTGGAAAATAGAAAAAGGGAAGTCTTAGAATCTGATGGAAAGCAGGTTAGGAAATACCAGACAGAAAAAGGGGTGGGGGTGGTAGAGAACTTAGCTGGAACTCCACAGACATTCCAACACTGGAAAGGCCTGGAGTGAAGACACATCAGCCTCTAACATCCATAAAATGGAAAAAAAATCAAGGATATCCATAGGAATAGAGGCTTTTTAACATCCAGTGATTACAACAACCATTTCTATGTGAACATAACACAGTTTTCTGAATTGATGAATCCATTTGTCAATACTCAGGAGCAAACATTCTAACTAAAATAAAATTAAAGTTTTTGGACTGTCTTTTTGTTTTGTTTTGTTTTTTGAGACAGGGTCTCTCTATGTTAGCCTTGGCTGTCCTGGACTCACTTTGTAGACCAGTCTGGCCTTGAACTCACAGTGATCCACCTGCCTCTGTCTCCTGCACAGTCATTTTTAACAAGACTGTATATGTCAAACTATGACACCAGCCAAGGAGTATACATGCAGTAAACATCGAACCCTGACCCAGATCTAGCCAATGATCAGGACATTCTCCACAGTTGAGCAGAGAGTGGGGACTGACTTTCACACAAACCCTGGTGCCCCATATTTGACCACGTCCTCTGGATGGGGAGGCCTGGTGGCACTCAGAGGAAGAATAGCAGGTGACTAAGAAGAGACTTGATACCCTATGAGCATATACAGGGGGAGGAGGCCCCCCTCAGTCACAGTCATAGGGGAGGGAAGTAGGGGGAAAGAGGGAGGGAGGGAGGAATGGGAGGATACAAGGGATGGGATAACTATTGAGATGTAAAATGAATAAATTAATAAAAAATTTTTTAAAAGACTGAATATGGAAACAGAAGAATACACATATTTTTAAGCTAGAGCTTTTCCTTAAGAGAAAGCAAAGTGGATTTTTACAAAGCATGCCAGCTTTGTGCCTTTTCTACATTCTCAGTGCTCCAGAGGACAGCATAGCCGGGCAGGACAAACATACTGCAATGATCCCAATGACAGCTGGTGTACAGGCTTTCCTGAGGTAGCGCATGCATGTCACAGGATGAAAACAGGAGTAAATAATTCCAAAGGTGACTAATTCACTGGGCAAACTGCAGAATAAATATGGAGCTGTTCCTTGTCTCTCAGACCACAGGTGTCAGAGAGGTTGTGTCAAATTCCCTTCCCTGTCAGGCAGAACACCCATTGCCAAGACTATGTCACATTTAGTTATTCACCTACAGCTGTCAACTTCATCAGCTAAACTTTCAGTTTCACCCCCTAGGCGGAGAGCTCTAGTTGACAGGCTCACAGATGGGCCAGTAGCCTAAGAGACAGCAAGTGAGAGAAACCAGCACCAGCCTAAAGAGCTGAAGCTCATGGATAGCTTCTTCTTCTTTGTTTAAATCACAGCTATCTTCTTCGGTCATAGGGGGTTGGAAGGAGAAGAGAAAGAGGGGCAAATTCTCAATGTTTGACTTTCCTTACATGGTTGTCATGCCACCTGAGGCTAAAAGTCCTTCCCCTTTCTGCCATCTTCTTCCTTGCCTTTCTCTCCCTCCTGCTTGCCCCCTCCTTTCCCTTCTTCTCCCTTCCCTCCATTTATTCTTTCTCTGGGTTGGGGAGTAAATTCCATATATTTCCTTGCATATCAGAGTGATTTAATAGTAAATGTAAAACTAGTAAATAGTAAATAGTAAAAATGGCCATCTTACCAAAAACAATCTGCAGATTTAATGCAATCCCTATCAATATACATATAGAATTCTTTATGGACCTTGAAAGATCAATTATCAACTTCATATGGAAAAACAAAACCACAGAATAGCTAAAACAATTCTGTACGATAAAAGATCGTGTAGAGAATCTCTCCCCATCCCTTATCTCAAGCTCTACTCTATAGCAATGGTAATAAAAACAGCATGGTACTGGCATAGAAATAGACTGGTTGATCAATGGACTCAAATTGAAGTCCTGAAGTTAAACCCACACATCTATGGACACTTGATTTTGACAGAGAAGCTAAAACCATACAATGGAAAAAAGATAGCATCTTCAACAAGTGGTGCTGGTCTAACTGGATATCTACATGTAAAAAATGCAAATAGATCCATATTTATCACCCAGCACAAAACTAAAATCCAAGTGGATTAAAAATCTCAATATAAGACTAGACATACTAAATCTTTTAGAAGAAAAAGTGGGGAAGAACCTTGAACTCATTGCCACAGGAGACAACTTCCTGAACAGAACACCAACAGCTCTGGGTCTAATATCAACAATTAATAAATGGGACCTCATGAAACTAAAAACCTTCTGTAAACTCAAGAGCACTGTCAACAGAACAAAACAGCAGTCTAAAGACTGGGAAAATATCTTCACCAACTGTACATCTGACAGAGGGATAATAACCAAAATATATAAAGAACTCAAGAAACTAAATATCACCAGACAAAATAACCCAATTAAATGGGGTATAGAGCTAAACAGAGAATTCTCAACAGAGGAATATCGAATGGCTGAGAAACACCTAACAAAATGCTCAACATCCTTAGTCACCAGGGAAATGCAAATCAAAACGACTCTGAGATTCCATATTACACCCATCGGAATGGCTAAGATCAAAAACTCAAGTGACAGCACGTGTTGGCGAGGATGTGAAGAAAGGGGAGCACTCCTCCATTGCTGGTGGGAGTGTAAATTTGTACAACCGCTTTGGAAGTCAATCTTGTGCTTTCTCAGAAAATTGAGACTAGTTCTACCTCAAGACCCAGCTATACCATTCCTGGGCATATACCTGAAAGATGCTTCACCATACAACAAGGGCGTTGGCTCAACTATGTTCATAACAGCTTTATTTATAATAACCAAAATTTGGAAACAACCTATATATCCCTCAACTGAAGAATGGATAAAAAAAAAAAATTGTGGCATGTTTACACAATGAAATACTACTCAGCTATTAAAAATAAGGAAATCTTGAAATTTGCAGGCAAATGGATGGAACTAAAAAAGATCATCTTGAATGAGGCAACCCAGACCCAGAAAGACATGCATGGTATATACTCACTTATAAGTGGATATTAGCCCAACATAGAAGTCCTCTGAGAGACTCTACCTGTGGGGCATTCAGGACAGATACTAGGACTCTCTTAGTGACAGAGTTGGGAGTTTGTAGTGGATATAAACATGTTTTTGTTTGATCCCGAGTGTGGGATGAGTGATGTTTGTCCACTGGAAACAAACTTGTGAGAAGGTGCATGATCTTTGTCAGCCTGGAACTGCCTAGTCTAGGGGCGTGGTCTTTGTCAGTTGGAGAACATCCTAGTAAAACTCTGAGATGATAAAAATAGGAACTCAAGAAACACAGAGACATCACTTTACATACCTTGAATCACTTCACATCACTTGGTTGAGCATCTCTTTGCTTCAGACACTCATAGAGAGAAAAGTTTGAAGAGGCTGTTTTTGGTCCCTGCTGTTGCTCCAGCTGCTGCTTGTTCAGGCAGGCTGCTGTGTTTTCTGTTGAAATGCTGACTATGAAGAGTGGAATCACCCCAAGAAAATGTCCCTACTAACCTTCTTTCTCTCTTATCTAGGGTATGTGGGTGGGTTGGAAGGGAGGAAGAGGCATTAAAGAACCCTAAATAAAGCAGGTTTTGAAAAGACCAAAGCCTACAGGTGTTAGCTATGGGGATGTCCCATGTGTGTCTTCTCTGAATTAGCACTGCTGGTCTTGCTTCAGCTCCCCAGCTATTGTGTTCCACAGAACATTCCTCAGCTGCTTCTACCTGAGGCTCTGTTCCTAGGTCAGAGCCTTCTTGGTGGGCATTTAGCCCTCTCAGTTCATGCCAGATGTTCAGAACAGGAAAATTCCATATTGAAGCAGACAGACTCAGAAGTCAACTCAAGTACCCTAAAACCATTTCTGATGTTTCTGCCTTAGGTCCCCTCTTCCTTCCAAACTGCCAATCCCATTGCTTCCCATCACTAAGACACTGTTTCTTCTTTGAATGTCAGCTCTTTAATTACTGGAGCCTAATGAAGTGCTATTTCTTTAGAAGTTTATTCCTTTGGGGAAGGTATTTACCAGTAGATTATTCAGAAAAGCAACCCAAGTCCTCAGCTCTCCATACTCCATTAGACACAAGCAAGAGGCTTAACTTAACCCCCAACACTTCCCTGCAGGGTCAGCCCCAAACCAATTTGCTGGGGGCTTGTGAACCCAGTATCTTTATCTTCCCCATCCTCCCACTCACCCTCTGGTACCATTACTGGTGTCTTCTGGGAACAATGTTTCAACAACCCTCAGGACTTACCATGTCACTGAGGGTCTGTCCTGGTGGAATGTGGCAGGCTCTATTAGCATGACTACTCCTCCTGTCCCAGCTTCCTTTTTGGTTAATTCCCAATGCAGAGTGACTGGGAATGCTTCTCCTCTTCCTTCTCCTCCTCCTCCTCCTCACTCTCCTCTGTCCCTCACTTCTTACTGCTCATCTTTTCTTGTCTTTTTGTGTTTTTCTTATTTCCTTGACATACTATGCTTTGACTCCACTTCTAGCCTTTTCTCACCCAGCACTGGGGATTATGAACAGGAAGCTGAATGACTTTATATTCTCAGATGGATGGATCATCCTGATAACAGTGGTTTGTTCTTGTCAAGTACTTGATCTCTTGTCCCCATAAAGAGGCATAGAATTTGGGTCCATGTTTGGAGAGGGGAAATGGACAGACAGGAAAGGGAGGAAGTTACACTTTCTGAGTTGGAATTCAGAAGCTGACATGCTTAGCAGTGAGCTGTAAACTACTGTGTCAAAAGGCAGCGTCTGTAAGTGCCTAGTAGAAGCATAGCTATTGCTCTCATTTTTTTTTTTTTCATCTTGGCTCTAAGCCATTCTTGAGGGTGCAACACAGGGTTTGTCTTTATTACCCAGGTCTCCATCCTTGTCTAGGTGAGGGAAGACCTGCTGTCCTCATCAAAAGGGTGTCATCGTGAACTACTTACCATGCCATTTGTAAAAGGGGCTACTGACCAACAGCCATACTATGTGTTAGAAATGTCGATATGCCTAAACGGGGTCCCCAACCTGAGAGGCACTAGCTGTCCATTAGCAGAAAGGACACTGTTGCCCATCAGTTGTGCCACTTGTACCATACCATAAGACTCTGGCAAAGGCACCCTTACACACATACACACACACACACACACACATACACACACACATACACACACACACACCACTCAGTAACACAGGTCACTTTTGTCAAGAGATTATACCCTTGGTTGGACTTTTTAACAGAGAGGGAATATGAAGCAGCTCAGAAGAGGTCTCTCAAAGGCACTTTCGCTCCAGAAATTACAAGAGCACTCCCACAAGGGTCAACTTTCAGGCGTCCAAACTGGCTAGAGCTTCTAGTTCACAGCCAAATCCATACCGAGATCCAGTGATGGAGCCAAGTGCCCCATGGGCTCCCACTCAAATGACCATCAGTTTATACTATCTGAAGCTGGAGGAGGGGGAACAGAATAGGAAAGTGGAAGGAGAGGGGAGGATGCTGAGAGAGGACGTAAATAAACGGTGAGGCAAGCCATGGCTAATTTCTACTTAGTTTCATATGTTAAAGCAGGGCACGGGCTGAACAGCGAAGGAGATGCCTCCCTTGTCTTGGATTCTCAGCATTTACGAATGAAATTGCTCCACATCCCCGGTAGCCCCTTAAGGGTGCCCATCCATTACAGGGATAATGCTTTTCAGTCTGGACAACAGCACAGCCAAAGGCCTAGTACACAGGTAAGGTAAAGTTACAAAGACATTATGAAGAAAACTGTGGCTCGTGCCGACTTTGGCAAACCCTTTTCCAGAGATGATTGTCTGGTGCTGACATGTGTTTATTATACTTAATAGTGTTTACATAATTCTTCCTTGAGCTCATTAGAGCTGTCAGATCAAAAGTAAATGTGTTCCCCTCTCTGTTTATGTCTAAAGACTTTGCAGTCAATAAAGAAAGAAAAAACGACCTATGTCCAGGGCGCACTCAATGCTCCTCAGCATTACAGGAGGTGCCAAGTTAAGCTTTGTGTTGGGCGGCTCCTGGCTTCAGGCAGGACCCAAGGCGAAGGGCTGATGATTCTCTTTTCTACTTCCCTTTCGCATCCAGCTTGTTTCCAACTTTAATGTGCTTGGGAAACCCTGTTCCCCAGTGTGCTGAAATATCCCCAGGCAGCTCTGGTTCCCAGAGATTCCGATTCAGTAGCTGCGGGGTGGGGCGCTCTGTCAAGCTCACAGGTGATGCCTGCTCAGCACTTGGCAGCCAATTTCAATTACAGTGCTCTCCTTTGTTGGGGCGGGAGGGTTGGGGGGAACACCCCTTTGGCAATTTGGGATGTTCTAGCCTGTGGCATCAACAGCGGTGGTGACTGTCTGCTGAACAGTAGCCTGGTAACTGCAGCCACAGCTGCAGCAGCCCTCAGCAGCTCAAAAGAAAACGCCACCAGACTAGCTTGTAGCTGAAGGTAGGGAGGCAGCGTGCGGAGGGCGGAGCCTAGAGCCCGGGGGCGGGGCACAGCGGCCGGGGGCGGGGCACAGCGGCCGGGGCTCCCGCTGGTGGCTGTTGGCTGCGGAGGCTGGGGCTGAGGGCACAGCCAGCGGGCGGCGCGCCGTGGACTCCCAGAAGCCCGCGAAAGGTAAAGCCAAGAGCGCGCTCGCGGGCTTCCTGCCCGGTGGCTGAGGTGCCAACACGGAGCGTCCCGAGCCATAAAAGCTGTGTTTGGGTGCCTGGGCAGTTGTGTGGCAAGCAGGCAGGGCTGCTGCTCAGCGGGGGTTCGGCATGCGTGGCCCTGGGTTCGTGGCTTGGGGAGTGGGGTCGCTGCCTACGCCTCAGCCTGGCTAGGTTGTCGGGACTCAGAGGCAACTTTGCGCAGCGCTCCTCTTCTAAGTTCCCTTTATTGCCATTGTCTTAGCGCCTCCAGTTTCACCAGCTCCCCGGACTCCAGCTTTGTTCTCCCGTGGTCTCCAAGGGTGTGAACCTGAGAGACACTGTCAAGTTGCCCCTGCTGGCCCGCTGGGTCTATCCTGGCTGCGCCCGCATCCCTGGGGGGGGGGGGGGTGTGCAACAGCGTTGTACAAAGCTCACCGGGGCAGACACTGTGAGATGTAGTGCCCACCAGAGCACTGGCGATCACTCCTTGAGGGTCTGGACTGGAAGCCCCAGCATAGCACACCTGGTTTGTGCAAATTTGGGGTGTGGGGGGGTGGGTGGAGAAAAAGTTTGGGTCATAGACCGGGCCCAGAGAACTGGTAGCCTGAGTTGGAGAGAATGTAAGATACTAGAGGATGAGCTGAGAGAGCAGGACCAGAACCAGCCCTGGAGGCTGTAGCTCTGAGCCTGAATCTGGCTGAGATGGTGCTTGACCACAGCGTGCAAGGTGGCTGTAAAGGATGTGGGAATGGAGGGAGGTACCGGGACTATATTCGTGCCCCGCGTCTGGATATTTTGGAAGAACAATGCAAGGTGTATCTGATTGTACCCTAGTTCCCAGAGCTGGAAATAGGGCTGAAGTAGCGGGTGAGGGGTAAGTTTTACCCAGCGCTAGAAGTGTTTTGAAAGCGAACAGGTGATGGGGACATCAGACATATTCTCTCTCTCTCTCTCTCTCTCTCTCTCTCTCTCTCTCTCTCTCTCTCTCTCTCTCTCTCTCTCTCTCTCTCTCTCTCTCTCTCTCTCTCTCTCTCTGTGTGTGTGTGTCTGTGCCTTGTGTGAGAGTTTGGGCACACACAAGAGTAGGCATGCTAAGGTGCTCAACCACAGGAGTACTTTCTCCCCACCTCCTTTGAGATTTTGACAGCTTTTGAAGTCTGAGCCATTTTACTCCTGGCTCTGACAGAGGAGAGACAAAGTGAAGGTCTTAGAGTACAGCAGACAAAAGGGCACATTTGGAAGACCCTAGGAGGGCTTGCTGCCTGAGTATGCATATGAGGAGACCCAGTCCTTTTCCTGCTAGCTCAGGAGAGAACACTGACTGGAGAGGAGGGAGATGGGAACGTAGGGGAGAAGAGAGCTGGGATTGGAGACATCTTGCCTGATAAGCTGAAGAACTAGAAATTGACTTTTTAAAAGACACCAGGGCGGGGGGCAATAAGTAGAGATGAAGCAAAAATTGTAGAGGCTTGTGGCACAATAAATTTGATTATTTCCAAAGGCGTTATACAGAGTGGTGTTGAAGTAAGTCTGAAGTCTTCTCTGGAGTGTATGACTGGTTTTAGGCAATCCCTCTGACACATTTTTTTTTTCCTGCACCTATCCAGAAAAACCTTTGACTGCCAGGAAGAAGTAAAAGTTATATACGAAAATAAAGTGCAGCTAAATGAAGTTTAAATGAAGCTTTGAGCAGGATTAAATGGCTTGTGTAACTGCTGAGTGCTGTTAAAGTACTGTCAGGGTTATAAAATAGCCAGACAAAAATAAAGGAAAAAAATAATTGTAACAAGAAAATGAAGGCTTTACAAGAACTTCAGTAATGAACACATAACAATTGATGGTATGATGCAGTAATTATTTTCGTATTTACGCCATTAACGATTGTAATTTAACGTTAATGTCCTGGTATTTTATTTCTTCTCATTTGCAGACAAAAGCACATCTGAGACACCATCAGGGAGTAATTTGGTAATATAAAGCATGAATAGAAAACACTAAACCATGCTCAGAACTCTGACAACATAAAGCGTGAAACAAAATAACCTCATTTGCTGTTTATTATCTGCCTTTAGAATTCTGTTTACCGTCATTTGCATAAGTGAATAGCTCAATTGTATAGTATATCCCGTTTTCAAGCAGAAGAAAAAAAAAAAAAAGACACTTGACACTTATACTGAGGGAGGTGGGACAAACCCTAGGAGGCTATTCTTCTAGTAGGCATGAAGAAATCGAAAACTTCATGAGACTTGAAGCTGCCTGCAAATAATGGAAACATAGATTTAGCCAACCATAACCATCTCTGTTTTATTTAACTTTGCTCAGATAGTTTGCCCCAACATGCATGTAAGTCGTAGATGGACAGGCTCTATACTCCTGTTCTAGCTAATCTTAGGTAAAGCAAACAAAAAACCGAGCACCACATATTGTAGCATGAAGTATTTGTGCTAGTTTGCAAAACTCCTTTCTGCTGTTCAGAGTTTCAAAGGACAGAGCGTCTGAAAGTGAAGACAGATGAATTTTGTAAAAAGCTCAAGACCCTTAGGTTAGTCACATTTTATGAAAGACATCAGCATTCACCTATCTTAAAAATGACTGTGAATTATCTTAACCTTGGAATATTTGTTAAAACTGCCTTACTCATATGATAAAGAGAACAATTAATAACTGTATTAAAAATGGCTCTGAAGTACATGCCAGAAAAACAGCTGAGCCACACATGTGGTGGGGTGGGGGGAGTGATCAGTCTATCACATGATTGGTTTTTTAAAAAGTCCATTTATCTTTGCCAGGCACACACAACAGTACAGTGATTGAAGGGGCCTTTTCTTCCCCATGCAGACACTGGGCTTGTGTGAGACAACACTGTAAAGTCAGCATTACCTGGGAATAGGCTTCCTGTAAGGGTGAGGGCCACCTCTGTGCTTTTAGGAACAGAGAAATATTAAGACACTGCCTAGGACTGGGTCAAGTTCTTACATTTACTGCTCACAAACTTGGGAGGTGCAATGGTGTGAGCAAAAACACTTTAGGTCCGTGTTTACCACATATACCTTCTACACCCCTATTTTTCTCTTTTCCTCTTATGTCTTAGGTGTTTTACAGGGTGACCAAATTCTCTGCAACTCCTGTCACTCTTTATAGCAGCCCCACAGGCGTCTTTTAACTTCCTCAAAGGCACAAATTTGATTTTTCTTAGCTTACCGATTCTTGATACCTTCGCTGATCCAGTAGCCATTGTTAAAACTAGGTGTCAAACTCTGTACTAGTGATTATGGCTGAGTTGGACTCAGCCACGGCACCTGAAAGCGGGTTCTGTAATCTATACAATGTAATCTATTCTGTAGTTTTTAAAGACAAAAGAGAAAGTTACGCGGGCAAGCAAGCACAATTGAATATTTGTTTTTCGCTCTATTTATCAATTTGCTGCCGTCTATTTATTCGCTTTACATCTTGATCATAGCCCCCTTTTCTCCTCTCCTCCCAGTCCCACCCTTCCACCCTCTTCCTCATCCCACCTTCCCTACTCCTCAGAAAAGGAGAGACCCCAGATTTTTGTAATGCACCCTGGAACTCTGCAATGTGACAGTTTGAGTGAGTCCTGTTCGGTGTCACCGAAACATGCAGTGAGGCTAGTCTGCACGAGGTCTGTCTTGCGCTGTCTTAGTGTTCATCCATTGCACACTGGCTTCGGCCTCCACCACCCATAGAGACAGCATCTGCTGGTAGAAACTGGCTGATGGAAACTTCTGGGAGATGATAAAGCATAGAAGTTGAGACCTCTTTCAAGGTGGCCTTTGCTTGGATGCTTGGGGCCTGTTCCTGTATCTTTTCCCTAATTCTCTTTCCAACTCTATGTGGCAGCCTGCTTTGCCCCACTAAATGCTCCCTACCACAATCTGTGCATCACCATGGACACGGTTATTAGGACATGGACTGAAACTTCTGGAACTGTGGGACAAAAGAAATCATTTCCCTTTTAAGTTGATTTTCTCAGGTATTTTGTCATATTGACAAAAGGCTGACTCACAAAGCTTACTTTTATCTTTTGCAGAAATGTCATTAGATTAATGTTTTGACACTAAAAAGATATTAATGTAATCATAGTGGTTGATGGATTGTTTTACTCTCTAGGTAAACAGGGTGCATTTTACCAAACACCTAATCTTACAATATAATTAAGAGACTTATATGGATATTGTATGTTGGTATTCAGATTTTTTTTTTTTTTTTTTTTTTTTTTTTTTTTACCAAAAGTAGATATCTGTAGTAGCTACTTTATTCATTGTTGTGACAATAGCAATTGAAGGTAGTAAGGGCTTATTTGGCTCACAGTTTAAAGGTAGCAAGGAGTTAATGGCCGTAGGGGCATGAAGTTGCCAGTCTCATTGCAGTCATAGGCAGGAAGCAGAGACATGAATGCTGGTGCTCAGCTGACTTTCTCCTCAGGCAGTCAAGGTGGAATAGTACTGCCTATGCTGAAGATGGTGTTTCTACCTCAAGTGTTCTAATCTAGAAAGTCCTCACAGGTATGACCAGAGTTTGCTTCTAGCTGGTTCTAGGATCTCACACCAACAGCACTCACTGTGACAGGGTCCAGGCCAGTGCTGCGGGTTGTGCATGCCAGAGCACTCACCTGTGCACAGGGTAGCTGTGACCTAAAGGACTTAATTGGGAGAGCAATGGCAACATCAGCATAGCCTCCCCTTTCTTCTCCTCATGTCTTTCTTTTTATCCCTCTGGTGCCTCCACTTTATCCCACTTTTCTTACCTATCTCCTTTTCATTTTCTTTCTCTATCATCCTTCTTAGAGAAGAAACAACCAAATAAACTACGAACAACAAAACTCAGGAGATCTGGACATATGTGGGCTGGCCCTTTCACTTTTCAGTCCCTCTCTGCCACAGTACCCTGACTTCTTCGGCAGTTGGGGCCCTTTGTCTGCATTATTTCAACCTTATATCCAGAAAATGAAAATTCTTCACCTCTCCCACCACCACAGAACTCCAGATTTGTGTGTGAAATAAGGGTACAAATCAGATATTTACTAATAACAAACCATTAAGAACTTTATTTTAAATAAATTCTTTTGTACATATAGAACCTTGTTACCTATTAAAGATGAAAACATTTTCATACTGATTACATGGATGTTTTAAATTTTATTTTCACATAAAACTAAATCCTGGAAGGTGTATTTGGTACCACAGGACATAGCGAATCTTCAGTGTTGTTCAGGACGAATGGATATTTTGTTTTTATAATCACTGATGCTGAGAAGGCTTCTTCACAGAAATACATGGTACAAAGTAGCAGATTTATGTTCAACAGCATTTTAGAAATTAGAAAATTTGCCCTAATCCTGAGTCAAAGTTCACTGAAGATCATTTATGGCACTCAGGCCAGCAGCTCATGCAGAAGTTCCGCTTGTATGTACATGTGTGCATGACTGCTGTGGTGCCTATGCTTTTCATGCAGTTGTGTGCATACAGGTGGGCGTATGCTTGTATGCATGTAGAAGTGGAGGCCAGAGGTCAACATTGGATATCTTTCCTTGAATGCTCTCTACTTTTACTTTTAGTCAGGGTCTCTGGTTAAACCTGAAGCTAATTGATTCAGGTAGGCTTCCTGGACAAATGGCTTATGGGATCTATCTGTCTCTGCCTTCTGACCCCATCCCCCAGCACTGGAGTGAAAAGTACTGGATACAGCCATGACTGTTTGTACATGGACAAGGCTTGCATGCAGGCTGACTCCCACAGCCCCCCAACAACAAATTTTAAAATCAAATCTTCAGTGCAATGTGCTGCAAAGATATGCTAAATTTTGGTGCTTATAGGGTAAGAAATGGTAGAAGGAGAATACTAGGGGTCTTTCCCCCACGTGACTAAGCTGTCAAGCTTCCTTAAGAGCAGAAAACTTCTTGTGTACAGTGAAAATGTAGCAATTCCTAGTGTATATAGTTTCTAATATGAGCTGAGGTATTTCAGCCAACATCCATTTTTGTTGCATGGTATGATAAAATGCACAGTGCAAAGTGCATATGTGTTCAGAACCAAGGCTGCAGGTAAGTCTCATGAAGAAACAGGGTGAATGCTGCCTGACACACCTTGAGTTTATTGCAAATTTTTGTATTGTTGAGCATTTAGAAACCTCTTACTGTTGCCAATTTTTGTGATTACTCCTATCCATTTTTGTGACCCTTTCATAGGGTCACAATCCATAGTTTAAGAAATTGTGCTGTAAAATGATTTTTCTCCAGTTAGCAGTTTTTGCAGCCAAGTAACAAGCCAGGCAAATAGTAACACGCTGGGTTCACCTGCCATTTGGAAGAAACACGCTCATCTTCACGGAGATGGTTAAAATTGAATAATGGCTTGGATAATGTTAAGTAATAACTGTTGAGTGCTTGCTGTGAGTGAGATTCTGAGGAGAAGACCTACACCTGCTATTTATTTCTCACTCTTAGTTGACCTGTATTTGACAAAGGTTGCTGATGGAAACTGAGCAGGACTGCAGAACTAAGAGGATGTGAGTTCACACTTGACTCTGTTCTTCAGTGCAGGCCCCTCTGCATTATACCCAGCTCCCACATGCTGAATAACTGTGTAGATGTCCTGGAGAGCCCAGAAGCTGCAGTGGCTTATATGGTACACATAAAGGAAAGGATGGGTGGTCATAATGGCACTCACTGGTACCACAAGCTCAGGCTCCACAGTGCTTGGTTCAGATAGGTAAATTTGAAGGTTGGGATTTCTGCACGAAAGCACGGTAGAGACAGCTCACTTGACTCTCTAGTGTGAGTACTGAGGAAGCCTGGAAAACAGTGGAATTTGCCATATGGGATGACCACAGCACCAGGGGCTTTGTGAAATCATAAGAGCCTTCCTCCAAGTGCTTTTCATTTTCTGTGAAGCCAGTGTACTTTTAAAAAAGTTAATTCATTCATTTTACATCTTAATAGTTATCCCATCCCTTGTATCCTCCCATTCCTCCCTCCCTCTTGCTTTCCCACTACTCCCCTCCCCTATGACTGTGACTGAGGGGGAACCTCCTCCCCCTGTATATGCTTATAGGGCATCAAGTCTCTTCTTGGTAGCCTGCTATCCTTCTTCTGAGTGCCACCAGGCCTCCCCATCCAGGGGACGTGGCCAAATATGAGGCACCAGGGTTTGTATGAAAATCAGTCCCCACTCTCCACTCAACTGTGGAGGATGTTCTGTCCATTGGCTAGATCTGGGTCGGGGTTTGATGTTTACTGCACATATATTTCTTGGCTGGTGTCATAGTTTGAGCAAGACCCTTGGGCCCAGATCCACCCCTCATAATGTTCTTCTTGTAGGTTTCTAGGACCCTCTGGATCCTTCTATTTACCCATTCTCCCATACTTATCTCACCTAAAGTCCCAACAGGATGTCCTCCCCTCCTTCCCATTTTCCGAATCAGTGAAGACTTTCATGGGACATGCCCCTTGGGATAGTGTCCAGATATAAGTGAGTATATACCATTTGACTCTTTCTGCTTCTGGGTCATTTCACTCATTATAGTCATTTCTAGTTCAATCCATTTGTCTAGAAATTTCGGAATTTCCTTGTTTTTAATAGCTGAGTAGTATTCCATAGTGTAAATGTACCACAATTTCTTTATCCATTCTTCTACTGAGGGACACTTAGGCTGTTTCCATGTTCTGGCTATTATGAATAAGAAGCCAGTGTACTTTATGGTTTGGGGGATAAATGTTCTTTGAGACAGTGAATGGTAGATGACAGCAGGTCTAAGATGAAGAGAAACGTGATGGGTCTGAGTAGGAGAGCTGAACAAAGTAGAGCTTTTGCTAATAACCTGGGCAACGGTGGTGATGTGGTCCTGTGTTCCTCCTCGCTGGCAATGCACCCTGATCCCACTCACAGGGAGGGTCTGGGAATGAATGAGAGGAGAGTAGACCAGTGACACTGAGTCTCTTCCTGAGCTCTCAACATGAAGTCTACTTTTACATAAAGTTCTCTAAGGAACCTAATTTGAGTCACAGAAAAGCCCAGGAATGAAGGGACACACTTGTAGCTCTGCTGCCTAGACAACAGTTTCATGACTACCCTTCCGTCACATGTAGCTCAACTGGCTTTACTAAAGTGATGGTCAAGAGTATGGTGAAGGCTCAGTTCACTCTCCCAGAAGGCCTTGTGCCATAGCCACACAATGTCCACAGGGCTCTTTAGGATTTGGGTCTCTGTTTACCCTCTGACCTCATTTCATACATTCACACGCACATACACAGTGACCTTGAGGAGTGACTGAATGGATAAGTGAGTTTGCATTGAGGAAGCCAGGGAATATGTAAGGTCCTTAGTGGTGTCTATTAAATATGCAAGCATGGGGAAGAGCGTAATGGAGAAATTAGGATTAGAGAAAAGAGGTACAGGGATAAATTAATGAGGAACTAGGAACAAAATAATATATCAGAACTTCTGGGTGCTCATCTATATTCTTCATGACTTGTTTATTTATTGGTCTCACAAGTCTGTGTTGAGCATCTATCTGATTTGTATCAGATGTCAGTCTAAATGTTGGCTGTCCATCAGCGAGTAAGAAGGTAAATTCATTGCTCTTGTGAGGCTGATAGTCTATTAGGAAATAGATTATGATACCTTTAACAAATAGAGGTATAATTTAAGAAAGAAGAGTTATAATTTAAGGGAAAAATCACCACGTAGTTTATGTCTCTCACACTACATATTAGCATTTTTAGTTGAATGAATGAATGAATGGGCTTCCCCTTGAGACAACATTCCCCTTTGTAATTCATGCTTGCTTAGAACTCCATATCCTCCTGCTTCAGGCTCCCAAGGGTTGGTGTCATAGGTGAGTGCCACCATGCTGGGATGAAAGAATGGCACTGGAGTAAGCCAGGGGGCATCAAAGGTACAGTGCAGTGAGCAGTGCTGTACAAGCTCACTCAGATAGCAGAGAACAGTTTACACAGTCCTGTCCTGAGTGCACACAGGATCTTTCCTAATAGTTTTCAGTTACTGGAATAAGTCTTAATTAGATAAATTTGTTTACATAGTCACTACTTTAAAATAATTTTAAAATAATACTATTTCAAAACCAGGTGACATGAGAAGACCCCCAAGTAAATGGCTTGCCCCGCATTTAGTTCTGTACTGTTCTAGTTCACTTTATTTTGCTATGATAAAATTATCTTAACTAAAAGCAACTTGGGGATGAAATGGTTTATTTCAGTTTATGCTTTCAAGTTACACCATAGAAGGAAGTAAGAGCGGGAACTGAAGCAGCAATCGTGGAGGAGCACAGTTTACTGGGCTCACTTCCTGCCGCATATCTAGGTCACTTTCTTTCAGCCCAGACCCACCTGCCTACGGATAGTACTACCCATAGTGGGCAATCAAGATAGTCTTCCATAGCCAAGTTGTCTTAGCACCAAATTTTCACCCTGTATATTCGGTCCATGTTGATTTGCTCTAGTAGCAATAAAACTTCAGAGATTCCAAATCACTATGGTTGATCAGCAGCATTATACCTCACACCGAGACAGACACCAAGCCCTTCACATCCCGTCTTGAGGGGAACTGTTGGTTGTGAGGCCTTAGTTATTTTTGTAACATCGATGTAGCAAATAAAGCAAGCTTAGTGGCTCCAAGCACTGCACATTACTTAATTCTCAGTCAGGCTTGGCAGGGTACTCCAGTTGTAGCTTCATTACACCACAAAGAGGTAAGTTGCTTTTTAAGGGGAAAAAGATTTATTTATTTATTTATTTATTTATTTATTTAGTGTGTGTGTGTGTGTGTGTGTGTGTGTGTGTGTGTGTGTGTGTGTGTGTGTGTGTGTGTACAAATAACCCTTGGCGGCTAGAAGAGGAGATTGGATTCTGGAGGTACATGACACAGGTACTCAGCTACCTAGAGCTGTAGTACTGTGACCTCCAGTTCCTTTTTGCATGCACACTCCAGTCATTCTGAACTGTTAGAAACACACTCTTGGCTTAAGACACTACCCATTATCAAAGCCAGCAATGGTTGCTGTGATGCTTATCCTTGGTCCTCAACTGGACTAACTAATGCCCAAGTGTCTGAGTACACCTATGAGGAATATTTTTTCTTAAATCATTTGAATAGGAAGACCTACTTTTAATCTGGCTCTTATGAGGTGGGAGGATCCATCTTTAATTCTGACCACACCCTTCTGCTGGCAGCCTGTATGAAGGACTTGGAAGAAGAAAGCTTGCTCCCTTGGCCTGCAGGCTCTCAAGTTCATTGGCAAGTCCATTCCTTCACTGGCATTAGAGCCTACTTCTTCAGAATTCTGGCATATAGTGAAGACCAGTTGAGACACCCAGCCTGATGGACTAAGCAACTAATTACTGGATTCTTGGACCTCTGTTGGTAGACAGCCAATATTGAATAGTTGGACCATAGCCTGTAAGCCATTCTAGTAAACTCCAATGCATTCTAATAAATTTCATACATATACATATATAATATAATATATAATATTGTAATTGAAACTTATCAGATTTTTTTTCCTCTCCTACTTTTTTCTACTTGAATTCAAGGAAGGCTCTTTGCTCTGAAAGGACAAATGTAAAATTGGTCCACGCAGTTAATGTAGGGTAATCTCCTTTTGTAAGGTTGATTGATGACTAATTTTAATTATATTTGAAGCATCCCTTTTCCATGTGTGGTGGTATATTTACATGAATGACAGAGTAGAAGACACACGATCCACAGTCTGTTCTCCACAGGGCCCATGGGGTCAGCTCTGGAATGTAGCCTGACTGAGACAGGCATGTATCTGGGGACTCTCGGAAATGCCAGAAAGCTGTAAAGCAGAGAACACGGGTGTTCCTTTTGACTGTCCTGGAATTCACTGAGGACATATCACAATATTCATGGGACTGATGAAAACATAGTTCCTTTATTAGCTGTGGCTTCCAAACATAAGCCTCAACAAAGAACTTTTCATGTCCTGAGTGGGACATTCATATGCTTTCAGGAGGCATTCGGGGACCATTTCAGCCCAGTAATGACTAATATCTAAATATAAGGGATGGTTTTGAAATCTGGATTATGGGTGACTCCAGAAATCGTTGTGAAAGCTCAAAGATTTTATATACCAACTAAATCAAAATTTAAAATATAGGAAAACCACAGTAATTAAACTGAGCTTTATGTATTACATGGCTGTTAGCAGCTTATTTGTACTGAGTAAATGCATGCTTGAGCAAAACAGAATCCAATATGACAGATTATGCTCAATTAGCACTGATAAAGGTATTAAGCCACGACAGTGTAGTGAGAGCAGGAAGCTCTGGCTTTAGCTCCCTGACATGACGCTACTAACTTGAGTGTTCTAGTTTGTTAGTCTGTGGCACAACAGGATGAGGGAGTAAGTAACAATAATAATGTTCTTGAGTATTTGACCTTACAGGGGTGACTAGAATTCTGGGCTTCTGCCCTGCATACTTACTGCACAAGTGGAGTTGGTACAGAGGCTGCTAAGCTCTCTACATAGTTTGCATGACTGCAAAGAACAGTTTGGAGAAGTGAAGTGCCAATCTTGAGGGTCACAAAATTACTCTTATCATTCTAGCTAAGGAGAAATGGACTTCCTAACTTAAGCAGAAAACATTTTAAAGGTGCCCAGAGACTGTGACAATGTGTACTAGAAACTGGGTTTGAGGCAAATCAGATATTTCTGCTTGTTTGTGTTTGGTTGAGTAGCTCTTTTTGTTGTACAGATAAGATTTTCTGTGTATCTAGGGCTGGCCTCATGCTTGCTGTCCTCCTGCCTCAGTTTCCCATGTGCTCAGGGCACAGATGTGTGCAATCCAGTGTAGCTTATAGGGTTCCATGGGTAGGCTGGAGAATATGGCTGAGAATACATTGGCTGAGCCAATGGATTGCACTTTGAATGGAGTTCGGCTATTTGGTAGACGGCTTTCCACCAGTTGCTTCACTTCTTGAGACTCTTTTCTTCTCTGTAAAATGGGATGGTTAGCACCTACCTCCAAGGTTTCGTGAAGATTCACTGGAAATTCATCTTGAAAGAACCCACATGTTACTGGTGTTTTCATTCCATGAAACCGAATCTGGGTACCCAGCATCTTGACAACACCCATCAACTCTCATGCTGTGGATTGAAAACAGCCCAGATGCTGCAAAGGCCAAATGTTGGACTTTAGCAAATGAAGCTATAATGGTGTGTGAGAACAATCCAGGTTCCAGATTAAGCCTTCTTCTCCTCTGCAACCATGGCTACTGTGGATGTTGCTGTGTTTTCATGGCAACAGTATTGGACTTGGTGCCTAAGGACCCGGATGCCAGTTCTCCTCTATACGATTCCAGCCAAGCCATATGGATATGGGATTTAAACTCAAATCCTCCGGGCTTTAGATTCCTTTTGTATGAAACAAAACACTAAGTTTTCTAAGTCACTGTGGGCTGGAAAGGATTGCCTGAGGCAATGCCTATAAAATGTTTTTTTTTTTTTTTTAAGCTTTGGAATCCAAATGGTTAGTACCTGCTGCTGCCCCTACTGGGCTATTTTCTTCAGTCTGGCATGAGCAAGAGGAACGAAATGGAAAGATGACCCAGAAGCCTTCTCCATTATTCCATAAATATGTATTGAACATTCATCTTTTTCCAGCTATAGTAGGTATGGGTATAAAGGGAAAGCAAGCGCTCATAAACACATTTCACAATGCCTAACCTCCTGGAGGCCATGTTCCAGCTGGGTATTCAAATGCCACCATAACACAGGATGCTCACACAGATGCAGGTGTTTGCACTTGGGAAAGTAGTGGGGCAGTATCATCAGGGAGGGGAGCCTAGGAAGATATTCTAATTGAAGTGTCACTAAAATATATTGTTGGGTGGGATGAGATGCTCTGAAAACAAGAGACACATCCAAAGCACAACAGTATTTCTTGATTTGTTTTCTTTCTTACACTTCAGTTATGGTGATGGTAATATAATAACTCCATGATAGTCTTTCTTCCTACCTAAGATGATACCACTGAAAAATGTTATGTAAAATTTTAAACTCCAGACCTAAACAGGTCATTTACTTGGCCATTCTGGGGTCACAGCAGCCCTGTACACCCACGTGCATATATCCTGGCCTCCAGCCCGGCTTGTGGCTGGACACTTGCTGTTCATCAGAGCTTCCACTTCAATTCCTCTCACTGTAATTGTTTACTCAGATGGCTGCAGTCAATCAGAAGGCCTTTGTTTAATTCAGGATAATCTAGAAGGCCTATGGTAGTCTTGGTGACTGTAAGATGCCATCTACAGTGAGGTTATTTTGAGAATTAAACTTGTATCCTGCTCATGTGGTATTTTAGATCAGTAAAAAAAATTAAACTAACAGAAGAAAAACTTGTTACATAGCTCTAAGCCCAAGATTCTCCTTTTAAAACATGCATCCCTAGTGCAACAGAAAACAAGTAACGAGAAGATTAAATAGTAATAAGAAAATTAGACGTTTCATAATTATGCAAAAGCTTGTATATCTATGAACAATGATGGCTATACAGTAGGGTTAGAAAGTATCACACTTTGTATCATGAGCTTTTCTATAGAATGTGAAAGGACACTAAGAAATGTTCCATTTTCAGCTGACGTCATTAGAAGAAGGGACATTTATTCTTGATTCGTTTCTTTTAATTGATGTGGCCTTTTAAATTTTATTTTATTTTTGGCTTCCATAGTTTATGAGGCGCTAAGAATTCTTCATTTTTGTTGCCTTTGTTTTCTATTGAGTAACAGTCCTGGGAGAAATAGAAAGAAAAAGGGTAAGAAAAGGCTGAGAACTTCCCGGGACAGGCTAGAGATGACAGGATGGGAACTAATTCAAATGTGTCTCAGTTTCAGCTCTTGTCAGGGGCTCATTGTCCTTAAAAAAAAAAACAAAAACAAAAAACAGGGAAGTGGCACCATTATAAATTCAAAGATATGGGTAGATTAGCACACAAGAGCTACTTCAAAATGGGATTATTTTGTCATTTTTATTTCTTTATTTCACTTATAAAAAATAAATGGGAGTTGGACAGCAAATTAAAGGATCATCTTTTCTCCTTATGAGGCTGGAGATCTGAATATTATTTTGTGGGGAATTTGATTGGGGCTGAGGGAATGATCTTATTATCGGGACCCTTTGGCCAATGATCTCGTGAATAAGGGCATATATTAACTTCTTTTCTATTTATATCCCTTGGCAAGCTATCATTCATTGTTATTGTGGAGACTTGGCTAAGTAATAGTTCTCTGGAGAAATTATGAGTTCTTTTGTGCAGTTAGAGTTTCCTATGAGCTTAAGGAGCCAGCTGTAGGCCCTCCCATTGGCTATGTACCCTCTCTCAAACCATTTTCGTACCCACATAGTGCACTTGTAAGGCTTTTAGCAGTGTTTTCTTCTGAGAAGTTAAGAATGACACACCACTATTTATTTTGTGAAGGAGCATTGATTAGAAGAAATAATAAACATAATTCTTTTTTTTACCATGAAACCCAATATATTTTGAACACTGGGCCAGGCTACCCAACAGCAGTCATGTGTTTCTTTTCTGACAACAGCTAGGCTGAGCCAAATGCTGTCTGGTGAATGGCCTCCATGATATTATGTCATGAAAATGCCTTCTCCTGATAGAAGGTATCTCACCCTTGGCCTTTATCATTACTACTTCTTTGTTCTGACATGACAAAATCCTACCAGTACCTGTTCATTACTGTCTGGTCGTTTACAAGGGGTTGTGGTGACTGACAATTTAATAGCTTATTTTTCTCTCAACATCTTTCTAGGTGTTTAACCATAGCCGTGTTTTAAAACTTAGATTAATTAACAACAGCTATGTTTGAAAAAAAATTTCAGATGAATTGAATAATGCCTCTGAGAATTAACTGAGGTCAGTGTGAACACAAACCCTACTTCCAAATCTGTAGCAAGTCAAACAATCCATTTCAGACCAAAGGCAGGCTTGGCTGATAAGGAGACTGACCCTTAGGGAGGAGGCTAGGTATAGCTTTTATGCAACAGGGAGACTTAACGTCATATCTTGCCTTTAAGTCTCATTAGCTGGGGGGCCTCAGACAACTGACTGAAACTCTCTCTGAGTGCAAGCTTCTCGCCTGCAAGAGAGCTGCAGCAGCACCTGCCTAGGAAACTGATTGGATTTACACAGCAAAGAACCCGACATGTGGTGGGCCCATTATAAAGTGAGCTTCATTTCCCTCCTGGGTACATGTGGATTTGGATCAATACATGCCACCTGCCCACTCACACGCTATCACACTAAAATATGGCGTGAGCACGGAAATGAGAGAGCCTTTTCCAGTTCTGTGGCCCTCAGGTGAGGGACAGCTGCATCCCTTGGGAGCTGATTAGAAATGCAGAGTTCAGAGCCCATCTTGCTGCAGAGAATCTAGTGTAACGAGATACAGGGGGATTTGTAAGCAAGGCCAAGGACAAGAATGACAACTCGCCAGCTAGACCATGACGTGCCTCTTTTGACCACTTCCACTACCATTGTTGGTTGTCCTTTCCTTTTCGCTGTTCACCTGTTGGTTTGGTGATTTGGTGGTGACAGACACACACACACACACACACACACACACACACACACACACACACACACAGTGCATGCTTCTCAAGGCAGGTTGGCACGTGCCTATTTGCATATGTATCTATGGACCATCCCTCAGCAGAGGGCTTGGCATAGGCAGGGACGTCTATAAATGTTTATTGAGGGAGATAAAACAGCCAGCCTTCAGACAAGCGGACCTTCCCATCTGTTCTGCAGAACTGCAGCAGCTTGGAAGGGCCTGGAGAGAGATGAATGTGTAGAGGCCTCTGCCAAGAGGTATTACCCAGGCCTGGTTGAGGAGGGACTTGCTCTCCCCTTGTCTGCCAGGAGGTGTGCTGAAGTTACGGAAGCCTGTGAGATGTGTGCAGCCAGAACAAAGGACAGGGACCTTTTTTGCTTCGCTCATTTCTCTGCCTGGCAAGGCTGGTGTGATCATGCCTCGGGGACAGTTTTTATTGGATGATAGTTTTATTTGTTTCAAAAGGGCAAAGAAGCCAAAGCTGACCTGGCTTTAGGGTCCTATGTTCCTGTATCTGTGACTAGCAGGCCTAAGGCTTAAAGTTTCTTATCAGCTTCAAATTTCCTAATTGCTGACTCCCGGGTTTTCTTGCAGTAGGGGAAACTGAGAAACAGATATTAGCTAGAGAAAGATAATGTTGCTTGAAGGGACTTGCTGCCTCAAGGGGAAGGTGAGAAGTGGGAAACTTCTGGAGCTTTGGGAAGTTAATTGTACTGAATGGCCATGAGGAAATCAAATATGGCACTTCCTTAACATATACAACTGTGGTGGTTTCATATATATATATGGTTTAGTCAATGTATATCTGGAGTGTAGGTCAATGAAATCCACTAGCAATGCCTAGAACTTTGAGACTGTCAACCTGTCTCCACGGTAATAGGGCCCTCTCAATCATCTCTGTCCCTGCCTGCGCTGGCAAAGTTGATAGAACTGAAAGTGTCATGTTTGAGCCTTACGCTGGATCTGATTTGGTCCTGGAAATAAAGAACTCTGAGGCCAATGTAATTTCTTTCACAAACGCCTATGTCCTTGCTGAAAAGCTTATTTCCCACCCACCCATCCATCCACCTGTCCATCCATCCACCCATCCATCCAGCTACCCATCCATCCATCTACCCATCCAAAATCACCCATCCATCCATCTATCCACCCATCGGTCTTCTCATGTATCCAGTGTGAATAATTTGCTAGGTATTAGAAGGAAAGCTATCAGCTTAACATCCATGTGAAAAGAAAATCTCCTTTAATCTTTTAAAACATATTTTCTGTAACCTCCATGTAATCTTGTTGTTCATTATGTTTTGAGTTAGGATTTTATGTAGCTTAAGCAGGCCTTGAACACATTATCTTCCTACTTCAGTCTCCTAATTTCTGGGCTTATAGCTACATGCCACCCACCTGGCAGATAGAATTTTTAATTCATGGGAATTTGAATCAACCTGAGTAATTGTTGAAGTAGCATTTGGGTTCATGGCCGCAGATTAGTGTGATAGTTTGGATAATACTGTCTGGGGTACCAGACAGTTCTCCACATTTCAACCATTTAATAAAATGAAACCTTAAGGAATAGGCAGGACATGGCACACAATGATGGCATAGCTGGTCTTGGTTGAGCAGGAGGTGTAAGGATTGGAAAGGTCACTACAAACAGGCCATTAAGGGCCAAACTGCCTAAGGTCGGCCCTCTACTCTGTGTGGTTCTTTCCGATTCTTTGAGTGTCGACCTCATTGGTCAGATGTGACTCTAATGGACATGACTATTGCTCTCATGTCACTGCCTAAAGTTGAATCCAAGGGCAACAATAACCACAAGAAGGCTGAGAAACCCACCTAGCTGTGTCCCAGCTTTCACAATCCTCCACCAGTCAGCACCCTGCCTCTTTTGTCTCTTCCTCCTGCAAACCTGGAGAGAGAGTTGACATTCCCTTCCCTACTTGGGAGTCAGTTCTCTGCTTCACAAAGCCCCCTCCACCCACCCAAGGAACAAGAATAGAACCTCAGCATACTAGGTTTTGACAGTTTCTAACAATTAATCCAGACTCGCATAGTTCACAAGGCCTCTGTGAGAGTTAATGGATTATTTGAGTGATTTCTGTCACTTTGATCGCTGCCTTTACCCTATGCTTTTGACTTGTGTGTGGACAAGTCTGGGCTCATTGTCCTCCTCTGCACACCAGGGAACTCAGTATGCACAGGTTGAAAGGCATAATTCATCTGTTGTAATAGGGCCACTCTTGCGTGCAGCACCCACTCTATTGTTACAATAATTCTGAAAATAGAATTTTCAGGAAAGGAAAGGTAAGACAAACAGTGCGGTTTGTTTTGGTTTTTGGTTTTTTGTATTAATTTTTTCTTATTTCTTTCTTTATTTATTTAATTACTTTATAGCCTAATCTCAGCCCCCTCCCTCCTTTCCTCCTACTGTCCTGCCCTCTTCATTCCATTTTGCCTTCTTCTCAGATAAGGGGAGGCCACCAAGGGGTACCAACCCAATCTGGCATCTTAAGTCGCAGCAAGACTAAGCTCATCCTCTCCCACTGAGGCCAGATAAGGCAGCCCAGCCAGGGGGAAGGGATTCAAAGGCAGGCAACAGAATCAGATACAGCCTCTACTCTCATTTATTAGGACCCAAAAGATGGTGAACTATGGCTGGACAGGGAAGAACCAGAGGAAACTCTGATGAGTGTCCTTAGTGGTCTTGACATGCATATTGGTTGTCAGGCCTGAGTATGGGCATGAAAGACTAATTGAACTACCTAAGAGTTGGTTCCCTCTGGAGTTTCCCCCAGAATAGCTGGGGCTCTCACAAAATGAAAACCCAGTTTTATCCTGTAAAGCAAATGATTAGAGGTCTTGAGGCCAAACAGTGTTTTAACATGGTTCTTCTCAGTGTGTTGCTATGCAATCCTTCAGGGGAAACACTGGAAAAGTTAGCCCCTGGTGCCTCTACTTCCATGATCTGTAAAGGGGACCCAGTCATATTTGCTACTTTTAATTTTCATATAGATGCTTATTGAGAACCTAAGACAATATCTGTACTGTAATATGAGCAGTTCTGGGACTCTAGAGGAGTAAGATGGGCTGTGTGTTTACGTGACTGGAAAAGTGATGGTAAGGTAGAAAATATGACAATGATACTATTTGCTTATAGGAGAGACTGTACCAAACCAGCCTGTATGAGCCAAACTTTTCAGTATGAGCTGCAGTCATAAAATCACCGAATCTTTTGCAAAGGGAAGTGGGATGCTGAGAACAGCAAGGATGCTGAGGTGTGTCTTTCCGGGCTGTCCAGGACATAGCCTGCTGGCACTGGTGGCGTGCAGATGTCATCATCTGACTGTGGTGGCATCCCTGGAGATAACAAGGTACTTTATGTTCCTTGAGCCACTGTAGGTGCTTGTTTGAAGTTACACAGGCACTGTCTAATCAGAGCACTGAAGGTAATTCCTTCTGTCCATTCTTGAATCTGAAGCTAAAACAAAATCATAAACTCAAGAAAAGTCATAAAATGTAGGGTCGAAGGAATGGTTGTTTGTACATAGGATGCAGTATCTCCTGTTTAAGGGTTTCTTAAAGTGGACCTTGAAGGAAAGTCATCAGGGATCACAGCTCAGCAGGGCTGGAGTAGAACCCAGGTTTCTCAATTTTAAACAGCCTCCTCCCCTCCTGTTTAGGATGCTGCTGCTAGTGTAGCTCAGTCTGAGGGGAAAAGAGGCAGATGGTTTTGTCATAGCTGTGATTATAGTGGCTGACCTTGGCCTTGAATGGAGCCAAGTGCACAGAATGGCTCTAAGGCCCGAACAAACATCTCCTGGACCTTTTGTTGCTGCTGCTTTTGTTTGTTTATTTGTTTTCTCCTGCTCCTTTGCAAAATGGAACTGTGTGATTCTGCCCTGGATTGCAAGACTGAGGATGGAGGAAGATGGCACTCTGAAGCCTTGTTTCCATGGGATTCCTTGCTTTCTCACCTCCCTTCCCTTTTAGGGATCACACAGACCAGACTCCGAAGCCCAGCCTGGGCAATGGTTTTGGGGAACAGAGTCCCTCCCTGACTTGGACGTCTCATGTTACCTCCCAGGTGAGGATATACTTTGTTTGCAGTTTTGGACTCAGTTATCTGTGAGCCAGAGAGATTTCCTACAGGGCCCACACCAGTCTCCAAGGGATTGGCAACCTTCATGGCAGGTGACTGTGGCCCCAGATTGAGTATGGATAATTTGGAGGTCTTCTTGAGATCCAATCTCAAGCTCTTCCTTCTTGGTTGAGGATCTCTATAGCCTCCCAGGTGATACCATGCATGTCTCTGGGGATTACACTGAGCCTGGCAAATGGTGTACTACTTTGGGGACACAGAGCTGGCCTATGTATAAATAGGTCAGGGGTTTCACAGAGCCACTCTCTCTGAATGGCCAGCCTACTTGTAACCTATTTGGAATTTCTGAGCCATATTCTTAGGAGCCAGGTTCACTATAAATAGAGGGAAGCAATAAAGCTCTACCCTATATTGGAGGTCTTTAATCTACCAGGTTGAAGCGCAGCTTCTATTTCATTTGTCCTTTGATTATAGGACAGGTGACTGCTGATGAGCCACAGATTCAACATTCTTAAAGTCTGTCGACGTCTTGGTTCGTGTTTGTAGACAACTTAATGTGTTTCCTTGTTTGAGCTGGAGCATTTGAAAAGTGTCTGGGTGGGTTTTTCAGCTGTAGCCTCTGCTCTCCCCAGCGGTGTGTCTGCCCTGCAGCTTACAGCTGTGCGTGACCACAAGGTCTTTTTGCTGCTGGCTGTGCTTCTGCTTTTCAGCATAATGCCTTCACCTTTTCCATCTCTCCCTTTAACTAATTGCAACACAGAAGCACATTCTGCGCCCCATCTGTTTCCATGATTGATTGTCTTTTAGTTCAGATTGTCCTAGAGGGTTGCTCCAAGAGGAAAACCAGGCTTCAGTGTGACCTTTCAGAGCATAAACTGTGTGTCTAAGCATGCCGTCCTGTACCTGTGGGCACGCACAGGAGGAAGAAAGGGTTTGCTTCCCACCGCTGAGTGAAGCCGCCTTACTGCTTACGCTGGGCAGGCTTGTACTGAACAAGTGTGGTTTCTGCGTCCCTTTCTTATATTTACCACAGTCAGCCTTTCTGGATATGGGCATTGTATGTCTATGGAAAAGTGAGGATGGTTGGCATCAGGGAGAGTGCAGCAAAAGCTTACCCACTGCCCCAGGAGTTTGATGCATCATGCAGTTTTGCTCCACAATTCTTTTAGTTACTCATGATAGCTAAGTTCTAGCATGTCACCAGAAACACTGAATTAGCAAGTATTGAATCATTATTTCTAGTGGAAGGGTTTCTATAGATTCCTATTGGTTCCTATAGATTCCCGGTCAACTTTAAATCCACTGATTAGTATACAAAGGACACCTTATTGAATGTACACCAATTCAAAATTGGTTTGTGGCCAATACCACTATATATAAGTCATTCTTGGAAGAAGCTGATATAACACATGATATAAAACATGTTTGTTTGTGTATAGAAACCTCAGCATTTCTCTAAGACCCAGCTAAGCAGTGCAGTCACCACCATATCACAGCAAAGAACACCCAGTGCCATTTATGGGCAAGATAAGATATGAAACACAGAGGCAGACTGTCACCTCATTTGTTAGTGTTCACCTGGTATATGCCATCCAGAGCTCAGCATTCCCATGGCTAGGCATGTGTCCACACACGCTCACAATGGTTCTGAGTGTGAATTTAGTGGTTATATGTAAATGTGAGAAGGCAGAGATAAGTAAATTTAGGACTGATTCTGTCTGTCTGTCTGTCTGTCTCTGTCTGTCTGTGTGTCTGTGTGTCTGTGTGTCTGTCTGTCTGTCTGTCTGTCTCTCTCTCTCTCTCTCTCTGTTTTTTCAAGACAGGTTTCTCTGTGTAGCCTTGGATGTCCTGGACTCACTCTGTAGACCAGGCTGGCCTCAAACTCAAAGAAACTCACGTGGCTCTGCCTCCTGATGGCTGGGATTAAAGGCATGCACCACCACACCCAGTTCTGATTGTATCATATTATATGAACATATGGTGTCTGCCTCTCTTACTCAGATGGTCTGTTCCCTCAGAAGGATAATGGCTTTTGTCTCCAGCCACTGACCTACTGCTAGAATCATGTTAGTAGAGATCTTCATTTTTTCATTCATTCATTTATTTGTTTATGTATTTAATCTCTTTACAGCCTGATCCCAGCTTCCTCCCTCCTCTCCTACCAGTCTCACTCTCATGCACCCTTTCTCCCTCCCCATCTCCTTTTTCTCAGAGAAGGGGATGCCCTCATGAGTACCAACCTACCCTGGCACCTCAAATCACAGCAGGACTAAGGGAATCCTCTCCCAATGGGGGCCCGACAAGGCGCACAGCTAGGGGAAAAGACTCCAAAGGCATGCAACAGAGTCAGAGACAGGCCCTACTCCCATTATTAGGGGACTTACATGTTGACCACGCTGCTTCACATCTGCTACATATGTGTAGGGGGTCTAGGTGCAGTCTATGCTCTTTGGTTGTTGGTTCAGTGTTACTGAGGCCCCATGAGCCCAGGTTAGTTGACTCTAGGCTGTCTTGTGGTGTCCTTGACCCCTTTGGCTCATTCAGTCCTTCCACCTACTCTTCACAGAGCTCTCTGAGCTTAGCCTGTAATTTAGCTGTGGGTCTCTGCATCTGTTCGCATCTGCTGTTGGATGAAGCCTCTCAGAAGATAGTTATGATAGGCTCCTGTCTACAAGCACAGCAGAGGATCATTAACAGTGACAGGGGTGGATCTCAAGTTGGACCAGTCATTGGTTTGCTATTGCCTCAATCTCTGCTCCATCTTTACCCCTACACTTCTTGTAGGCAAGACAACTTTTGCATCAAAGCTTTTATGGGTGGATTGGTGTCCCTCTCCCTCCACAGCAATAGGAGGTGGCAACTTCAGGCTCCTTAACTCCTGCTGCTAGAAATCTCAGCTAAGGTCACTCCCATAGACTCCTGGGAGCCTCCACTGTTCCAGAGATGCCCTCCACCGATTTCCTCCCCCGCCCTGTCCTCCCTTCCACCCTCCCACCCCCGCTCTCTACACACCTGATCCCTACCTCCTCTCCTACCCAGTTCCCTCCCTCCATCTACTTGAGATGTCTATTCTGAGTGAGATTCAGCATCTTCCTTTGACGTAAATAAAAGTATATCTTCTTCTTGGCCACACCTCATATATTAATACCCCAAGTCCCCTCTTTATGGATATACATTATGGAAGGCTTGTATTGAAATGCTGGACAAGGATCCTAAACCAGGGCACAGGTGCTTTGTGCCCAGGAGTTTGCTGTCACTGTGTGGAGGGAGTAGAAAAAACAACAAGGTAAACAATAAATACCTAGTGGATGGTACAACAAATGTGGGACTTGACTGTGGATATAATGTGATAGTTCCATGAGCTCTGGCCTTGACTTTCCTGAAATGAACTGCAACCTGGAATTGCAAGCCTTATAAGCTCTCTTCTCTCATGTGTTTCTTTTTGTCACAATGCCAGACATGAAGCTGTGATGGTATGGATAACTTTTCTAACATAGTTTTTATCTGAAGTATCATGAGCTTGAGCTGAAAGTTGCCAAATATTCCTGCAAGTGAGGATCTTGTTAATTTTCAGTAAAAACAACAACAACAACAACAAAAACAGTAGAGATGTAGGATACCATCCATAAGTCTATGCTCAAGTGGCTCTAACAGTAGGACTACAAATGTGAGGATTTGCTTTAGCTATCAACTTGACACTCCCTAGAATCCCTTGGGAGTAGGTTGGAGGGTTCACTAGATGACATTGATCTGTGGTTATATCTGTGGAAGATTTTCTTAATTTTGAATTCATAGGTGATGACTATGGCTGCTGTAGCTGGCACTTGCTACTTTATGGGTTCCTTTTTCTCTTTTCCACTCTTCCCCACACCTATTAACCCCCTAACACTAGATCGGAAAGAAAAAAATAAGCGGAAGGGAAAGGGGACACAGTTGTCAGTAGACTACTCCCTGCGGGCTTGAGGTGTCCTTGGGTCAGGTCTGATCTTCGCAGTCAGCATATCTAATTTTTCCTTCTCATTTCTTTTGCACACGGCTTCTTGACAAACAGCAACTCACCTCTGAGGACCTAGCGTTTATATAGCCTCTGAAAAGCTTTCAGAATTCCAAACGCCACACACCGACAGAACTATCTGCCCCCACCAGAGTATGAGGCAAGTCATAGTCAGCTGGTGCGAAGCAGTCCCATATCCCCAGCCCTGGAGTTAAAAAAAAAAAAAAAACATATTCCCATAGTATTTCTGTGTTTTTTTTTTTTTTTAAAGAAACCACACAGGTAGCTTTATTCCCTGGACTTGGGTCCTGGACTACAAGACAGTGGAGAAAGTGAGCAGAGAGGTAAGACTACATGGGCTCATTTCTCTCTACTCTGACTACCTGTGCTTTGCTGCTTCAGGGTCCTGCCATCTTCCCTTCCTTGCAACAATGGACTGTAGGTTAAAATAAATCCTATCTCCCTTAAGTTGCTTCTAGTCAGAGTGTTTTAGCTGGGCAATTGAACTAAAACTAGGATACTGAATCTCTGTGGCTTTCAGCCGTTTCACAGGCTGCTGCTTGTCCCCATGTTCTGCTGCATGTGGTCCTGTTGGATTTCAGTAGCAGAACCTCCTGTACCTGGGTCCCTGCCAGGGTTGAGGAGAGAGGGGAAGTGGGATGGGGGAGGAGGTGAGGGGAGGCAAAGGGAGGATGAAGTGACTGACCAGAAGCGTCTGCCGGGACATGACACACCACTTGGTTTGCATTTCATTGGCCAAAACAAGTTATATGGGTAAGCCTGTGTCCAACAGGATGAGACTGCTTAACACTTGGACCCAGAGTGGAAAGATTGTTTTGTCTGAAAGGGAGTGGCTCAGGGATGGATGGAAGCAAGTTGTGTGCGGTGGTGACACCAAGAGGTTTCCCTGCCAGGTATCCTGGAGGCCCCTTCTGACAGCGCGGGTGCTCAGGTAGGTGCAGTGAGACTTGCTAGGGCAACTTGGGACTCTAACGACCTAGTGCTTTGGAATGAGCTGGGCAGATTCAGCTGCAGGTCTGATGAGCTGTCAGGGCAAGGCCTAGAATTCTGCATTTCTAATGAGCTCCCTCCGAATGTTGTCGCTGCCAGACCTGAAAGGCAAGGATGTATGTCACCAGGCACTCTACAATGAAACAGGGAAGCGAGTGTTCATTAGCAAACCATCCCTGTCAAATGGTGAAGAATGACTCTGAAGGAAAGTGTTGAACCTTGTAAGACTGTACTGAGACTCCAGGCAGAGGCAAAAATCAGAGTAGCCTTGGTGATCAGGGTAGCTTTCTGAGTGGCAGACAATAGTCAGATGGCACGGTGGGCCAGCAGGAGAATGGTGGTTAAAAGTTGTTGCCCAAGAGAGCAGTTAGCTGGAGCTTGATGGTCAACTGGGCAAGTTGCCTCCTGCCTGGGGCTACCTTCTGCCAGCACCTCCCAAATCAGGATGATCTGGGACCGCAGAAGCTGGCAATAAGATAAGTGTTACTGAGTACTCACACGTGAGCAGCTGAGGTTGGCAGAATTTGGATTGTAGAAAATGATTTCGTATGATTAGTAAGAATCATTCAGCATTTTCCTTGCTACGGTGGATGTTCCACTTGACTTCTGATTGTCGTTAATGTCTTGCTGGTTAAATCCTGATCAAAACTACAACGGTGAGATTTGATGTTTGAAGATAAAATGTCAAGCTGTACGTGTTCTGTAGACTGCTAGTATGGTTGCTTCGAAAGGAAATGTACTGTAGTTTCTAGAAGCATGCAGATTTAACACAGGCCTAGTCCATTTTTGAGGCCGTCAGGGAAGTGTCTTGGCCGAGTTTAGATTCAGGAGCACGTCTGGGGTTCAGATGTATCTTGTCTAGCCCTTAATGACTCTTGCGTTGAAGTTTTGATTGTTTTATTTGTAAATTATGGATGAAAGGCAGTCCTCAGTCTCCCCACATGAACTCTGGTGGCCCCGATTTGATCACTTCCCCTTGGTGGGAAGGCCTGGTGGCACACAGAGGATTCTTTATGGATGAGACCTGATAGGCTGTGGTCAGATAGTGGAGGAGGAGGTCTCCTTCTGCCAGAGGTCTAAGGAAGGGAATAGGGCAGAAGAGGGAGCGAGGGTGGGAACAGGAAGATACAAACCAAGGGATTCGGAAGGTAATCTGAATAAATTAAAATTTTAAAAAATCATAAACAACATAGAATCAATGTATTAGTCACTATTGTATAGATCTCTACCTTTTGAATGAGAATACTGAATGAGGAAAATAATAGTTTTATCAAAAATTATGGGTGAGATCTTGGTATGTGGAAAACTAAACCTGAATCCTCTGGAAGAAAAGTACATGCCACCAGCCACTGAGTGATTTTTCTCGTCAGAGATCTTGCTGTATTAATAATAGTAAGCTGGCTGGCTGATACTGTTTCTCCATCCTTCTTTGCTTCCTCTTTTTTTCTCCTCCCTCCCTCCCTCTCTCCCTCCATTTCTTCCTCTCTTCCTCTCTCCCTCCTTTTCTTCCTTCCTTCCTTCCTTCCTTCCTTCCTTCCTTCCTTCATTGCCCACAGTTCAAACCCAGTACCTATTACATGGCAAGTGAATGTTCTACCACAGAACTACATCCCTAGCTCAGGCTACCAGTTTGCCTTTAAAGGATATGAAAGAGAAAAGACCATGCCCTTAATACAGCCACATGTGTTTTTTAAAAATATAATGGTTATTATTTTAGTTCTTTGAGAATTTCATATATCTATCAAAACATATTCAATCAGTCACACTCAGGCCTCAAACTCCCCTCTGGCCCTCTCTCCACCATGCACCTCTCCCCTTTGTTGTATTTGCACATATGTCCTGAAAGCCTGGGCACACCCTCACTTTTTTCAACATTAAGGTTGAGCCCTGCATAACTCCAGTAAACAAGAGACAAAGCAGATGTTGGGAAAGATGCAAAGAAGTTAGAACCTTTTACGTCACCAGAGCTGTGATGTGGTAGAGGCACATTCAAAATCGGTTTGGCATTTCTTTTAAATGTTCAACACAGATTTACCATATGACCTAGAATGTCTACTTCAAGGACTATGTGATCAAGAGAAATGAAAACATGTCCCTGGAAAGGCTTCACAAATGTTTATGGCAGCATGATTTATAGTGGCAAAAGAAAATCAAAGGCTCTCACTCCTGCCTAACCAAACTGTAGTGCATCTATGCAATGAACACTGTTTGGCAGTGAGAAAGAATAAAGTGCTGGCAGTTTGTGACATGTGCGAGCCTCAAGCATCCTGGGAAGTAAAAGTACCAGGCACAAAGACAAAATGTTCCAGGGTTGTATTTATAAATAATTCTCAGAAAGGCTAGTCTGTAGATAAACCAAGAATTTGATGAGTGTCTGACTGAAGTTAAGGTAGGTAACGTGTCTTTTGAGAGATGGATAATGTTGATAGTGGCACTGTTTATTCTAAGAGCATTGAATTGTATAGTTAAGCCAGTGGATTCTATAGTTTGTAAATTATATCTCTAATAGCATTGTCTTATGCAGAGTGAATCTTCTTCATTTTTCAAGATTTTCATCCTTCCCATGTAGATTTTTCACTGTTTTGAGACAAGGAAGATGGTGTCATCACCTTCTGCAATGGCTTGGGCTCTGTAGCATCATGGATTCCTCACCTTATTAAATTCACTGAGGAAGTCTCGTGTACAAAGCAGCAAGCTTCACACTGCCACTAAAGCCTACAGCATGGCAGAGTAGAGGCTACAGACATTTGAAAACAATAGAGTTCCCCTGTAACTAGAAATCAATAGCATGCTGATGGTCCTACACAGGTAAAGAGAGATCTGTATGATAGAGTGTCTCTATGGTGGCTGTTAAAAGTCCTTGTCCAGCTCTTCATTAAGTGCCTGTCTTAAATGTGGCAATTGAACCTAAACTATCAGACATGCTTGATTTATGGAGATCAGCTGTTTCATGGCTGGCATAGGGCACAGGATAAAAAGAGCTGACATGATTCCTGCTTCAGAATATAATTTCAGAAGAGGTCATTGGCAGCACCTGGAAGATTTTATGTGACAGAGAACAGGTGCCAGAGGCGTGGTCACAGAAGTACAAGTGCAGCCAGGGCATGTGGGTTCTCAGCTGTATGACACTCCAAGGGGCCCCCTCCAGCCCAACAGGGAAGAACAGAGATCTGGGCCTGGTCTACACCTATAATCCAAGTGCAGCCAGGGCATGCAGATCCTCAGCTATGTGACACTCCAAGGGCCCACTCCAGCCCAAGAGGGAAGAACAGCGATCTGGGCCTGGTGTACACCCATAATCCAAGTTCTAGGGAGGCTGTGGTAGGAGGACAATAGAGTACTTGAAGGGCAGCTTGGGTTACGGTGAGTCTGAAACACACCCCACCCCCATCCAAACACACACACACACACACACACACACACACACACACACACACAGAGAGAGAGAGAGAGAGAGAGAGGGAGGGAGGGAGGGAGGGAGAAGAGTCCACTTGAAAAATGAGAATTCTGTGACAAATGACTAAATAAATATATATAAATGAAGGATACTTGTATTTGCCAGTTTCTGTGACATGGGGTGAGTGTGATCCAAGCATCATCTAGGCAATCTGGTGAGGGCTACTTGGCACACTTTTTGGTTGGTAGTGAGTGAGTATTCAGTAGGATTAGAATCTTTCTCAATTTTGTCGCCTAAATAACACACATGCAAACAAACCCTCCACAACCCTTCTACCTTGATGTATAACATAGAGATGCAAGGCCGAGGTTATGAAATGGTCCTTAGAGAAATGAGGCTACAAACTGATCCCTGGTGGAAACTAGAGTCTTAGAACAAGACTGCTGAATGGATGGCTGACCAGCTCCTGTAATCTCGCCTCTGTCAGGGTCTGTGAGTTGGAAGCAGGAATCTAATCAAAATTTCTCCTGGTGATTCCAGCTTTGAGAAATACATTCCTGGCAGGAAACACAAGCAGCACTGCTTGAGTGTATTTGTATAAACAAGCAACTCTGAATGAATTGAGCAAGGCACACAAAATTTAGAACTTGGTGCCTCTGCAGTTTGCTCATTGTAATTCAGAAGGAAGGGTTAGGGGCAAGAGAGGGTAGGGGTATGATTCTAAGTAATTGGTCACGGCACATCTCAAAAGCGATAACTGTTCTAGACTAAAGGAAATGAGAAGGCTAAGTCTATGCTTCAGGCATGGAGAAGAAGCACGTGTCTATGGTCACATGACCTTGAACATGCCCTTCTCCTCAGGTCCCAGAAACTAAGCAGAATCTGACCTTGTTAGTACTGGATGGGAGAAGACACAAGGTAAGAGCCCTAGGTAGGTGTGTTCCAGGCAAGCT